>NW_027363260.1:52500-367500 GCF_046119375.1 Phyllobates terribilis
CACAAATGGATGGAAGCTAGTGAGACACGTATCCTCATACCAGCATTTTTCAATGAATGGCAGCCGAACAAAAATTCCCTGGGGTGTGGCAACCCCCACCTCACCAGTTGAGGGTTAAAGGGATTTTCCTTTAACCCGTTGGTGCAGCTGTTTTTTGTTTTTTTTTGTAACTGTGCACTAGTCACCTTCCTTGGGTCCAGCACAGGGTCTCTGTCACTGCTCCCAGTGTCTGTTACTGTCCTTTGGCCTCACATCGACAGCGCTGCAACCAATAACTGAGATCAGCAGCTTTGCCCGAGTTAACGGCACTACTTGCTCAGAGTCACTGAACTCACTGACTGGCTGCAGCGCTGTCAATGTGACAAATAGCTGACACTCTGCATTAGACCCAGAGAGGGTGAGTAAAGTATTGCTTTAAAAAAGAAAAGAAAATTGTATTAAAAAAACTGTAGTGTAATTCTTTAGCATCTTCTATAAGTGCAGCATAAATGACTCTAATGCTATGTCCGTAAAGGACAGAGGCCCAATCTAATCTATACACACCAGCACACACACAACACAAGGGAGTTTACAAAAATATTCTAATTGCACATTACGGAATAAACTACTTTACATACGTACTTTGTACTGATATAGTCACAATTAGGGTAATATTGCTTGACAACATATTTTAAAATATCTTAAAACAAAAATCAATTTCTGCATATAAATTACAGCCAAAATATGCAACACAAAATAAAAAAATAGATCATGATTTTATTATACTCGTCACAAAAATAAGCAATGATGGCATCAATAAATAAACCATAAATAATATATATAAAAAAACCACACAAAACCCTTTGCAATCAAGGAGAACTCCCAAAAGACCTGCGGCACCACCGTTGGGGTTTGCTCACACACAGCGCTTGTGCAGAATTTTTTTTTTTAAATCTTTGTACCATAAATAGCCACAAAATCTCATTCCCATGTTGCATATTTGTTTATTGCCCCACGGTGCGTTCTCAATTCAGGAAGAAGCATGCACCTTTTCATGAACCGTGAGCGTCTGTCTGACTCCAGCACACCTCCTCATCAAGACCAATGTGAACAGCGCCGCTCTTGATCACTCTGGCCCCATCTCTTTTAGGATCATGTTCACACTGGACACAAGTAAGAGCTGCTATATTTTTTGCCCTCATTCATTTCGAGGATTAGCGTCCCTTTAAGAGGCTTTCCCTTTCATTGTTTTTGGGAGTTCTACTTTTAAAAGGGTTGTCCTGGATTAGAAAATGAAAACTCTATTCCCCACCTTCCCCCGCAGACACGGCACCATGTCTGTTACTGCGGCTCAGCCCCTACATCGCTGGGCTCCCACCCCAGGCACAGATCATGGGAAGAAGACGCTGCTTCTGACTATCACGGACCTCACTTATAAGCTGCATCTTCAGAAGATTTTGGAATCTGCAGTTGGGAGGGACGGTCATTTTATGATGATCTTCCTATTACATCTAGGAGCTTTGTTCTTGTATTGTAGCACTACAAGCGCTTGTAAACTCGTCTAGAAAACCAATATGATATTGGTCACAATGAGCAGACAAGTCAAGAAGTGAGAACGATTATTCTGGTAAGATTATCCATGCAATTTACAAAAAAAACTAATAGCAGCTTCAATGAGCATTCAAGATGGCAGCCGTTCACTATGCAGCAGGCAGACACGTAAAGGATGGCGGGGGGATACTACACAACATTGACTCTTACCATATTAGTACTAGCCCAGTAATGTGACGCTGAGACCCCACATGTAACTACCTTGCAGCACGAATATAAAAGGATCAGTACGTTTTCTGAAAACCAGTGTGGGAAGCACTTAGAGAGAACCCTATGGCTCTTAGCCCCCAGATAACATGCAAGGATTCAAGTACGCGGGACCCCGCTAATCCGCTGATGGGCCGGATATCTGCAACGTACAGAGCTGGAATTCCTACAGAAATACAAAAGTGACCAGTAAATTCTGGACTATAAATTCTTATTATCGGCTTTTATTTTCGCTTTTCAATAGTGGTATCTTATTTTTCCACCCCAATGTATTCTCAAAAAAGTGATGGGAAATGCAACGTGTAGGGCCATCCTATAGGGACCACAGCTGATTTCTCAATTTCTTTGGGGTTACTGCTCTACCTCACTTATATAAGTCAATAAGAAAGTCTCTCCCCACTATATTATGGAGACCTACATAAAAGTGCCAAAGCTTTTTGTTTTTTTTTCTTTATTTCCTCCAATATTGTATTCATACAGGAATGCTTCCATTAAAGTTTGCAGCATACTGTACTTTTTGGCATCTGTTTGAAGGATGGACCTATTTTGAAGTTCTGAAAAGTCTAATAGATCTGTACCGATACCGATTAATAATTAAAGGGGTTGTCCCGGACTTTAACATTGATGGCCTTTCTTTAAAGAGGTGGTCCACTACATTGTATAATGACCCCATCGATTTACACATGTTAACTAAATAAATGTTTTTGTAAATACCTCCTGCTTCCATATGTACCTGTGGGTGGCGCTATTGCTGACTGCTCAGTCTGCATCACGTGACCCCGGCTGCAGGTATTTAAAAGGTGTAATTTGATGGGGGCATTATACAATGTAGTGACCACCTCTTTAAGATAAGTCATCAATGTTTGATCAATTGGGGTGCTCATTAGCGGAGCTGCACTGCAGAGCTCTGTGGAGGGAATAGTGGCTGCGGCTGCGTACTACACATCTGCCCCCTAATGATTTGAATGGGTGGCCGATATGTAGTACTCCGTCAACAGAGCTCGGCACCTGAGCATTTCTGGCCACCGTTGACACAGGAACAGCTACAGCACGCACTATCAATCAGACATTGATGATCAAGTATAGGCCTTCAATAAAGTCTTGGACAGCCCCTTTAAAGTCTCCAAATGAGATTCTGAAGTTTTGTTTCATTGGCAGTCTATGTGGAAACAGTATAAAGTTACAGAAGATCGGACCGATGGTATACCATAGCACAAAACATTAGTCTTTAAGGGATTATTCAGCCATAGACATTGGGTCATGGTTTTAATCATGTGACGAAAATCACATTGTTTTACTGTAAATTGCTGTGGTCACAGGCCAAACAGTTTATGCTTGCGTCCTTTTTTTCGAACTTTTCTCGGCCAGGTGGCAAGAACCTTACATGTGATAGTCATGCCTAACATAACTAGGAGGTAGGGAATTAATACCCAATGTCAGATCCTGGATGACCACCATTAGTCTACCAGCAACTTACACAGAAGCAAAGCACATTCAGATCTTTCACACAGTGGACCTAAACCCGAAAACCATGTAAGTGTCCATATTTCCAGTACAGGGCACCTTTGTCAATGACAAACCTTAAATATACAAATATATTGGGACAGGATTCATGCTCCACGGACATGTGGTTTGAAATCATGAAAGGAAACAAAATGCATTATAAGGTTGGCTCTTAAAAAAAGATAACTGTTTCTGAATATTCCCGGAGGCTGCAGACACGCACTTAAGGCGTAGAGCCAATAAACGATGAACGAGCGCTCATAGGAATCATTTCAACATACCATTATTGGCCCATCTAACCAGGACCACAATCGGCAGACAAACTAGGAAAGCACCGTTTCATTGGGTGCGATACATTTTATGCATTCATTAAAATTCTTAACGACAGCACATTACTCAGTGTAAACAGGAGACGTGCTGCTGATAACATGATACCAGATTATTAGCGATCATTGTGTCCCCGTCATTGTTTCGTCAACCTGTGTATGCACTTTTCCAATTGTCAGTCGTTCAATTGCCTGGATCAGACCGACTATATAGGACATTAGTATCTGGTCTCCGCTGCACAAACTACCACTGATACATGTGAACAAAGTCGATATGTTTTTTTTCCCCCCAGTATATCCCTCCCAGCTTACATCACTCCCTATAAATAAATAGAAGCACTAATATAATAGCAAGTGGTTAATAAGACCTCTAAGCAGTCAGGAACACTGCTTCATCTGAATCGGGATCCTTCCCACTGTCCTCGCTGGGTAACGAGTCTCCACCACTCGGAGACCAGCAGCTCAAGTCCTCCACCCCAGATTCCTAGTCACTGTTAGCCGACAGGTCGGGGTCCGAGCTCTTCAAATGGTCCTGGGTTAGGATCAGCACCAAGTCCTCCTCACCTTGGGATGGACTACGAGAGGGAAACAGCTTCAGGTTGGTGCTGTAATCTTGGGGCGTATTAGCCGGAGAGTGTTTGGTGATGCATATCTGGATTTTGTGGATTTTTGGCTGGTCATTGAGATTCTTGTAGGTTTCATTTGACTCTCGAGTTTCCAGTTTTGTTAATCTCTAAAGGAAAAATTGTTAGACAAGAGCAAAAGTTACATTGGGTTAGGGCATGTTAATGTAACCTCTACATGCAAGTCGATCAGCAGTGGTTTAATGGTCTGTTTAGTAAGGCCGGCCGCACTTATGTTATCGTCAGCACATTTCTCGTTTACACAGGACAATGTGCTGCTAATGATAATTTTTAAACTTGCTCAAAAATTATCACACCAATGAATGTTTTGCCCCTCCATTGGATGTTTGATGGCCTGTTTAGGCAGCCAACAGTTGGGAATGAGGGAACGCTCCCTAACCCAATTATTGGCTTGCCTAAATGAACCTTTACTTGAAAACTTTATACCAATGAACAAACTTCTCTGGTGCCATAAGAAAGCCATAACGCCACAGTGCTCAGGCATTACTGACATTGAAAAGACACAAGGTAGAGACCCTGGTTACAGTGATGTGTCACTTAATGGTCTGATTGCTGTAGTTTTTATAAAATCACTATTTTATCAGCAAGCAGATTATCATTGGGGACTAGTAAACCTGCTGCCAGGTAGTCCTACATATTCATAAGCTCTGTACAACCCCGCCCCCATCACTGATTGGCAGCTTTCTGCAAATGTAGTATAGAAAAGGGGCCAATCAGTGGTGTGGGCGGGGTTATACAGAGCTCAGCAGTCAGAGAACTGCCAATCAGTGATGTGGGCGGGGTCTGCTGCAGATAACACAGTAATTTTATCAAAATGACAGCAGGTAGCCCAGTAAGTGACAGATTGTTGGAATCAGGGCCTCTGCCCCTATATTGCGCTGCACTCAGATGGGTAGCAAAAACCTGGTAACAGATTCCCTTTAATGGTGCTCTCTTCCAGTTATTGTGTTGGAGGACACCAAAGACGTAGGGTATCGGCTAAAAATGATTGCCTCTTTTTTATCTTGTGCAGGGTTTCTATATATAATCATTTAAAATTGTTTCTCAGTCACCATTAAAAGCTGAATTGGTTTACACTGAAACCTAAGCGGAGGTATAAACATCAAAAACATATAGGCCAGGAAGCTGGATTTTCAGTATTTCTACCACACCTTCTCCATGAACTCCATTTCCTCCTCCAGCTGCTGCGTCTCTTCTTTTACTGCCTGTAGAAAATCAGTGACTGACTAGCGAGGGTGCATTCCTTTCTCAAATCGATTATAGAGGCCCCTCCAAAACCTTCCATGGTGAAAAATAAGTTTGAAGAGTTAGTATATGCACAAGTACAGAAGATTATCATCGAGCAATTCTCATGATATATGTTCTTAAGACGTGCTAGCTCATGGTACACACATGAAGGGCTAGCTCACAATGCTGTATATTCTCCCATGCCAGAGAATTGGGCCGATTATGCTAATGACACTCTGCTTGAACTCTGAGTGTGATCCAATTTTCTCGCATGGAAGAATTGCAGCACAGGTGTGGAGAAGATGGAGGACTTAATTTTTCCATCTTCTCCATTGTCTCTGTGCACGTACATCAGACTGCACTCGGATAACATAGTATATTATTGGTCCGAGTGCTATCCGATAAAACATCACATAGCACTAGCACTCGGCCGTGTTACGTTGCAGTGTGAGCGAGTCCTAATGAGTCCCTCAGTGGCTGATCTATGGCTGGTGACTTCAGATCAGTGAAAATATGTGGTGGCAAGTTGGGCCTCATTACTCGGACAGCACACTGACACATCCTATCCTTACACTATTCACATGTCCGTTCTGTTATTTTGCTGACTGATGGTCTGTATATAAACAGAGACATCCCCTACATTGACCTTATTTGCGGACATCCAAGTTGCATCCTACTGCTATTCTTCATTTTCACTGACTGGGTACTTGAAGAAGCTTGGGAAACCTCTGTCACGTTGTTTTTGCATATGGCAAAACCATTGATAAAAACGGACATGTGGACTAAATATGCCCGAAAATTGGATCTAACACACTTGCAAAATTGGTCTGTTTTGTACAGGCAAACAAAAAAAAACAGCTTTTGCCTGGATTCACACGTGTTTTGCGGTCTGAGTATGCTTCAATGCAAAGACTGGCTTCAGGTCTCCTGACCCAAACTCGACTTTATATTATGCGTTTATATAGAAAGTTCCCGATCAGGGACATCCGCATGCCCTAATAAAGGGGTTGTACCAAGTATATAAGTAATCCCCTATCAACAGGATTTAGGAATTGATCGCTAGGGGTCAGTTCCACAGAGAATGAATGGAGTAGAGATGTACATGCTCCACGTCTGCTCTGTTCAAAGCTTGCTCTACAGAACCTCCTGGGGATTGTTGGGGGTCCCAGCGGTCTGACCCCAAATATCAATACTTTATCGCAGTCTAAATATGTGCAAAATGAATCACCGTGTCACAAGCTGTCATAGATGTCAGTAAATCTGTCTAAAGTGAATTGATTTGTGCCAGGCAGAAGATAGAACTGACGAGTGAGCTCTGACGCAACCCCTAAATGTAGACCATGGTCACAAGTGGGAAGAGTGTTGGGCCTTGGATTTCACCACTGAAGGACACATTGGGCTCATGATACGTCACCCCGCTTCTTTCACCTGTAAAGTTAGGGTTGATGTTTCTATATATGAATGATAAGTATATGGTGTGTTAGAGTTCTGCTGCTTTATTCAGTGCAGAGGAGGAATCAGAATAACCTCTTACCTGAAGTGGCATGGAGTGGTGTGTGGTCTCAGAGTTCCTTGGGTCTGACTGTGATCTGCTCTGTACAGAGGGTTCATGTAATCCAACCGCTGCTTCCATAGGTAAGACCAGAGGGAGTAGGTCCTCTCCTGAATTCTGGAAGATGATGATTGCATCACTGATATATTGAGATTATGAGAGCTGCAAGTATACCCGTCACCACTGCAACCTGCACTAACACTAAGGGCTCATTCAGACGTACATTTTTTGTGTACAAGTCCTATTTGTGTTATTTCCAGATAGCACTTGTACCTAGAAGAGTGAATGGGGCCATTCACATATCTGTGATTGTTTGAGAGACGGAAAATCGTGGCAAAATGTACGATAGTTATCTGAGTGTCAGGTCAAAATTAACAATGCACATCCATGGGTCAGTGAAAAAAAAAAATCGGCCAACAATTAATTGCCATCTGAGCGCTGTCCAGTTTTCCAGGTCTGTTTGATGGAAAAAGATGAAGAAACTGAAGCTCAGGCCAAACTCTAATGATAAAAACTGACACTGACCAAACTGGTGAAACTGTGCCTGATTCTCTTATATGAATGAGCCACAAGTTCTATAGCTTTCAGTGTTTCTTTGCATAGTAGCTGTGTAGCTTCATAGTCAAAATTGGAAAATCCGGTTCCAAAAAGTAGATGGAAAGATGCACTGAACTGCTTGGCCCCACCACGGTGCACCGAGCGCCTGTACTTGATTTGAACAGTCCTTCTGTACTGACAGTCCCTTTACAGCAGTGTTCCCCAACTCCAGTCCTCAGGACCCACCAACAGATCATGTTTTCAGGATTTCCTTAGTATTGCACAGGTGATGGAATTATTGCCTGTGCAGGTGATGCAATTATCAGCTGTGCAATACTAAGGAAATCCTGAAAACATGGCCTGTTGGTGGGTCCTGAGGACTGGAGTTGAGAACCACTGCTGTAAAGGGTTAGGAGATAACTTTCTGAATGCTGGAGGTCTGACCGATGGGACTTTTAGCGATGCTGAGAATGGGGCTCTTCAGTGATCAGCAGAAGGCCTCATTCACATGTACAGGTTTAAACAGGTATGTGAAAAAATGGTATCAGTGTGTCCATTTTTACCATCATTGTGTTATCAGTGTTCTTCTCGTATGGATAAATATGTTATAAAGTTTCTCCTATGCTTTGTAATGTTAAAGAAGTTGTCCAGTACTTTATATTACCCCCCCCCCAATGTATCCCCCCGGGGCCCCTAAGACTTTTTGTAATTAGCTTGCGTTGCTGATAATGCCTGTGAGCTTCGCTATCGGTGGCCGCTCACAGGCATCACGTGACCCCACGCTGATGTCACGACAAGTGAGGCGTGACTCAGCGCTGGGGTCCCTACGGTGGCTGCTGGGTTGTGGGCAGGGTTACACCTCCTCCCCACGCGTCACACCCAGCATCCACCGCGCTTTCCCAATGAATGGGGAGAGGCAGAGCGTGTGGTGGATGCCGGGTGTGATGTGGGGGGGGTAACCCCGGCCACAGTCTGGCATCCACCTGGAACGTGGAAGACAGAGACCCCCGGCTGCTGCCAGCGACATCGGCGGATGTCAAAGCCGGCTGCAGCCGGGGGTCACGTGATGCCTGTGAGCGGCCAGTGATAGCGCCACTCACAGGCATTATCTGCAACGGAAGGTAATTACAAAAATCCTTAGGGGCCCCGGGGAGACACATTGGGGGGGGGGGGTAATATAAAGTACTGGACAACCCCTTTAATCTCGGACAGCACCATGATGCCATCCGTGGGCTGTCTATGTTCTTCATGGACCCATAGACTTGTATAGGTCTTTTTCATCTGTGATATTGGAAGAAAAAACAGACATGTCTCCGTGAGTTTTGCACAGACACATAGTCCATGAAAATACACAGGCATGTGAATAGCATTAGCATGAACACGTACATGTGGATACGGATGTCTGAATAAGGCCTCAATGAGAGCTTGATATTTTAAGAATATCTCTTTAAAGCCATGATCCTCTAGTTACAAGGATGTATCTCATGTCCTTGGCTACTGACGTGCAGGTTAGGAAATTTTGTGACTGGGAAAGAAGATCTACAAGATTTCAACATTACTCAGGACAGAGAATATCTTCAAGAAGTATCTTCTAGTGGACCATTGGTTACATCAGGAACTGTGCAATTCTTAAATCCATGTACCCATCTTATTTTATTATTGGCATTTTGATTTCACCATTCTTATGTTTCTCTGTACAGTGGCACTGCCAGCGATGCCAGCGACCCAGATGGGCAGGAAAAAACTGAAATGGTTTAGGTTCACATACCCATTCAGTCTCCGGATATGTGGGAGTCCCTAAGGTCTGACACCCCCACCAATCCTGAAGTGATGGCATATCTTACCAATATGCCATCACTTTATACATTTTTCTCCTGCACAGTTATTGAAAATTTTTTGCCAAGGTTCAACCTTCACAGTTTATAAGTGATTGCTGTTATCCAGACTGTGGGGCACCGTGTGATCAGATCAGCATCAGGGACACGTCAACCATCCATATTCTATTTCTGTTACAAGTCTATAGTGACCATACACACAGCACATATTCTCTCACATCAGTTCCTTCCTCTCCTTCTCGCAGTTGCACAGAAAGTTTCCATACTGACAGGAGTATATATGGTGTTGTATGTGGACCAAGAATCTCTCATTAAATTCAAACGCACAGGGAAACTGCTCCATGAGCTGCCAGACACATTCCAGGAACTGGTCTATCACTGGGGACACCTCCTTGGGATCCCCATCTAAATTTCCATACCTTAAAAAAAAAAAAAAAAATATGCTGAAGCAATGCAATTGGGGTATATGCATGCAACATCTTTTTCAGGTGGACTGCACTCCCAAAACCGCCTGAGACTGGGAATGGCACAGAAAAACTACAGTAAGTATATTATATTAGAATGTATGGTGTTTTTTTTTGTCTCTTTTGCTGAGAGGAGGAGAGCTGATGGAAGATTTGGAAAGTGACACAGCTAAACTCAGCTGTGCTGACCCTAGCCCCACACTGACTGCAGGGCCCATATCTGAAATGTGTTGATTGATGGGATTTGAATACAGTTGATATTCTAATCATGCAGGAGGTTAGACCAGGAGATCCGGGCTTTCATTATAACCCACACACTGAGAAACCTGCTGTAATATATGGTGTGGACGTGTTCTTTTTCTAGCATCTTGCTGCCTGTTTATAATTGGACAGCATCGTACAAGGAGAAGTACATGCCCCACAGTGAAAGCTCTCTGATAACACCCACTTGGATGTAACGAAAATTAACTCATTAGGTGACAAATACTTTGATTGTTAATATCCCTGGAACAGAGATGCAAAATAAAAAAAGAACTAACAATTTATTTTTTTTCTGCTCTGAAGCTACAACGTGTTTTCAGTTCAACATGAAAAATTTGGTGAAAGGCCCTCTGTAAATAAGTGACTCTGTTTGACTTTTCCAACATATGTGCAGTGACCAGGGTTACCTGTGATTAAATTTGTGTCCAAATGAAATCCAGTCTTTTTCAATTAACACCTAATAGTAATTGGGAAAAATAAAAGTTACACTATGCAAAAAATATCAACTCCGTAAATCTCCACCAGTACATAGAGTATATGAAATAAAACCTCTTACCATAAATCCTCTGATGGTTCGGTAATAGGGGTCAAGTAACAGACTGGATACAGAGCAGACCTGAGCGGTGCGGTCCCATCCATCAGAACAATGAACGAGCACGCTGGCGCCCTCTTCTGACACGGCCTAAATGTGCAAATTAAATGTAAAATATTACACATTTATATAATTACAAATCTCGTTTATTCTCAGCACTAAAAGGATCATTTTTGTACAGTCCGTGCCTAGAATAGTACAAATCAGACAAGCAGCAGTAGAATATGAACAGGTACAACACATCTTACCTTTGCAATGAAGATACCAGCATCTAGGATTGTTTTCACGTGTTTTAACCAGCCAGAGGATTCAAGACCCCAAAGAAATTCACCCATAGAAGGAGATCAGAGCTCACAAACTGCAATCATGAACAGAACAATAAGCTCACTATAGCAACAGATTCTGTATGTGAAGTATTTCTGCTCCAAGACTTGAGATAGAGAATATATATATATATATATATATATATATATATATATATAGGGTTGTGTAGGATACTCCAAGTGAGGATATGACTTAAAAATTGTACAATGAAAATGTAAAATTCTGTATTATTTATTATATTGGGGTTGGTCACTTTATATAAAAAAATTCCAAAAGGGTGATAAAATGTAATGTTTGGCACATACAATTATAGATTACTTCCCCGGAGTTTGCCTTCTTCCTAAGGTGCGCCTGGAGGCCATGTTTCTCCCCAGGTAAGTTATACACCTCTACCCATCTACGTGATGTACAAGAAAACATGATTCATCAGACCAGAACCCTTTCTTCTATTACTCTATGGTTCAGTTCTGATGCCCATATACCCTTGTAGGTGCTTTTGGCTGTAACCGGGTCAGCATGACAATGACCAGTGTGCATCTCCATATGTAATAAGCTGCAATACTTTATCCTGACATCTTTTCTTCATAGCCAAAAGTTAATTTTTCAGCAATATGTGCCACAGTATTTCTTCTGCAGCACCGGACCAGCTGGGGCTACTGTACCTTTCGTTGCACACAAGTATCAATGAGCCTTGGGCGCCCATGACTCCGCCACCTGCTCACCGGATGTTCTACCCTGGTAGGCACTAACTATTGTATGCCAGGCACACCCCACAACACCTGCTGTTTTTGAGATCTTCTGACAACCCTCATGGGGACACCTCTGACAAGGAGAATATTGAGATCTCTAGACATCATGATTTGTCCATTGAAAATGGAGCTGTTTAGGGAATAGAGCGCACAGAACATAGGGAAAAAAAAACAGTGGAGGGGGAAAGAAATAATTTGAGGTGCTCACCTGGAGGGATTGTGAGAGTCACAGCTCCTAAACCAGGAGTAATATAACGCTAGCTGCCATCTATAAGAAATATCTTTTATGTATTCTTTTACCCTATGCACAAAATAAACATTCATGGAAAACTATAAATTGGCAGCAGCGTGTGCAATGTCCTCAAGGGCCAACATACATACGCTGAAAGTAGATTTGCAAATAACGTTTTTCGCTGTTGCCCGTTCCTGTGGCACCATTAATGTACTAGGCCTTAATGAGTTTGGTGACATAACGTCTTGTGATCGCTATTTTAACTCTCTAAGAACCAGGGAGCTTTTTATTTAAGCGCTTTTTGTGTTTATGGAGCTGACGTTTTTATTGATACCAATTTGGAGTACATAGAACGTTTTGCTAGCTTTGTATTGTATTTTTTTTGTTAAGTGAGGTGACAAAGAACCCACAATTTTGGCATTTTGATTTTTTTTTTTTTTGCAATGTTTACCGTAAAGGTTAATTACCATAATTCCATACTTTGATACATCTGACTTTTACGGATGTGGCGATACCAAATGTTTTTTTTTCCGTTTCTTTGTTTTTAATAGGGAAAACGTGGGATAGTTAAAAATTATCTATTTTTTATATTTTGACTTTTTATTTTTTTTTCATTTTTTTTGTACCCATTAGTGGACTTAAACATGTGATCCTTAGATTGCTTATATATACTGTAATACCACAGTATTGCGGTATTTACTGGAAATCATGGTTTCCTATGGCACTCAGTCTGCTGTAAAAAGTACTAAGATGGGCCTTAAAGGTAAAGGCATTTTGCCCATAGCGGTAGACCACGTGGCCACTATGGCACTCATTAGCTGGGAAAGCCTGATGCTACAGGGCTTTCTTCTTCCGCATATCATTCTTTGAAAGATGGCCTTTGTTCCCCATCATTCAGCCTGTACGTCTGTGCTCGAAGTCTCAGCACTGCAGGTGCAATGACGTCACTAGATCGGGCCCTCTGTGTGGAGTTTTTTTTTATTTTGGCAACAAGAAAAGCGTATACTGTGGGATCCATCATACATGATGTGGGGCGGCCATCATACTGTGTGAGCGAACTGTTGGGGGCCATCATACTGTGTGAGCAAACTGTTGGGGGCCATCATACTGTGTGAGCGAACTGTGGAAGACATCATACTGTGTGAGCGAACTGTTGGGGGCCATCATACTGTGTGAGCGAACTGTTGGGGGCCATCATACTGTGTGAGCGAACTGTTGGGGGCCATCATACTGTGTGAGCGAACTGTTGGGGGCCATCATACTGTGTGAGCGAACTGTTGGGGGCCATCATACTGTGTGAGCGAACTGTGGAAGACATCATACTGTGTGTGTATATGTGTGGGGGCTGTAAGAGCATCATACTGTGTGTGTGTGTGTGTGGGGGGAGTAGTGTAGGTGCATTATACTGGTGGGGTTTGCCATGGGGTCATCATGTTGTCCATGTAAGGACTACTGTGGGAGAAAATTATGACAGGAGGTTCACTCCGAGGTATCGCACCGTGTGTGGAGGGCAGCATACTCTATGGGGTTTATTAAAATGGTATCAGTGTGTGCAAACAAGAGGAATCAGTAGCAGGGGCATTATTTCTGTGTCCAAGCCACAAAACATGTCCTCTCCCTGTATTTAAAAGTTGGAAAGTAGGCCCTTGTGTGACTGCATCAATATGTTTTAACCCTGCCTAGTCCATCAATATAGACTCTTGGTATGGGGCCCCATGATTTCTATGAACGCCTCTGCTTAAGCTGGCCCCCGGCTGCTGTGGTAACCCATCGATTAACAGCGCACATTCAAAATAGTTAACAGACACCATCAGCTTCTTGTGGAGTTCCTGAGCCACCTCCACACACGCAGGCTCCTTCTCAGGATGTTCATTCACATCCTAATGCGGTGAGAGGTTACATATAAAAATAAAATCCTAAAATCTTGGAATTTTTGCTTTGCCCACTAATACTCCATTTACACAGACAGATTAGTGGCAGTAAACTACCACTAACTGGTAAATATTTACTGATTGTCGGAGGTTTAGAAGCCTGTTTACACAGGAAAACCATGCTAAATGATGTGCGTTGACCGTTCAGAAGGCGTAAGCTTACCATTGTTCTTGGCAGTGCAAGTCCTGTTTATACAGGATGATGCGCCGCCAAGAAGAATGATTTTTAATGATTTAAAAATAATTTCACCCTACGAACAAGCATTTCAGCAGCAGAAGGGAAGGAAGGGAGACACAGATCCATTACTAGTGGGTAGGTGGAGCCCCACAGGACAGTTCACCTCAGATTTAGAAAAAGTGACAACCGGCCCCTCCAGCTTAGGCTCCTCCTACTCCCATGTTCTCCAGTCTAAAATTTGAGGTCGCAGAGGATAGTTGCTGCCTTTGCAGCTCCTCAGAAGAATTTTTTATTTTTACCAGGAGACCTGGACCCCCCGTGGTCTAGAGGTCTCAGGGGGTCTCAGCGCTGCTGGGACCCCTGGCCCTCCCCTGGCGGATCTGCGTACCCCCTAAGGAGATCCCCGCATAAGCCTGCCGGCCCCGGGGGATACAGGGCGCACCCTAGCGGAGACGCACACTGCATCTAGGGGTCCCTGCGAGCTCCGCCGTGGGGGGGGGGCGAAGGGCCATGGCGCCACACATCCCTGGGGGTCCCTGTGGCGCTCAGCTGGGTAAGTGCCCTGTGTGTGTGTGTGTGTTACTGCCTTATGGTGACTGCACCTTTTGTCTTTTCAGGCAGAGGTGTAATACTGGAGAATGCACATCACCGCTGCTGTTAGCAGGGGAGCGGGTCAGAGGAGCGCGGGCTCCGTTAGTGTAACGGGGGGGCGTGGCTTATGTTCTTGGCTGCCTGCCATCGTCTGTGCAGACAGGAAGCGCCTGGAAAGCGCGCGCTGGGCAGTCCCCGCCCCCCTCCTGCCTTCCTTCTCTTCGGCTCTGCAAACGGCCATTGCCTCACGGAGCTCAGCGCTGTCCTCTCCCTCCCCCCTGCTCTCCGCTCTCACACACAGGCTCCAGGAAGCTGGTGAGTCATCTGTTTGTCTCATCTCTACAGCACAGAGCGCTGCTGTCTTCTCTGCTGCATGCACACCTTAGTCCTTTTAAGGCAAGGTGCATTGCGTGTTCAGCAGCATTAACCCCTTCTGGCCATCATCAGAAAACCTTTTTTCTGCAGTGCTGGGGTAGCTTTTCTCCCTCTAAGGAGAAGCTTTAACCCTTCAGTGCTTGGTAAATTGTTTTGTGGGAACAGGCTGTGATAGCAGGATCTCACTTCCCCGGTTACTGTGCTCTTGTAAGGGGTTATTACTGCTCTTTCCGCGACGCTCGCTACTCAGTAGGGGGCATGTCGGATCAGGGTCCAGGCGGCGCGGACCTCTCTCCCGGCCCGCTTCAGGATCGGTCACGCGTATCTGATATGCCGGGGTTGACGGCGTCAGGTTCGTCTCTGGTCAGGGGCCTCAGTGATGTTAAAGCGCTCACTCGCTCCATTGACAGTCTGTCTGACCTCCTGGGTCACTGGGTATCAGCTAAGTCCCTACCGGCGCGGGGCAAGAAGCGCCACAGGCCTGTGGTGGCGCTGTCTCCTCCGCGCAGCGCATCAGAGGCTTCGGATTCACCGACAAGCTCTGCTGGTGAGATCTCCGATTCTGATGAAGAGGATCGGCAGGGTCGCCCGGCTTCGCTTTAAGGCCGCATGAATGCTCTTATTGGAGCCATGCGGGAAGTGTTACCGCTGTCTAAAGAGGTGACGAGGCCGGGCAAGTCGGCCCGGCTGTATCAGGAGTCGCGTCGGACTCGTTCGACACTGCCGGCGCACGATGAACTTAACGAGACGGTGGAGAAAGAATGCCTGTGACCGGATAAACGCTTCCAAGGGATGCGGTTTCTTGATGCCCTGTATCCCTGCTCCACAGAGACGATCGCTAATTGGGTCCCCTCTTCTGAAGTGGACGTGCCATTGTCTCAGCTGAGCAAATCTTCTTTGCTTCCGGTTAAAGGGAAGGCGAGTCTACAGGATCCGCTGGACAGAAGGACGGAGTTAGCGGCGAAGTCCATCTACGAGGCCGCGGGTCATGGATTCCGAGCGGCCTTGGGGGCCATGTGGGGACAGCCTGTACATCTAGTGCACTAGTTAGGCGTTGGGCCAGATGGTGATGCTGAGCAGTGTCTGCCCCAGCTGGACCAGAATGGGAGACCACAGAATCCACAGATGATTCTGACCCAATTTCATGCCCAGCACATGCCTGACACCTAACATTATACTGGTGAGGCTTCCCTGAGATGGTTGTATCAGCTGCGGTCGGCATGGCAAGATGGGACTCCGCTGTCTGACGTGGAAAGGCTCTTCCAGCTGTTGGAAGAGGCGGCCCGATATAGCAGAGACGCAGTGCTGGATACTACTTCGGTTCTGTCCAGGGCTCAAGCCTCGGCCGTCACAGTCAGGAGAGCACTGTGGCTCAAACAGTGGACTGGAGACGCAGTATCCAAACAAGGTTTGCTTACTCTGGCGTACAAGGGTGGTCAGCTTTTTGGTTCGGACCTCACGGAGCTGATTGCTAAGGCCAAGGATGTGGCTTTGCCACAGCGGAAAGCAGCAGCTTCTACGTCTGACAGGTCAAGTGCCGGTAGTGGTCGTCGGTCCTTTCGACCCAGGGGACGATTCGATCATCCCTCTTGGAGATCGGGTCGTCCCTTGTCTTCCGGTAAGAAGTCCACCCAGAAATCCCGTACTCCCTGGAAACAGCATTTCCGTCGGGACAAAAGGGAGGTTGACAAAAAGCCCGCTAAGGCGGACTGACGCCAGGATCCCTCTCGAGGGCTCTCGGGTGGGAGGTCAATTGGAAGAAGTCGTCATTGGAGCCGTCGCAGTTAATCCTGTTCTTGGGGATGCATTTCGACACCGTACGGGCAGTGGTGTCCCTCCCTCCGGACAAACAAGCGAACCTTTGTCACCACGTCCAGGCTATGAGGTCGGTGAGGGCGATGTCCCTTTGGAAGTGCATGCGCCTTCTGGGTCTGATGGTGGCGGCAATGGAAGCGGTGCCGTTTGCACAATTTCATTCCCGGGATCTCCAAGATCTTATTCTGACCCGTTGGGACCGATCGCCGACTTCGCTGGATCGCTGTGTCGTCATCTCCCGCAGGGTGCGAGAGTCTCTTGGATGGTGGTTACGTCTGGAGGCTCTATCCCTGGGGAAATCCTTTCTTCTCCCACGGTGGTCGGTGATTACCACCGATGCCAGCCTGACTGGCTGGGGGGGGGCTTGGAACGACTTATGGGTTCAGGGTGTCTGGTCGTCAGAGGAGTCGTCTCTGCCAATCAACATTCTGGAGTTGAGAGCAATATTTCTCTGCCTCCGACATTCGACGGTCCCTTTGAGCGGTCTGCCGGTCCGGATTCAGACGAACAATGCGACAGCTGTCACGTATATCAACCATCAGGGCGGGACGAGGAGTTCCAGACTCATGATGGAGGTCTCTCGGATCCTGGTTTGGGCCGAGTCCAGGGTTCCAGTCATCTCCGCGTTTCACATCCCGGGTGTGCTGAATGGAGTCTTCATCCGGAGGTTTTTGCTCTGCTGTGCTCCCGTTGGGGGACCCCCCAAGTGGACTTGATGGCATCCAGGCTGAACGCCAGGATTCCGACATTCATGTCCAGGTACAGGGACCCGTGGCGGTAGATGCTCTAGTGGCCCTGTGGGACCAGTTCGAGCTGATCTATGTGTTTCCGCCGGTATCCTTACTTCCTCTGGTGATCAGGCGGATCAATCTCGAACGAGTATCGGCGATTTTGGTGGCGCCGGATTGGCCGCGGAGGGTGTGGTATTCAACGCTGGTGTCTCTTCTGGCGGCGCCTCCGTTTCCACTGCCTCTTCTCCAGGACCTGTTAACCCAAGTGCCCATTTGTCATCCGGACCTGAAGTCACTTCGTTTGACGGCGTGGCTCTTGAAACCGAAATCTTGACCCGTCGTGGGTTTTCGGCCGAGGTCATTGCCACCTTGCGGGCGGCCAGAGGTCCAGCTATGACTAGGATTTATCACAGAACTTGGGAGGCCTTCTATTCATGGTGTTCTGGATCGTCAAGGAACCCGAGGGTTTTTTCCATTCCCAACTTCTTGGCCTTTCTGCAATGTGGTCTGGTCAAGGGTCTAGCAGTTAGTACCTTGCGGGGTCAGGTCTCTGCACTATCCGGGCTTTTTCGGAAGGCTATTGCCTCACGCAGGGATGTGCGTTCATTTTTTCGCGGGGTTGCACGTCAGTTTCCGCCTCGGAGGGCGGTTGTGGCTCCTTGGCGGCTCAATTTAGTTTTGGAGGCTCTTCAGCATGGGCCGTTTGAGCCTATGGATTCAGCTACGCTTTACTTGCTTTCTTGGAAGGTGGCCTTCCTGGTGGCGGTCACCTCTTTAAGAAGGGTTTCGGAGTTGGCGGCACTGTCTTGCTCGCCCCCTTTTCTGGAATTCCACCCGGATCGTGTGGCGCTTCGTACCCGTGGAGATTTTTTACCTAAAGTGGTGTCGCGTTTTCCACCTCAATCAGGACATCGTGTTGCCTTCCCTCTGTCCGAAACCAAAGAGTCCGAAGGAGCGGGCCTTGCACTCGTTGGATTTGGTACGGGCATTGAAGTTCTATCTTTCAATCACGCAAGGGTTTCGAAAATCGGATTCTCTGTTTGTGATTCCTGCTGGTCGTCGCCGTGGTCAGCGGGCTTCCAAGGACACTATAGCTCGGTGGATATGTTCGGCTATCCTGGAGGCGTACCGGCTCAAGGGCGAGCCTTGTCCCGTTAAGGTTCAAGCTCATTCCACGAGAGCTGTTGGTTCGTCGTGGGCTTTTCGTCAGGGGGCTTCGGCAGCGCAGCTCTGCCGGGCGGCTACCTGGTGCTCCATTCACACTTTTACTAAATTTTATAAAGTGGACGTGAGTGCTTCCGCCAATGCGGCCTTGGGACGCAGGGTCCTGCAGGCGGCGGTGGTTTAGGTTATCTCTTTATTTTTTGTTCGGCACTTGTTGCGCACTTGCCTAAGTTGTTGGCGTGTTGGTGATTCTGCCACTGTTTCCCACCCTTGAGTTTTGGACTGCTTTGGGACGTCCCACTAGTAATGGATCTGTGTCTCCCTTCCTTCCCTTCTGCTGCTGAAAGACGGATTTTGGTAAGACCTTACCTGTAAAATCCTTTTCAGCGATGGAAGGAAGGGAGACACAGCACCCTCCCATGGCAGAAGTGTATGATGGTTTTTCTAGATGCGGCGCGACTCCCTCCTGATGGCGGTCATCTGGTCTGGGGTTGGCGCACTAGGGCTCTGTTCCAGCATTGCCAGCTCATCGCAGTTGTCAGGTCCAGTAAGTAGTGCCTGGGACTGTGTGTTTTCATGCTGTTATATACATAACCTGTTCTCTCACATTTCTGAATTTTCAGAAGGGGTTGTGTTGTTCCCCTGGTGTTGTCTGCTCTTCCTTAGCTTGTGTACGGACTGGAGAACATGGGAGTAGGGGGAGCCTAAGCTGGAGGGGCCGGTTGTCACTTTTTCTAAATCTGAGGTGGTCTATCCTGTGGGGCTCCGCCTGCCCCCACTAGTAATGGATCTGTGTCTCCCTTCCTTCCTTCGCTGAAAAGGATTTTACAGGTAAGGTCTTACCAAAATCCGTCTTTTCTCGTTTTACCCTATAGCCTATTTACACTCCACTTCTCAGCAGCTCTCGCTTATAATCTTTCAGTGTAAATGCATATTAAGTCTCAGCATTGGCTTACCCTGCCTGTTCTGTAGAGATTCTCAGCAGCCATCTTATTATCATCACAGACAGGATTAAAATAAAAGGTAACATCTTGTCATATAGATAATACAGGATCCACCATTCACAAAAGGTGATGGTCTCAGCTGACCTTCTCCCCCCTCTCTGCACAATGACCTCTGCACAGGTCAGAGAGCATGCCTATAACCCAGTGAACATCCACAGTCTAAAGTGGTCCATATATCCACTGTAAGGCTTATCAGCTCAGGTAATATTGCCGCCTGATCATTTACAGAGAATACAATTAGAAAAATCTTGACAATCAGAAATTAAAAACCTATTGATAAAAAAGAATATAAATGTCTGGTTTTAATAATTACAGAAATTTCTAGCTGATATATTCCTTAACATAATCAACACTCGCATAAGACGTAGATAGTACTCGAACCTCACAAGTGACCGCGGTCAGATAGTATTTAATCTAAATCACAATTAGTCAGGAAGCAGGAAACCACTAGAATAAAATTCCGCAAGTCCAACAAACGTGATTGTATATTATCATTAGGCTATATTCAGTAGCTTTACCGAGAATTCTATAATAAAGGCTCAGTGGTCAATGTTCTCGTGTATAAAACATTCACATAACATAAACATAAGTAACAATGCAGAACACTGACGTGGTAAATCTAAAGCTTCCTCCTAAAAGGAAAACCCCACGCGGGGAGAGGACCACATCTGAAGACTCGACAATGACACATTATGGTGGAATGATCATCTCGGAGCTTCTCCTGCTGAGCCTTCACCTCTTTCCAGGACATTGAGGAAAAAAAGAAAATACCTGACTATTCAAGGAACCATTCCTGAATAATTCTTAGTATTCTGGGATATTTGGCTGCATCCGTTCTTTATGGAAATAAGGATCTACAAAAGCCAAACTGTTGTAAAATGCAGCAAATGTTCTATTGTGTGGTATACTGGGATCTACGGGGGCTTCAAACTCTGGGGTGACCATTATAAAGCAGCACAGAGCCCATTGTATAAACTCTACTGGTATATTTAGCTGTATTAGAACCAAAATATCTAACTGAAGGCCCACCATACATTTTAGACTAATGTTGACCTATCCAACCGATATTGACAGATTCAGCTGAAACTCAAATGTGTATGGGGGCCCAGACAACTGATTGTTGGGGAAGTTAAAGGGGTATTCCTATCTCCAAGATCCTATCCCAATATGTAGTAGGTGTAATAATATTATTAGCAAATACCTCCAATTAGAAATGTAGTATAGTCCTTCTGATTAGCAATGTTGCTTACCCCATGTGCAAGGCATTGCAGTAGCTTAGGCATCCATGGTTACGACCACACATAGTTACGCTTAGTGGTCTTAACAATGAATACCTAAGCTACTGCAATGCCCTGCACATGGGGTAAGCAACATTGCTAATCAGAAGGACTATCCTACATTTATAATTGTAGGTATTTGCTAATATTATTACACCTACTACATATTGGGATAGGATTTTGGAGATGAGAATACCTCTAAAGTGTCCGACATGTCCGATTTTGAACTATTGATCCTTCTGTTTCCCTGGAGATAACTTATCACCAAAGATGTAGGACTGCGGTTCTCTTATAGAGAACACAGAGACACTCGGCTGAAGTACTCTTGTGTATGGGACAACGCTTTACTGTTGGAATTGCTGTGGCATATGAGAGGAGACTGACTATGAGCATCACTATCACGGTGAAAATATTTAGGATTTTTAAAGTCCTAATTTTAGGAGGTCCAAGTCCTAAAAAAATATTATTAACCAGGAACAATGTATTATTTAGAAAAAGACTCCTCCATCGCCTGATTGGATTGTTTATAGTCATCTCATCTGCCCATGTAAACAGGACGTGCTGCCGACAATAAGCAACCATCTTGGTACACTTTGTATCGGCCCTTTTGAAAAGGCTTTATATGAGCACCGGTGGACTTGTTAGTGGGGCTGTGGCCTGACGCTGATGATTGGCCACACTATCTATCAGTATTCGGTCAGTATTTTTTCTCAGGAGTGGGAGCCAAAACCAGGTGAGGAACAATCAGAGAAACGGTCTAATAGAAACAAGTCACCAATTCTGCATTTATCACCCACTCCTGGTTTTGGCTCCCACTCCTGAGAAAAAATACTGACCGAATACTGATAGTGGGGCCGTGGCCTCAGTCCACAAGTCCACAGTGCATGACCGTGCTCATTCATGTGTATTTGTACATATGAGATCTGAAATGAACGTGAACGACTGTGACCTGTTTGGTGAGATAAAGGTTACTGACGCACTTGATCTAAACTTAGTCCCGCAGTCCGGCTTCACCCATTTTTTTCCTACAGATCATATTACCTGAACTTATCATGTGTCTTCCCAGGCTGTAAACAGAGAGGAGGCAGTACATTGTAAAGACGAGGCCTACAGCGTCCAAAGCCCAAACCCGAGAAGCCAACAACTAATCTGTCCGGTGTACAAATACATTCCACCCCTCTGTTATCCTGATCAGACAAGGAGCTCACATGGCTCATTACAGGACGGGACGGAAGTTCTCTTAAAGTGATCTACACCTCCGACATTAAATGTGACGATACGTTTCTAATGTCTAGACGGAGTGAGCCGTCTTTCTTTTTGACGAAGAAGAAGCCTGCTCCCGCCGGGGAGGTAGATTTCCGGATAAATCCCCGGGCCAGATTCTCCTCAATATATTCAGACATGGACCGGGTCTCAGCAGCGGACAAAGGGTAAATACGCCCACGGGGAGGAGTAGCGCCGGGTATCAGGTCGATTGGGCAATCGTATGGTCTATGAGGGGGTAATGTCTCTTCTTCTCTTTTATTAAAGACATCCACATAAGACCAATAGGTAACCTGTAGACCGGGTAGATTGGCTGGGGTAGGAGAAGGACGGGCAGGAAGAACGGGAACTAAACAAGTCTTATGGCAGTCCTCTCCCCAGCGAAGGACTTCTCCGGTCTGCCAATCAAGCACGGGTACATGTTTCTGGAGCCAAGGTAGGCCTTGCAAGAGGGCGTGAGAGAGTCCAGGCAGAACATGGAAGAAGATGCTCTCAGAGTGCAGCATTCCCACCTGCAGAGTTATGGATTCGGTGATGAGTTGAATGGGATGCGGTAAGAGACCCCCATCCACGGAGGCGACAGATAAGGGTACAGCCAGGGGTTTGGTGGGAATGTGGTATTTTAGAGAAATGAGATTTCCGGCAGTTCCAGAGTCAAGTTGAGCTAGTTCACAGAAACTGTTCTCCCCGCAGATGATAGAGACCGACAGCATCAGAGATGGAGAGGGTTTACTCTTGTCTAGGACGACCTCTCTGAGCGATCCTAGACACAGGCGTTTCCCGACCTCTCCGGGCAGGAACGGATCCGGTGCTCCTTACTGCCACAGTAGAAGCAGCTCCCCTCGGCACGGCATAATTCTTGACGGGTTTTGACCATCTTGGTCTGGTCGACCTGCATAGGCTCGGGTGAGTGCGCCTGAGGAGCAACGGAGGAACGGAGGAAGTGACGGGTTTCTGAAAGGTAGGGGCAAGGCGTGGAAACCTCCTCTCACGGGTGACCTCTTTGGTGCGCTCCTGGATCCGGATGTCAATCCGGGTGGCGAGTGTTATTAAGTCGTCGAGAGTGGTAGGAATGTCCCGACCGGCGAGTTCATCTTTAATACGGCTGGACAGACCCTCCCAGAAGATGGACACCAGGGTGTCGTTATCCCAGGCAAGCTCCGAAGCAAGGGTACCGAACCGTATGGCATATTGGCCCACGGTGAGACTTCCTTGACGGAGGCGTAGCAGAGATGAGGCGGATGAGGTCTTCCGTCCTGGTTCGTCGAAGACTTTCCGGAAAGCCGTGAGAAAGGCTGGCAGGTTGGACACCAGGGAATCTCCTCTCTCCCATAGAGGATTTAGCCAAGCCAGCGCCTCCCCCGTGAGATGGGACATGATGAAGGCTACTTTGGCTCGGTCAGTGGAAAACTGATGTGCCAAAAGTTCGAAGTGCAGAGTGCACTGGTTAGTGAAGCCCTGTGCCTGACCGGGATCTCCGCCAAAACGAGGCGGGGCGGAGAGATGGGGACCGGGAAGGGATGCTATGGTATTGATGGGCAGCGGCGGTGCCGGGGTAGTAAGTGTGCGAGTGGAAGCAGCTCCCGATGAGACAGTCAGTGTGTCCAGGCGAGAGTTAACACTACGCAGGTGACTCAGGATGGACTCCTGTTGGGACCTCTGACGGGAAAGTTCATGACATAGGTCCGAGAGCGAGGGAGCTTGGGTGCCACCGGGTTCCATGGCCCGAGCAAACTGTAACGGGTCTGGGAGGTGGAACCTCTGAGCTACTATACAAAGGGCAGTCCTTGTAAGGAAGCGGGTGGCTCCCAGGGAAGGTGGGTAGGTAGACACTGCAAGTGACAAGGACAGTCTCAGGGTAGAAGGGCAGAGCGGTCACAGCAAGTGACGGGGACAGTCTCTTGACAGGCGGGTGGTCACGGCAAGTGACAACAGGGTAAGAGTCTCTGGGCAGGCAGGGGGTCACGGCAAGTGACGGCAGAGCCTCCAGGTAGGCTAGCAGGCAGGTAGCAGGTGAGCGCTCCCAGGTGAGCGAGTAAGAGTCTCTGGACAGGCAGGTGGTCACAGCAAATGACGGATAAGCCTCCAGGTAGGCTAGCAGGCAGGTAGCAGGTGAGCACTCCCAGGTGAGCGAGTAAGAGTCTCTGGACAGGCAGGTGGTCACTAGTGTTGAGCCACCCCCGTAGTGTTCGAGTTCGGTTCGGTTCGTCGAACACCCGTGTGTTCGCAGAACTGTTCGTCGAACTGTTCGTCGAACACCTTCGAACACCGTTAAAACCAATGGCAGGCAAACAAAAACACATAGAAACACATAGAAAACACCTTCAAAGGTGTCCAAAAGCTGACAAACTGCTCAGAAGACACAACTAACACATGGAAAAGTGACAAGTACATATAGTCATGCGAAAAGAAAAGAGGTGGAGGAGTAAAAGGAGGGGGAGACACAGATATAGGCATGTCATGCCCTTCTAAAATCCAAAAAGTGAGAAGCCGACACGTTCAGTCCGCTCCTGCCCGTGCCACCTCCGTGTCGCCGGGTTTGTGCCAGAGCCGCGGTGAACCCTGACGGCCAGCCCCCCTCTCCCAATACTGGTGCCTGTCCGCTGGTGGGTCGAGCGAGCCCCCCTGTGGTGGAGGCAGCTCTAAGCTTTTTAATTTAAATTGTCTCTCTAATTTGAATAAATACACTTTAAATCCATTTACAAGGATCTATTGGAGGGCAAGTCTCATGCCAGCAGCCGCGTAATTCCAGCTCCAGTAGCGTCCACTAAAGCTGCTGCAGTTAAAAAGCTTTTATAAGGATCGAGCTCGGCTGTCCACCGCAAGGCATCCTACTGCCAGTCCGAGCCCCTATGCCTTGGGGTGCCTCCTGATGCTCTTCACTGAGTATCCCGTGGTCCCGAAGCATTTCCTTTGAAAAAATGAAGTGTCCAAACTACAGGTGGTGTAGCTTGCTTAACAGCCGGGATAATCCGCTGACTAGCAGACCCTGCTACTAGGCACAAAGTATTTCCTGGGCTAGATGCAGTTAAAAATTTGTAATTAGATACTCTCGTTGGATGCTGAGAAAGCATTCCATAGAGTCTCCTGGCACGCCATATATGATTCTCTTAAAAAGCTTGGGGTAGGGGTCTAGGGGACCCTTTTATAGCCAAAATCACGGCCCTGTATCGCAATACGTCACCTAGGCTGAAGATAAATGGAACTGTAGCACCCTGAGGGCTCGGTTGCTACAGAGGTATTGCACCTCACCCAGAGGTGTGATATCTCACTCTCAGGTAAGGATGTAGTGTGGATCAGGACCCGACACCTGCATGCATTACACCACATTGCCGTGGGGCAGGGCGACTAATATGCCCCTGAGATGGGCACGACAGTCCCTGTCCCTGGCTGGAGTGGGGGGAGGGAACACTGAGGAAGGGGAACCCTGTAGTGCAGGAGCAGGGAGGAAGCAGTTCCTGGGTGCATTGAGAAGGGAGTATAAAAGGTGGGCACCATCTTAGTTCAGTGCAGAGAAGTCTGAGCAGAAGTGGCAGGGAGCAGGGGCTCTGCATGAGCTCTGCTCCGGAGGCGGGCCTAGTAACAGAGGCCCAGGCCTGGAAGAGGGAGAAGGAAGGAAGAGGAGCGGAGAAGGCTCCAGGAACGAGGAACGAAGGGATCTCAGGGGTGCGGACGGGCGAGTCGCCACCGCACGCCCGAATCCACCTGCGTGGAGGGGTCAGGCCAAAGGGGGAGACCGGTCCCCGAAACTAGTGGAGGCAGGAAACGACCCTCAGCTAGAAACAGGAGACTGTGACATTTTATGTGGCGCAGCCCCTCGCTACACCCGCTAGGAAGGCACCACATAGGGTCAGGGAAACTGGCGCCAAGTTTACCAAGAGGAGGCCCGAGGCAGCCGGACAGAAGGGTTGGTAAGAAAGGCCAGACAAAGGACACACAAAGGGGGTCCTGTGAAGCACTCCAAAGTTATCTTGGAGTTGTCTGAGCCCCTCACCTGGTGAGCACAGTACGACGTGGGCAGCCGTTACCTGCAGACGTGGTCTGGATAATAAGAACTGTGAGTAAAGGCCCTGGACTGCATCACTGACTCCGTGTCATTACTGCTGCTGCCCTGCACCATCACCCCCATCCTCCGCATACACTGCCCTGAGGCTATACTCCTCCCGTGGGGAGTTATGCTACGCTCTGCTGCACCCACAACACCAGCCTCAGCGGTCTGCCCTGGAGCGGCGGTTCACTCTGACCGCAATCCACGGGTGGCGTAGTCGGACATTTAAACATCAAAACCACATAAATAGTTCCGCCACTGGTTTGACCGCCCTGAGCCACGGAACCGGGTTGCCGCCACGGAGACTACAACCACCAGCATCCACCAAAAAGGGTCCGGCTCCGGGTGTCCCAAGGCCCAGGGGGCGCGTCAGAACATTTTCATCACCTTTCACAATCACCAATAGGACAAGGCAGGGATGTTCTCTGTCCCCTCTCTTATACATCCTAGTGACGGAGCACCTGCTCTCATCAATTCGCCATAACCCCAATATTAGGTGGATTGAGGTGGGAGGCACCGAGTACAAGTGCTCTCTATTTGCTGATGATGTCCTAGTATATATCACTTAATCACATATATCCATCCATGCTGTTATGGCTGAAATAGATCACTTTGTTACATGGTCAAATTTTAAAATCAATGCAGCGAAGTCTGAGGCCCTCGATGTCTCCCTCCCCAAATCCATATAGGATTCCATCCAGTCCAACTTTCCCTTTGCCTGGCCCTCACAGGGTATCAAATACTTAGGAATTCCTATTCATAGAGACCTCTCCCATCTATGTTATCTTAATTTTGGGCCCTTTATTGAACAACTCCATACAGACCACGGTTGGCAAGTTAGAACTGTAAGATTCACTACGTGAACCACTGGTGTTTTGTGGAAAAGCACATGTACACTGTGTTCCAAATTATTATGCAAAAAGTGTTTAGGAGTGATAAGGGAAGAATTTGTTTGTTTGTCAGTTAAACTCATTGATGGTGATGTGTGTCAGGGCTCTTTATATCACTGTAAGCAATTGCAGACACCTGTGCTAATTAGTTTGGCAGGTGTGTCCAATGAAAGGCAAGACTACTTAAGAAAGCTGTCTCACATTATTAAGCAGCCTACATTTTCTGCCAAAATGGGAAAGAAAAAGGATGTGTCGGCTGCTGAGAAGCAACAAATTGTGGAGTGTTTAGGTCAAGGCATGACTACAATCAACATTGTGCGATGATCAGGATGAAGTGTCTTGGCAATCAAGAAGTATGTAGCTGATTCACAGTACACACGTGTGCGTGCTGATAAGGGCAAATTGAGGACTCTTTCCTACAGGCAATTACGTCAGGTTGAAAGAGCAGCGGCAAAAAATCCTTGTCATAGCAGCAGACAAGTTTTTGAAGCTGCTTGTGCCTCCAACGTCCCCCGAACAACAAGATGCAGGGTCCTTCAGAGGTTTGCAGCTGTGCATACGCCATCCTGTCGACCTCCTCTATCCACTTCACACAAGCAGAAACGGCTCCAGTGGGCCAAACATTACATGAAGACTGATTTCAAAACTGTTTTGTTCACGGATGAGTGCCGTGCAGCGCTCGATGGTCCAGATGGATGGAGTGGAGGATGGCTGGTTGATGGACACCCCACGCAAACACAGCTACAGCGCCAACAAGGAGGAGGTGGAGTAATGTTTTGGGCTGGAATCATGGGGAGAGAGATTGTCGGCCCCTTTAGGATCCCTGAAGGCGCTAAAGATGAACTCCATAATGTATGTGGATTTTCTCAAACAGCACTTCCTGCCATGGTTCAAGAAGAAGAACCGTGTATTTCACAGCAAGATCATTTTTCTGCATGATAATGCACCATCTCATGCTGCACATAAAACATCTGCATCTCTGGCTGATATGGGCATAAAAGGGGACAAACTTATGGTGTGACCCCCATGCTCCCCTGACCTCTACCCCATTCAGAACCTTTGGAGCATCATTAAAAGGAGTGTCTATGATGGCGGGAGGCAGTTCACATCTAAGCAACAGCTCTGGGAGGGTATTCTGTCCTCATGCAAAACAATTGAAGCAGAAACCATCCAAAACCTGACAAATTCAATGGACGAGAGCGTTCAGAAGCTCCTTTCGAACAAGGGGTCCTATGTGAAAATGTAACATCACCTAGAATAAAATTTTGAGTTGAAAACTGTTTGATTTCAGTTTCTAACAACCTGCTAATGCTTATAATTTCAAAAATGACCATTTTTTTGGTCTTTATTAAAATGAAAAGGTTGATCGAAAAGTTTGGGGGATCTAAGAGTGTGGCAACCCAGTAGTCATGATTACTTCGAATTCTGACAATATGAGGGTCATGCTGCAGGTAGTGCAGCAAGAAGGCACTTATGTGTCTTGCGCATCTCGGAGCCCCAAAATTATTTTCCGGGCTAGATGCAGCTAAAAATTATTATTAATTTTAAATCTGGTAAAGCTTTAGTATAGATGGCCTAATAGGATCAGTGCTGCACACTGCTACAAAGCCCAAATTATTTTCCAGTCAAGATACAGATAAACATGATTAGTAATTTTAAATCTGGTGGAGCTTATTATAGATGGCCTAATAGAATCAGTGCTGCACACTGCTACAAAGCCCAAATTATTTTCCAGCCAAGATACAGATAAACATGATTAGTAATTTGAAAGCTTAAAACGGTTGGTAGGGTGATTTTAACCAATCATCAAGCTTTTACTCTCCCCAGGATGACACAGGGGTAGAAAAGTCGTTTCGGATCCATGATTTGTTCATCTTTATGAACGTGAGTCTGTCTACATTATCAGTGGAGAGCCGCGTGCGCTTATCTGTCAGCACACCACCAGCAGCGCTGAACACACGTTCAAACAGAATGCTGGCTGCGGGGCATGACAAGATCTCCAAGGCGTAAGTGGCTAGCTCCGGCCATTTATCCAGATTGGAAGCCCAAAAAGAGCAAGAGTCCAGTGACACAGTCGTGGCTTCAGTGTTTACTTGGAGATACTCCTGTACCATCGTCTCTAGGCGTTGACTATGTGTCAGACTTCTTGTCTCCTGTGGCCTTGCAAAGGATGGGCTAAAAAAGTGGTGAAATGATTCCGCAAAATTGATGTTACCAGCAGATACTGTGGTTCTGTTACGGTTTGAGTGCTGAACACTTGACGGTCCCACGGTTGGCAAGTTGGAACTGTGAGATTCACTACGTGCACCACTGGTATTTTGTGGAAAAGCACATGTAAGATTCTGCAACAGTCTCTGCTGATACTCCTGCATGCGTGCATCCCTTTCTATGGCAGGAATAATTTCTGCAAATTTACTTTTGTACCGGGGATCTAACAGTGTGGCAACCCAGTAGTCAAGATTATTTCTAATTCTCACAATTCGAGGGTCATGTTGCAGGTAGTGCAGCAAGAAGGCACTCATGTGTGTTGCGCATCCAGGAGCACCAAGTCCCTGTTGTGTTGGTGGCGAGGTAACAATCATGCTTCCTTCCTCTGTCCTCTCCCCCCAACCTCGCACAACAGAAATGTGATCAAGGTCTCCCTCATCTGATGAGTCTTCCATCAGTTCGTCCTCCACTTCTTCCTGGGCTCCTGCACCTTCCTCACTAGTTTGGCTGCTACCATGCGCCCTGGTAAAACCATCTCCCCCACCCTCACATGCCTGCCGCCTTGGTGCTGCCGACCGTCTGGACCTTGCAGATGTTAGCCCTTCCGCATACAACTCCTCCTCCTCTACTTCCTCCACCTCCTCTTGTGCCACCACCTGACTCCGAATTCTGTTTAACATGTGCTCCAGCATGTAAATCACCGGAATAGTCATGCTGATAATGGCATCGTCAGCACTAAACATCTTCGTCGCCATTTCAAAACTGTGCAGAAGGGTGCATAGGTCCCTAATCTGAGACCACTCCTCCAGCGTGATTTGCCACACCTCTGGATCTCGTTGGCCCAGGCTATACGTCAGAACGTATTGCACCAGGGCTTGTCGGTGCTGCCACAGTCGCTGCAACATGTGCAGAGTTGAATTCCACCGGGTAGGCACATCGCATTTTAGCCGGTGAAGTGGCAGGCCCAACGACTTCTGTAGAGATGTAAGTCGCTGAGCTGCGGGATGCGAACGGCGAAAGTGAGCACACAGCGACCGTGCCCTCTGCAGAAGGCCATCTAGTCTGGGATAGTGGGCTAAAAATTGCTGGACAACCAGGTTCAACACATGAGCCATACAAGGCACGTGTGTGACATTGCCCCGGCGAAGGGCCGCACCCAGGTTTGCAGCATTGTCGCACACGGCCTTCCCTGGTTTCAGGTCCAGTGGAGACAACCATTCATGAAATTGGTTCTCCAGAGCTGACCACAACTCCTCAGCTGTGTGACTCACATTTCCCAGACATTTCAATGTAAAAACCGCCTGATGACGTTGAGCCCTACTGCCAGCATAGTAAGGAGGTGTGCAGGATCCCTTCTGCGCAGTTAGAAAGCTTGTGGCATGACCAGACAGGCTTTGGGTGCAGGTGGAAGACCGAGAGGAGGTTGAGGAGGCAGAAGCAGTGGAGGAACTTTGACATAAAGAGGATTGACGCACAACTCGTGGGGACGGCAAGACTTGGACAGCAGCCCCTTGTCCTGCTGTCACCATAGTTACCCAGTGCCCAGTCAGCGACATGTAACGCCCCTGTCCATGCCTACTCGTCCAAGTGTCTGTGGTGAAATGCACCCTGTCACACACAGAGTTTCTTAAAGAAGCGGTGATGTTGTGTGCGACATGCTGATGGAGCGCAGGCACACCTTTCTTTGAGAAGTAGTGCCGACTGGGCATCTGGTACTGGGGCACTGCGACGGACATAAGGTCTCGAAAATCCTCTGTGTCCACCAGGCGGAAAGGCAGCATTTCTGTAGCCAAGAACTTGCAGATGGTGAAATTCAACCTCTTAGCTTTCTCATGGCTAGGAGGAAATGGTCTTTTACTTGTCCACATCTGAGGGACCGAGGGCTGGCTATTGTGCTTAGACGGGGTGGATAAGGGTGTCCCCGGCAAACTGCCGGTCTGTGAGGAAGATGCAGGCGGACATGTTAGGTTGCCTTGATCCAAAGGTGGTGCTATCGATGTCGGACAGTGACGCGCCCCCTGGGCCATGTTCATGGGATACCCGGAACCGGATCTGGATAGGGGTAGTAGTCCTCGTGGCGGTGACCCGGTCCGTGCCCAGGGTGTCAAACTAAGTGGCGGTCTATGGCAGTAGATGTTAACTTGATCGACTACGCCACCCGTTGAGTGCGGCTTTGAAGCCGCTGCTGCAGAACAGTCCACTGAGGCCAGGTGTATAAGGATGTGCAGCGTGGTGGTATAACCCCCAACGGGAGGGGTATGGCCTCAGGGCAGCAGGAGTAGATGATGGGGGTTGTGATGGTGCAGTAAGAAGAGTCAGAGTCAAGAGATGCAGTTTTAGGGTTTTTACTCACGGGTGTTCTCTCAGTCACTCTGGCCTTGAGTGACCACCCGAGCCGTGCTGCGTCCACCAGGTCCTGGACTTGGCTAACCCCCAGGCAGTTCCGGAGCGTGGTCCTGAGCTCCCTTCTCTCTCTCTGTCTCAGGCCGTTCCCACCAGGGATCCACCTTAGGCCGGCTCCCTCGGGTCTCTTGGTGGTCAAACCTCCTCTGGGTTCCCTGACCCTATGCTTGGTGTGCCTTTCTGGTGGATTTGGTGAGGGTCGTGGCAAATCTTGACCACGACCTCCGGTTCCTGGCTGAGGATAAGTGGCCTCCACCAGTTCGGGTTCCGGTACCCGTGTCCGCCAACCCTTCACCCTTTTTGGTCTGATTCTGGGTTCTTAGGGTTCCCTCTTGTCTTCCACTCTGGGCCTTTCTTTCTCCTCTCTGCTTCACTGCAGGCTCAGCCCTGGAGCTGGGCCCAGCCGGAGCCACAGCTCCCTGTCAGCCCTCTTGGCTGAACTCTTCCTAAAGACTCGACCCTGTCCTAAGATGGTGCCCACCTTATATACTCCCTCTATGTGTGAGCCCAGGTGACTAGCACCCAATGAGCTCCTAGCTTTACCCAGAGTACTCCCCCTATCTGCCCCTACACTACTGGGATGTTCCACCCCCCTCCCACTCCAGCCAGGGACAGACGCTGTCGTACCTGCACATATACTTGGTGGGAGTACCGTAGTTCTGTCCCCCGGAAATGGGATGTATGTAGTGCATGCAGCCTACTGAGCTCAGTCCCACACTCCATCCTTACCCGGGAGTGGAATACCACACCTCTGGCTTGAGGTGTAATACCCCTGTAGCAGCCGAATCCTCAGGGTGCTACATTCCCCCCTGGTAAATCACAGCACGTCCTCGGGCTGTAAAAGAATAAAATATCCAAAAACATACAATTTTTTTTTTTTTTTTCAAAACATCCAAGAACATATTAAACATAAAACATTATCAAATTTTAGCAACATAAACTTTTTCCATATAAAAACTCTCTCATATAAATGTTCTTTGGGTTACTGGCCACTGTGCGCTTGTGACCAGGTAGAAGTGCAACAGTCATTTTAAGGAACAACAGTTTTCCTATAAAACCAGTAGGGGGCGCCTTAGAAAGCGCAACTATATACAAGGGGAGGTGGCCGCTCTCAGTCCTCGGCCAGTGGGGAAAAGGAATGGCTGCTCACAGTCCTCAGCCTGTTAATGGATAGGGGACACACGGGTTTCAATTCACACTTGTCCCAACGGGGAACATATTTAAATCAGCAGCAGTTCTGGTACCCCGACGGGTAACTATGTACAGTTCTTTTTACCGTACTCTAATAACGGCGTCCTCCTGATGCTTCCTCCCTGTATTCTTCAGACCCGTCCGGGTCCTCTTGCTCCTCCTGACACCTCAGCTCTTCCTCCGTCAGCCGGTGTACATGAAGGGCATAGGGTCCTTTAGCACACTGGTGCCGGGTAAAGGTGACCTCGTCACCCAGGTATAGGTCACGATCTCTGTGTCCCTCCGGCAGGTGGGACTCAACATCCTTGCGGGTCACGAAGACGTCGCCGGGGGTGCGGTGATCCCGGATGAAGCCCCAACCGTGCTGCAGTTGGAATTTAATTACAGTCCCGGTGGCACGGGGACCGTGGGCTGCACGGGGGTTCCGTCGGGTCCGGCTCTTCTGTTCTGCACTCTTCACTTGCAGCCGCTCCTCGCGGACCCGCCTCTCCCGTCGTTCCCGGTCGAAAACCTCTAATTGCTGCCGGCAGCACTCCGCACGCTCAGCTGCGGCCGCCCGGGTCTCCTGAGTGAACCCGATGAGGTCTCCTCCGGTGGGGTCCCACGCAAACTGCGCTTCCTCCAACGAGAGTGGGGTGATCTTGGCGGGCACCGGAGCCGGGATCAGGGGCTCATCCAGGGGTCTTTCCTTCCGGAGTCGGGGATGGTAATACTCCGGTGGCCACTCAAAGGGCTGCCCATCCGGGCAAGTGTGCTTGGCAAACAAGTCTTCACCCAGGTGCGGCACTGTAGAGGTTGAGGGCGCGGTGGTGGCAGCGGCGCCCGGGTTCACCAGGCCTTGCGACCAGGCCTGGGGCACCCTGAAGGTGAAGGGCACCGTGAAGACGGCGGCGCCCGGGTGTACTTGACTTTGCGACCAGGCCGGTGGCTCGGTAGAGGGCGCTGTTGGTACTGCGGCGCCCGGGGGTACTCGGCCCTGCGACCAGGCCGGTGGCGTCTCCTGCTTGGCCGCGCTCAGGGTTGAGGCGCGTGACGTCACAGGGGGCGTGGCCGCGGCTCCTGCTTGAGGCCTAGTCTGGAGCGGTGGCGGTGCAGCAACGGGATCGATCAGTGGGACTTCGGGCTCTGCGACGGGGAGCTGGGGTAGGCTTACGGTTGCTGGGCTTGGGGTAGTAACGTCCCCTTTACCTGCCTCCGTCTCTTCAGCTCCCTCTGCGGTGTCGTCTCCGGCCTCCGTCCCTTCTGCATCCTCTCCAGGGGCAGGCGTGCTCCTCGTTGCGGGTGGTGTGCTCCGCTGGCGGGTTCCAGCCTGCTGGGCCATCTCCCTGCTCCATTCCGTCAGCGTTTCTCGCTGCACCTGGGCCATCCTCCGTGCGAGGCCCTCCAGCGCGGTCTGTGCACGCTCCCGGTCTCGGGGGAGCTGTGCCAGGATCTCCACCAAGCCTAGTGGGGTGGTGGCTTGCAACAGGCTCCTGACCACAGGGTCGGTGCTGCCTGCCTCTCCCTCCATCTCCGGGTGCGACTTCTCCAGACTCCTCCAGGCTGCACCCATCTTCTCTCTTTTGTTCGGTATCCGCCCCCATTGAGGGTGGTCCTGGGGCAACTTGGTGATTGTCAGTTCCAGGGGCAGACCCCCCACGCTGATGGACATCTCAATCATTACAGTCTCTACTGGTGGGGGCGGTCTTCGCTTTTGGCGCCATTCTTGGTCCTGGCCCACGATGGGAGGTGGCCTCTTGCCACCCTTTGACACGCCCACAATGGCGTCCGCTCTGCCAGGGCGGGAAATCTTCTCAGATGGCGGGAATCGTCTCCCAGTGGCGGGAAACTCCGTGGATGGCGGGAAAAAGCTGCAGACGGCGGGCAACCGGCGGGAAACGACCCGTGATGGCGTCCGATGGCGGGGACCCTCCGGAATTGGCGGGAGACTTCTTTTTGAGGTAAATGTGAACTTTTCTTCAGGCACGCAGTACCCGGTAGTTACGGGCACGTTATCCTGCCGACTACGCCAAAGTTGACGCGCCCCCTGGGCTATGTTCATGGGATACCCGGAACCGGATCTGGATAGGGGTAGTAGTCCTCGTGGCGGTGACCCGGTCCGTGCCCAGGGTGTCAAACTAAGTGGCGGTCTATGGCAGTAGATGTTAACTTGATCGACTACGCCACCCGTTGAGTGCGGCTTTGAAGCCGCTGCTGCAGAACAGTCCACTGAGGCCAGGTGTATAAGGATGTGCAGCGTGGTGGTATAACCCCCAACGGGAGGGGTATGGCCTCAGGGCAGCAGGAGTAGATGATGGGGGTTGTGATGGTGCAGTAAGAAGAGTCAGAGTCAAGAGATGCAGTTTTAGGGTTTTTACTCACGGGTGTTCTCTCAGTCACTCTGGCCTTGAGTGACCACCCGAGCCGTGCTGCGTCCACCAGGTCCTGGACTTGGCTAACCCCCAGGCAGTTCCGGAGCGTGGTCCTGAGCTCCCTTCTCTCTCTCTGTCTCAGGCCGTTCCCACCAGGGATCCACCTTAGGCCGGCTCCCTCGGGTCTCTTGGTGGTCAAACCTCCTCTGGGTTCCCTGACCCTATGCTTGGTGTGCCTTTCTGGTGGATTTGGTGAGGGTCGTGGCAAATCTTGACCACGACCTCCGGTTCCTGGCTGAGGATAAGTGGCCTCCACCAGTTCGGGTTCCGGTACCCGTGTCCGCCAACCCTTCACCCTTTTTGGTCTGATTCTGGGTTCTTAGGGTTCCCTCTTGTCTTCCACTCTGGGCCTTTCTTTCTCCTCTCTGCTTCACTGCAGGCTCAGCCCTGGAGCTGGGCCCAGCCGGAGCCACAGCTCCCTGTCAGCCCTCTTGGCTGAACTCTTCCTAAAGACTCGACCCTGTCCTAAGATGGTGCCCACCTTATATACTCCCTCTATGTGTGAGCCCAGGTGACTAGCACCCAATGAGCTCCTAGCTTTACCCAGAGTACTCCCCCTATCTGCCCCTACACTACTGGGATGTTCCACCCCCCTCCCACTCCAGCCAGGGACAGACGCTGTCGTACCTGCACATATACTTGGTGGGAGTACCGTAGTTCTGTCCCCCGGAAATGGGATGTATGTAGTGCATGCAGCCTACTGAGCTCAGTCCCACACTCCATCCTTACCCGGGAGTGGAATACCACACCTCTGGCTTGAGGTGTAATACCCCTGTAGCAGCCGAATCCTCAGGGTGCTACATTCCCCCCTGGTAAATCACAGCACGTCCTCGGGCTGTAAAAGAATAAAATATCCAAAAACATACAATTTTTTTTTTTTTTTCAAAACATCCAAGAACATATTAAACATAAAACATTATCAAATTTTAGCAACATAAACTTTTTCCATATAAAAACTCTCTCATATAAATGTTCTTTGGGTTACTGGCCACTGTGCGCTTGTGACCAGGTAGAAGTGCAACAGTCATTTTAAGGAACAACAGTTTTCCTATAAAACCAGTAGGGGGCGCCTTAGAAAGCGCAACTATATACAAGGGGAGGTGGCCGCTCTCAGTCCTCGGCCAGTGGGGAAAAGGAATGGCTGCTCACAGTCCTCAGCCTGTTAATGGATAGGGGACACACGGGTTTCAATTCACACTTGTCCCAACGGGGAACATATTTAAATCAGCAGCAGTTCTGGTACCCCGACGGGTAACTATGTACAGTTCTTTTTACCGTACTCTAATAACGGCGTCCTCCTGATGCTTCCTCCCTGTATTCTTCAGACCCGTCCGGGTCCTCTTGCTCCTCCTGACACCTCAGCTCTTCCTCCGTCAGCCGGTGTACATGAAGGGCATAGGGTCCTTTAGCACACTGGTGCCGGGTAAAGGTGACCTCGTCACCCAGGTATAGGTCACGATCTCTGTGTCCCTCCGGCAGGTGGGACTCAACATCCTTGCGGGTCACGAAGACGTCGCCGGGGGTGCGGTGATCCCGGATGAAGCCCCAACCGTGCTGCAGTTGGAATTTAATTACAGTCCCGGTGGCACGGGGACCGTGGGCTGCACGGGGGTTCCGTCGGGTCCGGCTCTTCTGTTCTGCACTCTTCACTTGCAGCCGCTCCTCGCGGACCCGCCTCTCCCGTCGTTCCCGGTCGAAAACCTCTAATTGCTGCCGGCAGCACTCCGCACGCTCAGCTGCGGCCGCCCGGGTCTCCTGAGTGAACCCGATGAGGTCTCCTCCGGTGGGGTCCCACGCAAACTGCGCTTCCTCCAACGAGAGTGGGGTGATCTTGGCGGGCACCGGAGCCGGGATCAGGGGCTCATCCAGGGGTCTTTCCTTCCGGAGTCGGGGATGGTAATACTCCGGTGGCCACTCAAAGGGCTGCCCATCCGGGCAAGTGTGCTTGGCAAACAAGTCTTCACCCAGGTGCGGCACTGTAGAGGTTGAGGGCGCGGTGGTGGCAGCGGCGCCCGGGTTCACCAGGCCTTGCGACCAGGCCTGGGGCACCCTGAAGGTGAAGGGCACCGTGAAGACGGCGGCGCCCGGGTGTACTTGACTTTGCGACCAGGCCGGTGGCTCGGTAGAGGGCGCTGTTGGTACTGCGGCGCCCGGGGGTACTCGGCCCTGCGACCAGGCCGGTGGCGTCTCCTGCTTGGCCGCGCTCAGGGTTGAGGCGCGTGACGTCACAGGGGGCGTGGCCGCGGCTCCTGCTTGAGGCCTAGTCTGGAGCGGTGGCGGTGCAGCAACGGGATCGATCAGTGGGACTTCGGGCTCTGCGACGGGGAGCTGGGGTAGGCTTACGGTTGCTGGGCTTGGGGTAGTAACGTCCCCTTTACCTGCCTCCGTCTCTTCAGCTCCCTCTGCGGTGTCGTCTCCGGCCTCCGTCCCTTCTGCATCCTCTCCAGGGGCAGGCGTGCTCCTCGTTGCGGGTGGTGTGCTCCGCTGGCGGGTTCCAGCCTGCTGGGCCATCTCCCTGCTCCATTCCGTCAGCGTTTCTCGCTGCACCTGGGCCATCCTCCGTGCGAGGCCCTCCAGCGCGGTCTGTGCACGCTCCCGGTCTCGGGGGAGCTGTGCCAGGATCTCCACCAAGCCTAGTGGGGTGGTGGCTTGCAACAGGCTCCTGACCACAGGGTCGGTGCTGCCTGCCTCTCCCTCCATCTCCGGGTGCGACTTCTCCAGACTCCTCCAGGCTGCACCCATCTTCTCTCTTTTGTTCGGTATCCGCCCCCATTGAGGGTGGTCCTGGGGCAACTTGGTGATTGTCAGTTCCAGGGGCAGACCCCCCACGCTGATGGACATCTCAATCATTACAGTCTCTACTGGTGGGGGCGGTCTTCGCTTTTGGCGCCATTCTTGGTCCTGGCCCACGATGGGAGGTGGCCTCTTGCCACCCTTTGACACGCCCACAATGGCGTCCGCTCTGCCAGGGCGGGAAATCTTCTCAGATGGCGGGAATCGTCTCCCAGTGGCGGGAAACTCCGTGGATGGCGGGAAAAAGCTGCAGACGGCGGGCAACCGGCGGGAAACGACCCGTGATGGCGTCCGATGGCGGGGACCCTCCGGAATTGGCGGGAGACTTCTTTTTGAGGTAAATGTGAACTTTTCTTCAGGCACGCAGTACCCGGTAGTTACGGGCACGTTATCCTGCCGACTACGCCAAAGTTGACGCGCCCCCTGGGCTATGTTCATGGGATACCCGGAACCGGATCTGGATAGGGGTAGTAGTCCTCGTGGCGGTGACCCGGTCCGTGCCCAGGGTGTCAAACTAAGTGGCGGTCTATGGCAGTAGATGTTAACTTGATTGACTACGCCACCCGTTGAGTGCGGCTTTGAAGCCGCTGCTGCAGAACAGTCCACTGAGGCCAGGTGTATAAGGATGTGCAGCGTGGTGGTATAACCTCCAACGGGACGGGTATGGCCTCAGGGCAGCAGGAGTAGATGATGGGGGTTGTGATGGTGCAGTAAGAAGAGTCAGAGTCAAGAGATGCAGTTTTAGGGTTTTTACTCACGGGTGTTCTCTCAGTCACTCTGGCCTTGAGTGACCACCCGAGCCGTGCTGCGTCCACCAGGTCCTGGACTCGGCTAACCCCCAGGCAGTTCCGGAGCGTGGTCCTGAGCTCCCTTCTCTCTCTCTGTCTCAGGCCGTTCCCACCAGGGATCCACCTTAGGCCGGCTCCCTCGGGTCTCTTGGTGGTCAAACCTCCTCTGGGTTCCCTGACCCTATGCTTGGTGTGCCTTTCTGGTGGATTTGGTGAGGGTCGTGGCAAATCTTGACCACGACCTCCGGTTCCTGGCTGAGGATAAGTGGCCTCCACCAGTTCGGGTTCCGGTACCCGTGTCCGCCAACCCTTCACCCTTTTTGGTCTGATTCTGGGTTCTTAGGGTTCCCTCTTGTCTTCCACTCTGGGCCTTTCTTTCTCCTCTCTGCTTCACTGCAGGCTCAGCCCTGGAGCTGGGCCCAGCCGGAGCCACAGCTCCCTGTCAGCCCTCCTGGCTGAACTCTTCCTAAAGACTCGACCCTGTCCTAAGATGGTGCCCACCTTATATACTCCCTCTATGTGTGAGCCCAGGTGACTAGCACCCAATGAGCTCCTAGCTTTACCCAGAGTACTCCCCCTATCTGCCCCTACACTACTGGGATGTTCCACCCCCCTCCCACTCCAGCCAGGGACAGACGCTGTCGTACCTGCACATATACTTGGTGGGAGTACCGTAGTTCTGTCCCCCGGAAATGGGATGTATGTAGTGCATGCAGCCTACTGAGCTCAGTCCCACACTCCATCCTTACCCGGGAGTGGAATACCACACCTCTGGCTTGAGGTGTAATACCCCTGTAGCAGCCGAATCCTCAGGGTGCTACAACAGCGCTCAACACCAGCTGGTGTTACCACCTCCAAAGAAAATGATGACCTGCCAATCACGCTGGCTGTTGCGGGTAAAGAGGTGGCAGGTCTGCGCCCCAAAACAGGTGTGACTGCTGTCCCCCCAGTCACAGAGGATGAAGAGGCCGCGGATGCACAAGATATGGCAGACGGTGGTTGGCCCGGCCGGCTAGGCCGCATTGTAGCACACTGAGCTTCCCACTGCAACTTATGCTTCATGTCCATGTGCCGGTTCATGCATGAAGTACTCAAACTATGTATTTTTTGGCCTCTACTTAGCTTTTGCTGACAAATGTTACAGATAACACGAGTTGGGTCATCTTTATCGATCTGAAAAAATGCCCAGGCTATGCAAGGCTTAGCACCCATGCGACCTGAAGAGCCACCACGACTTGTGGTGAGAGGCAGAGTTGTGTTTGAGGATGCAGTTGTTGACGTGCTTCCAGTACTACGTCTCTGTCCAGGAAGGCGCAACCTGACCTCGTCGTCACCAGCATCTTCCTCCACCTCCTCTGCTGACCTCATCTCTTGGCTGACTGTGGGTTGACAGTAAGTGGGATCTCCAACCTCATCATCATCACCCTGTGCGTTATCACACCCGTCGTCCTCAGAGCCAACCTGTTCCTGCCCTGACTAAAAACTAATGTTGTCGCTCCAATCAGGTATTTGAGTCTTATCATCGTCTTCCTCATTGTCTCCACCAACAGGAGTTACAGTTTGGGAATGAGGGTCTACATTATGGTCAGAACCTTCTGCGTCTGGTCCTGGATCCGACTCATAAAGATTCTGGGCATCAGTGCAGATCATTTCCTCGTCTGGATTCACAGAAGCGCTGGAGTCGACCTCTGATTCCCAGGCTATAGTATGAGTAAACAGCTCTGCAGACTCAACCATCTGTTCTACCTCATACTCAGACGGGCAGCTGGAGATTTGGGAGCTGTGAGGAAGCAAGTGCGATTGGGGTGACACCTTTGAGGACTGGAGTATTTGTGATGTTGAAGTTGATGTGGAGGAGAGCCCACTTAAAGGAGCACTTGATATCCGTTGAAGCACCTGCTGTTTTTGTGCCTCATCTGGAATTTGTAGCGATTGGCGTGGCCGTAAGAAAGGGATCTTATCACATTGTCCGCTAAAAGAAGTAGACATTTTAGTTTGGCTGGAAGATGGTCTTTCTTCTGCAGATATTACTGTTGCTTTAACACCTACCCCACGGACACAACCTTTTTTCCCCTTCCCAACACGCCTATTCCCCTTTCCACCAGCAGCAGGCCTTTTTCCACTCATTTTGGTGGTTAACTAATTATCAACTCTGGAGTTGTTTGCACAAAAAAACAATGGATGGGAACCGAGCAGAGCTGAGTGGCCAAACTGTGGTATTAGGCCAAAACTATTGGCTGGGTTAGATGCAGAAAAAAATTATATTCAATTTGCAACCTGATGGAGGTCAGTATAGATGGACTAATAGAGAAAGTCCCACACACTGCTAGAAGGCCAAATATTTTTTCAGAGCTAGATGCAGATAAAAATTATTTTTAATTTGCAACCTGATGGAGGTCAGTATAGATGGACTAATAGAGAAAGTCCCACACACTGCTAGAAGGCCAAATATTTTTTCAGAGGTAGATGCAGAAAAAAATATATTCAGTTTGCAACCTGATGGAGGTCTGTATAGATGGATTAATAGAACAAGTCCCACACACAGCTAGAAGCCCAATATTTTTTCAGAGGTAGATGCAGAAAAAAATATATTCAGTTTGCAACCTGATGGAGGTCAGTATAGATGGACTAATACAACAAGTCCCACACACAGCTAGAAGCCCAATATTTTTTCAGAGGTAGATGCAGAAAAAAATATATTCAGTTTGCAACCTGATGGAGGTCAGTATAGATGGACTAATACAACAAGTCCCACACACAGCTAGAAGCCCAATATTTTTTCAGAGGTAGATGCAGAAAAAAATATATTCAGTTTGCAACCTGATGGAGGTCTGTATAGATGGATTAATAGAACAAGTCCCACACACAGCTAGAAGCCCAATATTTTTTCAGAGGTAGATGCAAAAAATATATATTCAGTTTGCAACCTGATGGAGGTCAGTATAGATGGACTAATACAACAAGTCCCACACACAGCTAGAAGCCCAATATTTTTTCAGAGGTAGATGCAGAAAAAAATATATTCAGTTTGCAACCTGATGGAGGTCTGTATAGATGGACTAATACAACAAGTCCCACACACAGCTAGAAGCCCAATATTTTTTCAGAGGTAGATGCAGAAAAAATATATTCAGTTTGCAACCTGATGGAGGTCAGTATAGATGGACTAATACAACAAGTCCCACACACAGCTAGAAGCCCAATATTTTTTCAGAGGTAGATGAAGAAAAAAATATATGCAGTTTGCAACCTGATGGAGGTCAGTATAGATGGACTAATACAACATGTCCCACACACAGCTAGAAGCCCAATATTTTTTCAGAGCTAGATGCAGAAAAAAATTATATTCAATTTGCAACCTGATGGAGGTCAGTATAGATGGACTAATAGAATGATGCTATGCCCAAAAGATTTTACTTCACTAGGTGCAGTAAAAAAATTGGTATTCTATACACAGGTGGTATATCTTGCAACACAGATAGGCTACTCCACTGACTAACACACTCTGCAATAGGCCAAAAAGGATTAGCTTTGCTAGATTCAGCCAAATGCTGTGAAAAAAACTTGCACAGCACTGGCACAGACCTGCCTGGCAAAAACTGATAGGAACTGATGTAACCTAGTCCTGAAAAGGACTCCAATTACAATTAGTCTTTACTCCCACAATCTATCTATTTAAGAGCACAGACCTGCCTGATAAAAGTCGTAGGAAATGCTGTAACCTAGTCCTTAAAAGGACTGCAATCACAACTATTCCCTACTCCCAAGCTATCTGTAGATTTGTGCGAAAATTGGCTTGAAATTAACAAGGTATAGCGCACACAGCAACAGCGGTGCCGTCTAACACGCAGCTGCAGCAGTGAGAAAATGGTGGCGACGGGGAAAATGGCTTGGTCTTATAGGGCAAGGACATGTGACATACACTGCCAATGACACATGCCCTTGCTTGTGTGAAAAAAAGCACTTCGCTCCGTGTGTGCGCTGCTGATAGGCTGACAGATTGCACCTCCCCACTGTAAATGCGGGAAAGAGAAAAAAAAAATGGAGATCTTCATTGTTCCTGCAGAGATCCATCCCCTGCCCCTCCCCCCACCCCGCTGTACACTCAAACTGCGTATTAACATTAATTTTCATCATTACTGAGAAAAAATCCAGTTATGATTTTGGTGCACGAACAGTTATCGAACATAATCTCGAACAGCCGAATTTTTCTCAAATTGTTCGTGTTCGCCGAACGGCTCGAACACCGCCCAAAACAGCTCGAATTTGAGATTGGCGAACAGTTCGAGTAGAACAACGCTCATCTCTAGTGGTCACAGCAAGTGACTGCTAAGCCTCCAGGTAGGCTAGCAGGCAGGTAGCAGGAGAGCACTCCCAGGTGAGCGGGTGAGAGTCTCTGGACAGGCAGGTGGTCACAGCAAGTGACGGCTAAGCCTCCAGGTAGGCTAGCAGGCGGGTAGCAGGTGAGCGCTCCCAGGTGAGCGCTCCCAGGTGAGCGGGTAAGAGTCTCTGGACAGGCAGGCAGGTATCTGGCAGGTAGTTCCTGGTCCGCAGGCGGACTGATCCATAGACAGACTGGCAGGTGCTGGTAGGCAGACTGTCGGACCACAGGATTGCAAGCAGGTAGACAGAAATCAGGCAGATATCAGGCAGGTATCAGGCAGGTATCAGGCAACGGGACCTGAGGGCTGAAGCAGAGTTGAAAGGCTTTGCAACAACAGAGCTCGGGCACCTCCATTTTGGAGGAGGTGCCTTATATATGGTGAGGTCCTCCGGCCATTGGCCGGGGACTCCTTAGGACTGCGCGCGTGGCCCCTTTAAGAGAGAGGGAGCGCGCGCGCGCCCTAAGCACATTGACCAGGAAGCAGCGTGCGCTGCCAGCAGAGCGGGAGGAAGACGCCGGGCACGGAGCAGAGAGGTGAGGGGAACGGCGTCCCTGCCTAGCAGGAGGCAGGGACGCCGACGCTACAGTCATCATGTGATTGTAGCAGCCGTCACATGATTGTGGCAGCCATCATGTGATTGTGGCAGCCGTCACGTGATTGTGGCAGCTGTCACGTGCTGGTATAACACGCTGCAATTAGAAATGGGAATCGGCACAGGAGTCACAATATAAAGTCAGTGCTGGTAGTAACACAAGAATCCAACAAGCCGAGCGTCCACACGTCGTCCAACAGCCCAACATGGATGATGAGAAGCTGCGGGACGTCACATAATCCGCGATATTCAGGCAGAGAACACAAACCGCAATGTGCTGCCACCGACATCTTCATCAGCTCAGGAGGAGGCGACTGTGTAAGAACATCACCGTTTTGTTTTCCCCCCTGAATATCGTGGATTATTAGATGACTGATGTTCTGCTACTTTTTCTTTTTGAAGTTGTCTACTCACATAATGGCTGCAGAGGACTGAGAGAAAGTCCACAGGGAACAAAACAGAAGTCGGGAACAGAAGGGGAGACGAGGGCTGAGCCACTTACACAGACAGAAAGCTGAGGAGGACATGTTATTACTCCAGGATCTGCTCCATTCATTCCCTATGTGGCATCCAAGCGCTGAGCTCGGCTTTTTCCAGAGCCCCATAGAGAATGAATGGAGCTGCAGTTGTTCCCTGACTTTCCGTTCCTTCCCGATCAGACGATGGTTCGCAGTGGTCAGACCCCATGATCAGTAAGTGATCACTGAGCCTGTGGATAAGTGATAACTAAAGTTGACAAATCCCCAGGCCCGGATGGGATACACCCGCGAGTACTGCAGGAATTAAGTAACGTCATAGATAGACTATTGTTTTTAATCTTTATAGATTCCATAATAACAGAGTCTGTACCACAGGACTGGCGTGTAGCAAATGTGGTGCCAATATTCAAAAAGGGGACAAAAACCGAACTTGGCAATTGTAGGCCGGTAATCTTAACCTCTACTGTGGGTAAAATCCTGGAGGGTTTCCTAAGAGATGCTATAATAGAGTATCTGAAGAAGAATAACCTCATGACCCAATATCAACATGGGTTTACAAGGGACCGTTCCTGTCAGACTAATCTGATCAGTTTTTATGAGGAGGCAAGTTCTGGACTGGACCAAGGAAATGCAGTGGATGTTGTGTATATGGACTTTTCAAAAGCTTTTGATACGGTTCCACACAAAAGGTTGATACATAAAATGAGAACAATGGGGATAGGGGAAAATATATGTATGTGGGTTAAGAATTGGCTCAGTGATAGGAAACAAAGGGTGGTTATTAATGGAAAACACTCAGACTGGGTCTCATTTAACAGTGGGGTACCACAGGGGTCAGTATTGGGCCCCCTTCTTTTTAACATATTTATTAATGACCTTGTAGGGGGCATACAGAGTAATATTTCAATATTTGCAGATGACACTAAACTCTGCAGGGTAATCAATACAGAGGAGGACAATTTTATATTACAGGAGGATCTATGTAAACTAGAAGCTTGGGCTGATAAATGGCAAATGAGCTTTAATGGGGATAAATGTAAGGTAATGCACTTGGGCAGAGGAAATAAAATGTATAATTATATGCTTAATTGTAAAACACTGGATAAATCTGTCACTGAAAAAGACCTGGGTGTATTGGTGGACGACAAGCTCATGTTTAGTGGCCAGTGTCAGGCAGCTGCTGCAAAGGCAAATAAAATAATGGGATGCGTTAAAAGAGGCAAAGATGCTCATGAGGAGAACATAATTTTACCTCTATACAAGTCATTAGTTCGACCACACTTAGAATACTGTGTACAGTTCTGGTCTCCGGTGTATAAGAAAGACATAGCTGAACTAGAGCGGGTGCAGAGAAGAGCGACCAAGGTTATTAGAGGACTGGGGGGTCTGCAATACCAAGACAGGTTATTACACTTGGGGTTATTTACTGTGGAAAAAAGAAGGCTTAGGGGTGATCTTATTACTATGTACAAGTATATGAGGGGACAGTACAAAGACCTTTCTACTGATCTTTCTACTCTGAGGCCTGAGACGGGGACAAGGGGGCATCTTCTACGTCTGGAGGAAAGAAGGTTTAATCATAATCACAGACGCGGATTCTTTACTGTAAGAGCAGTGAGACTATGGAACTCTCTGCCGCATGATGTTGTAATGAGTGATTCACTGTTAAAATTTAAGAAGGGCATGGATGCCTGTCTTGAAAAGTATAATATTACAGGTTACAAAAACTAGATTCCATGATAGGGCATTGATCCAGGGAACTAGTCTGATTGTCGTATGGAGTCGGGAAGGAATTTTTTTCCCCAATGTGGAGCTTAGTGTTTGCCACAGGGTTTTTTTTTGCCTTCCTCTGGATCAACATGTTAGGCTATGGGTTGAACTAGATGAACTTAGTCTTCCTTCAACCTTAAAAACTATGTTACTATGTATGTAACTTGTTATCTTCAGACATCCCCTCTAAGCAATGGCGCACGCCAGCAGTGAAGGCGGGAGGAGGCGCTGGGTACAGGGAAGACTTTACCTCTGGGGTCCACATATAGGGCATGTGAGGGGTGGACACTTCCCGTATTCACCATTACTGAGCCCCCTCTCTGTACCGCTCTTATCTGAGTGCAGGAGACACAGCAGTCACTAATCAGCCACTCTCCGGCACTTGCAGCTGTCCGAGCTCTGCTGTGCCTGTTAGGGTTGAAGTTCGGGTCCTAGGAGGCAGCGACTATGCGGCCTGCAAAGCAGATCACAGCCCGGGTACCGCGTCTCCGGATAAATCTCCACCTTGTGAGCTGCTTCTTGTGCAGCAGCCCCATGCAAGTCGCTCCGCTCTCCTCAGCCAGCTCCTGCTGAAGACTGAGCTCCTCTGCCCAATCTAGGAGCCCAATAGCCCTGATCACACCAGTGGTAGCCCAGTGCTGCTGGGGGGGCAGGGCTAGATCCGATTTACAGATAGCAAACTAATCAGCCCTAGATATTTCTAATAGCTGCAGAGCAGGCGACATAACTCTGACCGGTGTCCTCATAGACCTCTCCTCAGCCGGGGTCTAATAAGAGCAGTAAGATGGCCGTCATGGGGTCCATTGTTAGATCTCGGCTGCCATAGAAACTCATCGGCACCATGATCGCGCCTCCCTCTCCGGTCTTAAGTGCCTAAATGCTGTGAAAGCCACTGACTGTGTCATATAAGGGGTTAAGCTGCCAGGATCAGGGTTGGCTCCACTGCTGGCGCCTGAGGCAGGAGCGGGACTGTGTTATACCGCCACACGACTGCTGCAGATCTTGTAAGAGCCCTGACTGCACCTGCCTGATGATAATGTGCCCTATAACGCGGGTCCTGGTACCAGACTGCCCTTTACATATTAATCACCAGCTGGGAACCAGTTACTTACAGGTTCTAGTTTCTGATATGTTTCCAGGACCTGTAGTTATCAACATTTTACCCTTAAGGCCCAGTTATAATATTACTGCAACACTCTCACTACATATGAGCGTCCTGTACCTGTATACCTGCCCTGTGTGCGGCACAAAAGTATATAACAAAATGTGTGTACACAAATACCTATCTCCTGAATGGTATTACTGCTAGATCTCCTGTACATAGAAATATGAGGTTCTTAGCGCACACTTTGAGCAAATTGTGCGAGCCCATCTGCCAACGTCAAGGCGACCTCTTCAGATGGGTCCCTACACTAACACTACACTAACTTACTAACTGGGACCACCATTTTTAATGTTTATTATTACTGTACTAATGCAATCAATTGTACCTGTTATAATTCATTTTTTTAATTAGTTTTATAATTTTTTATTACTCTTGTGTTTATGATAATGGCATTACTAAAATCCCTATACTTAGTGTTGATCCAGAAGAAGGCAAAAAACCCAGGACACCTTCAGACAATTTGTGTCACAGGGGAAGAATTCCTTCTTGACCCCGAGAAAAGGCGATCAGTCCTAGGACCCTGAATCAAATCTAATAATGTTATTACTAGTTATTAATAATTCTTATTAATATTACACAACTAATTGTACTGCTACTGTAGTTATTAGTATTTTAATTTAGGTTTTTGTACTTTTTATAGATTATATATTATTTATGTCCTGCTATCTTATTACTTTGCTATTCTAACTTTTCTATAACTACTTAAAATAATCAAAACAACACTATAATTATTTTTATATTCTTACTATTATTAACATCCTGCTATCTTATTACAGTATTATTCTACTTTCCTATCACTACTAATACTTCCCTATACCTAGAGTGTTGATCCAGAAGAAGGCAAAAACCCCAGGACACCTTCAGCCAATTTGTGTCACAGGGGAAAAATTCCTTCTTGACCCCGAGAAAAGGCGATCAGTCCTAGGACCCTGGATCAAACCTAATAATGTTATTATTAGTTGTATAATTAATATATTACTTATTGTACTACTGGAGTTATTTTAATTTATGTTTTTATTTTTATAAATATAGCTATTTAATATTCTTCTTATTATTAATAACCTGCTATATTTTTACATTATTATTATTCTTTCCTATCACTACTAATACTACCCTATAACTACAGTGTTGATCCAGAAGAAGGCAAAAACCCCAGGACACCTTCAGCCAATTTGTGTCACTGGGGAAAAATTCCTTCTTGACCCCGAGAAAAGGCGATCAGTCCTAGGACCCTGGATCACACTGCTATTCTACCTACTACTATTACTACTGTTATTTTATTACTATTTTATTTATTTCTTACTATTATCACTAGTATTATTACTCTTATTACACTAATACTGATACACTACCACTATATTACACTATCCTGCTGTTATTTGGTGGTCTGATACTTACCAGCCGGTATTGCCGTATGTGATGTTATCGGCAGAGAGGTTCCAGCAGGATGGTCCACATGATGTTCCTCTTTCCTCTCAAATACCGGTTGATGTACTGGCGGAAGTTGGTCTGGTTCTCCTTCTTCCTTCTTGTTGTTGGGATCGGTTGTCTTCTTTTCTGGCCTTTGGCCGTCACTTCCCCCCTAGGGATCTTGATGTGGAGTTTCATCTTCTTTGCTTTCTCTTCTTTCTCTTCTTCCTCTTCTTCCTCTTCATCCAGGTAGGCGCACAGTTCTTTTAGTGTCTTCTGTCTTAAATCCATGATGTCCAGCTTTATCTTCTTTGCTGCTTTCTCCTCTTCTTCCTTCTCTTCTTCCTCGTCTTCCTCTTCATCCAGGTACTTGCGCCGTTCTTTTAGTTCCTTGCGCCTTTCTTCCCTCTTCCTTTTCTCCCTGGCTTTATACTCTTCGATGCATCTTCTTTGGGCAATGGGGTTGGTCGGCATAAGGCGCTGGAAGAGAAGAGATGAAGTTAGGAGGCTACAAGGAAGATCCGAATACACAGCTACCTTATAGAAGAGGCCGTAGCGTTGCCCTGAGTCGTCTCACTGACCTCCTTCTTGTAGAGGGGAGAAGGGAGAAACTTCACACAATATGCCAGTCTCCTCAGCTGTTCCTCAGGACTGATGTAATCTGCAGAAAACACAACCAGATATTAGGAGCAATCCTCACCGTAGAGGACGTATGTATGTTAAGACTGTCAGAAGGAGCTCACTGATGGATTCTCAGTTAACTAGTTCTGCAGCCAGCAATAGACAGTACAGCACAGAGGGTACAGGAGGCAAACTGTGCACAATTTTCAATAAAACTCAGAAAAATATTTACCACCAAGTATATGCATTAAAGGAAAGAAAATGTCCCCACAGATGAGTCTGTTTAATGAAAGCCCCAGAAAGCCATGTAACAAGAGTATAGAGAACGGTGAGTGAGTGATGGATACTACCTGCTCCAACGCTGGCAGAATACTCCATCCCCATGGTGTCCGCTGATATCTTCTCTTGTAGAAATGTATCCACAATCTATAAAACCTCAGGGGGCGTCAGCAGAGGGTTTGGGGATTGGCTGATATTTCTTTGGTCTTAGAAACATTGGCTATAAATAATTCGGGGGCTCTGCTGGGGAAAGGGCAAATTGGGAAATGTGTAGGATATTTACTGTTCTGTATCTGAGCTTCATTAAAGGGGAATTATCAGATGGAACAAGTCATCCCCTTATCCCTGGGCTCGGTGACGACTGATAGATCAGTGGGGTCCGACCGCGGGAAACTCCAGCAATCACCAAAAAAGGGCAGTGACCCCCATTAGAAGTGACCGCTGGATCCTTCCAGATGGGAGATGTGATGAGTGTGGCGCCCCCCACTGGTGTCTCAGCGTATCATGTGTTGGGGAATAATGACTTCTCCTCTGGTAAATGGGCTGATTGCTGTCAGTTGTGGTCGCTGAGTGCGTGTGATGGGATGTGGCTCCGTCCATTATATTATATCACGTCTTATACCTATAATCTCTCGCTGATCGCAGGTGTCTGTCTTCACACTCAGATCAGATGGAACAAACTCACCACATAGGAGGTTGTTTGTTTTTTTTCAAATTCAAACCGAGCAATCCTATTGGCTGAGTATGACTGTCGTTACCATGGTGACAGAATCTTAAAGGGACAGAACATTAATAATGTATAATAGTGTATTTTATGACATATTTCCCATAATAGTGGCTGATATATGGACCTGTACAGATAATATGTGGGCGCACACTTCTATAACTCCTCATATTTTTCATACAGCAATTTGGTGGTGCTGCAGAGATATTTTGGGCGTAATATAACTTGTGCTGGCAATTGATCATCTATAAAGTAGTCTGGTAATGTATGTAATGGTCCTAAGATTGTGCTTTTATGTTCAATACAAATCTAAATATTAATCAGACGTCACTCCCTGCTATTTGGGGGGTTTTTGTCCCTTTCCCTATGTCAGAGTAGTGTCACATATAGCTCGGATACGCTGCAGCCTTCAGAACAATGAGGTCCGTTGTGGCTTTTCCCTGCACATTCGGCCATTATATAAGTGGCGGCAGCTGCGTTGTGTCCCTGCACGGCTGATAGAGTCGCTGTGCAGGGATTCAGTATGGTGGAGCTGGGGCTCTTTTCTTTTATGGGTCGATACAAGTCTTGTTCAGACATATAAATCTGCCTTGATTACATTGTAGAAAAGAAGGGTGACATTACAGGAGTTCCATACATTCTCAGTGTAAGATCAGTGGGGTCGGACCCCCGGCACCAGGGAGTATACAGAAGGAGCTTGTGAATGTCTTACTTTAGTGGTCTTGTAAGCCCCTCATCCCACACTTTTCCTGTATAGGACATATAGCTTTTCTGTATACATAACTCTTATGTAAAAACAACATCCTCCATGCACATTTCTGCAGGTTGCCTGATGGTTCAGGTGTATTTACATCATTTTTTTCTACTGCCCGACCTAACAGCGTTAGCTTGCTCTTTTAGCAATCCAATTGTATTGTTTCACATTTGGGGCGATTGTGTCAGCAGCAGGTTTCATTGTGGCTTTATATAATGGGCACTATTTTTATAGGCTTATTTGGATATTAATGCCTTTGTGAATAGATACTTTGCTGCTACCTTGCTCTTTATTATCTTGTGGTGGGCAGTCTGTAGTCATATATTGAGATTTTCTGTGACTAGTTGGGCATATATATGTGAGGATTAACCATATCAGTACCTTGCAATGGTTTTGTTATTCATTGGCGCAATTGTTGCTTTTTAGTTGTTTTTTTTAACATGTCTTGTATGTTTAGTCTTTAATAAAATCCTATATTTTTGCTATTCCTTGGTGATCCCGGTCATTGCATCCTTTCTTTCTCCTTGTTTCTTTGCATCTCTATTATGTAGCTGCAGGGTTAGGGACGGCCGGTTCCTTGCAGGAATAGTTATCAGGACGGGTGCGGTTTCTGCTGTAATAACTCATTCATGTGACCCATCAGTCATCACCCGATCAGCCGGGCAATGCTCAGCACAGGCCGCCGTCATCCCACTTCTCTACATCTATTATATAGACACTCCACAACTGCTCCTTCTCTTCAGAATTCAGAAAGATTTTTTTTTTATTTATTTATTTTTTTATTTCCGCAGCCATGCAGTGACGCTAGGTAGGTGCAGAGCTAAAGGGAAACCCACCTCAGAAGAAAATTCTAGGGTCCTGATCACTAGAGATGAGAGCTTAAAGGGAATCTGTCACTAGGTTTTTGCCATATATTCCGAGAGCAGCATGATGTAGAGACAGAGACCCTGATTCCAGCGATGTGTCACTTTCTGGTCTGCTTGCTGGTGTTTTGATAAAATCTTTGTTTTATCAGTAGGAGGTTGTGACTAGAAGACTAGTAAACCTGCAACCAGGTATCCCTCATTTTTCAGGAGTGGTCCAAATTAAATAAAAAAGCGGTCTATAGGGCGCTAAAAGAATGAACACTAGAAGTGAAAAAAATTTTAGGACTAAAAAATAAATTTAATGAGCCCTTTCCACAAAGCGTTTCGATAGTGAACTATCTTCCTCAGGTGGTACATGGCGCGCTTTTTCTCCCTTTCTCTTTTCTCATTTTTCACAAGGTCTGTATAGCAGCCTTCTGCCTATGCACAGTGTACACAGAAAGCTGCCAATCAGTGGTGCAGCCGGTTATACGGAGCTCAGCATTCAGAGCACTGCTAGATCTGCAGTAGATAAAACTAAAATTTATCAAAACTGCAGCGAAATAAGGGACACATTTCTGGAATCAGGTTTCTGCCCTTACATCATGCAGATGGGATAGCAAAACCTGGTGGCAGATTCCATTTTAGAGCCATCGGATATTACCTTGTGACCTCTCAAAGGGGAACTTGATGTCTAGGATGGTTATTATTTTATGTCATGTGTCTCTTGCTGCGGGATAACTTGTATGTAATGTGTTGTATGTTAGGTCTATGAACAGTACAAGTCCTTCAGTATAGGGTTACCTGAGAAGCGTACCCAGCATGAAGCAGGACTTGTATTATGTTTTGTCAGGGATGATTAATGTCTGAGTGCTTTATGCTGCGTTCTGCAGTCATCTCTCTGCCATCCTCCGTACACCCATCGCCGTCCTGTTCTCACACTTCTTTATTTGGCTTTTTTCTTGTGGTCGTAATATGGAGCATGTTGTATCCATAAAGCGGTCAGATTTGCGGATATTTGTGTCCCATTGACTTGCATTGGTTTCCGGTATCGGAATCAGCGATATCCGATACTTTTTGGGTATCGGTCCGATCCAATCCGATACGATATTTCCTGATATCGGAAGGTATCGCTCAACACTATCCTTAACATATTTCACAGGAAAAAAGTTTCACTTTAGTTTTTGAACGTTTTATGGTGAGTCTGTAAAAGTGGCTTAATACCTCTGACCACGTTGTTGACAGCAGTGACCTGGGGGTCAGAAATGCTTCCTGGGGCGATCCCCATGCTGTCCCCATGTCTTTTGAGCACTGTCACTATCGTTTTGGGCACTTTTTAGGCTTTCTACAGACAGCCGGGGGTGCCACTGCAAAAATGCTCGAGTCTCCCATAGACTAACATTGGGCTCGTTGCTCGGGTCGACCACCCGAGTATCACGGCGAGCTCGGCCCGAGCTTCGAGCACCCGAGCATTTTAGTGCTCGCTCAACACTAAATTTTAACTATACTGATCATCCATGTTGCTTGGAATTTGTGTACCGAGGTACTTAGATGTGTCTTTCTGCCACTTAAAGGGAAAGTTAAAAATTAGCTTTTGTCTTATGTTCATGGCTTCTTATTTAGAGTAGTTGGCTTTAAAATCGCTTACTTTGCCAAATTCTTTGAATTCCTTTAGTATAGAAGGAAATGAAATAATTTGGTTTGAAACAGAGCAACAAGGCATCTGTGTATAGAGCTAGTTTATAGTGATGTGAGCCTATAGTAACTCCACTAATATCTGGATTTTTATGTAATGCTACCGCAAAATGGTCCATCACTAATGTGTATAGGAGAGGTGATAAGGGACACTCTTGCTTTGTCTCATTTTTAATAGAAAATGTGTCATATAGAAGGCCGTTTACCCTATCGCTTTAGGGTCAGTGTAGAAGGATAGAATTTTAGATAACAAGAAAGAGCCTAACCCAATTTTTCGTAAGGTGCTCTTCAAGAAAGTCCAGTGCATTGTGTCAAACACTTTTTCAGCGTCCACAGAAACAAGGCACATTGGGATCCCCTGGTTTTTTGTACGTGAAACTAACAATGTTTTATTTGTATTATCACGCACTTCTCTACCCTTAACGAAGCCAACCTGATCGTTGCTAACAATTGAGGGTAGGTAGTGGGAGAGCCACGGTGCAATTATATTAGAGAATATTTTGATGTATATATTAGTTAATGAAATTGGATGAACATTAGGGCAGGTATTTAGTTCTTTTCCAGGCTTTGATAAAACTGTTATGTGAGCCTCAAGTGATTGGGGGGCAAAGGGGGAGTCTTCTGAGATATTATTGAACACTAATGGTAATAACAGAGGCGCAAACATGTTATAAAATCTATTATTGAATCCATCTGGCCCAGGGCTCTTCCCGATAGGGAATGATCTAATGGCCTGTCCTATCCATTGTTCAGTGAAAGCTTTGTCTAGTATCTCCTGCTCAGGGGTCAGTAAGGAAGGAAAGTCAGTGCCCATAATATATTTGTCAATTTTTGTTTCAAGAAAATGTATATATTTTCCATGAATATTATGAAGTGAGCTATAACAGCAATGAAATGCGTCAGCTATGTCAGTGGGGTTATGAATTTATAGCAGTGGGGCTCCTTTTGGATACATACAGCTCTGTCAAAAATGAAGAGACCACTGCAAAACTTTCAGTTTCTCTGATTTTTCTCTTTATAGGTATATTATAGAGTAAAATGTACATTGTTGTTTTAGTCTATAAACTACTGACAACATGTCTCCGAAATTCAAAGCTAAAAATTTTTAATTTATTTGCAGCAAAAGTGTCAAAATACTAAAAAAGAAACACAGTGCTTTCAGACCTCAAATTACTCATGTTTTAAATGTGAAATCAATATTTGGTGGACTAACCATGATTTTTAATCACAGCTTTCTTTCGTCTTGCCATGCTTTCCACCAGTCTTTCCATGCTTTCCAATAGAAAACTGTTCAATGGTCTCTTAATTTTTGCCGGAGCCGTATGTCCTTTGCATCCGTGGATGTAACTTCCTTGTCAATGAGAGACCACATTTATCTGTGAATTCATACGAGTTACCTTCACATGTGATCTTGATATTTTCTATACGTTTGATCTAGTAAAGACCTTCGCTCCTTTCTTTTTTTTCAATCAGATCATTTTTATTTAACAAAAGAAAGACCAGCATTTTGTGTTTGTCATACAAACTTTGTGACAAAAATAAAAAGAAAGAAAAACCAGTAAAGAATACAACAACTGGTTTACAATGATATAAAACCCAATATCGCTCTATAGTACAAGGTTTTGGAATAGTAATTTTACATTTGTACATAAATATCTGAATACTTCCTGACGGCTTATTTTTTTCCCTATTGGGACATCAAAAGAAAAATAATATCTCTAAGAAGGGGCAATTGTGTGGACTGAGACAATTATTATTTGCTGACACCTTAGGTATCAGGATATAAATTCCTGGTTTACTGCAGGGATATGTACACATGGTCCAGTATAGTATTTCTGAAGCAATACCTGGGGTAATTAACCATTGCTCCCATATGTGTATGGATTTCTTGAGAGCGTTCCTTTAATATAAGATCCACTTTCCAAGCATAGAGTGTTATTTATCCTGGGTTTTAGTTCTGTTATCGTTGGGGGAGAATTGTCTATCCAATGTAGTGCCAACAACTTTCTGGCTTGGAATAATATTCCTGAGCTATCTACTGCCATATGGGAGTCTGGGTCTACGTCTTCTGCCAGGAGTTCTAGGATACAGATTTTAGGTTCCAACTGAAGTTGTATCCCAAATACAGATAGTACAAGAGCGATCGCTACGTTCCATTAGTCGCCAATATTTACACATTCCCACGTCATATGCATCAGGTGGGCGTCCTTTTGACCACATCTAGGACATGTGTCATCCATTTGTATTTCAATTTTAAATAAAATACTTGGGGATCTATATACTCTATGAATGAGAAGAATTCGGGACAATGTTTGTGACTCTGACAATGAAAGTTTCGGTGTCAAATCCAGTATCTCCCCCATTGCTCCTCAGATAAGGGACCCTCATCCCCCTCCCATTTTGTCTTAACTATCAAATCAATATTTATCCAAATGTAGGGCCAGTAACTGCCTATAAATAAGGGATATTAGACCTTTTGTATCCAACGATGTAGTAATGGTATCTATTGGGTGAGGTCTATCAGTATGGCGTTTATTTTAGTTGTGTATTATATGCAATATGTATTTGCAGATATTGATAAAACACCCTATGCGGAAGGTTAAAATCTGCCTTTATTTGTTCAAAGTTCTTGAATAATCCATCCCTCAAGAGTTGTGACACCAAACATATACCCATATCCTCCCACTCACTAACATTTTTTAGTTTATGTAGCTCTGGTAAGTTATAGTTGTGCCATAAAGGAGTATAATTTGTGCACTTTCCAATTCCCAGAATATTTTTACCCCTATCCCACACCTTATATATTAACTTTAGTGTATGACATTTTAAGTCATTTTCTCGAGGAAGCCCCATATCTAGTACCGAGAATGGAAGCTTCCACTTGGTTCCTTCCATAAGTAGGTGCCCTGAAATTACACAATATTTGCAAGTACCCCATCCATGAAACTACTTAGCTCCCTTCTAGCGTTAAGCAGGTCTATATATACCTGGAGGGAAGCAGATCATTTATGTTGTTTGTCAAGTAGATCAATCCGCTCAAGCAAATGGGAGACTTTAGCTGTTCTCTCCTTTTTTTAGCCTTTATCTAAGTTTTATTATTATCCCTCTGAGGACGCATGTGAGTGCTTCCCATTTAAATGGTAAGGCAGTTTCATCATGCTCATATATTTGAAGGAGTCTATAGTCTCAAGAAGGTCTGAGACACAGAGTGAGTCTTTCAGCAGATTATCATTTAGGTTCCAACATCTGAAGCCTTGGTGGAGTCTGGTATAGTCAGATTACAATATACAGGAGCATGATCTGACCATACAGCAGTTCCTACCTGAGATGTAGGTTGCCATGTAGGCAAGTGACGGCTAATTAAGAAAAGGACTATATGGCTATGCATATTGTGTAAAGGAGAATAATAGGTATCCTTTACGTCTGGATGTAGTATCCTCCATACATCGCCCGGTTGAGACCGGAGCACGTTTAGCAAAGCTTTTGTTTGTGTTTTAGATTGGTGACACCAGCCCAGGGACGCCTCTAAAGACGGATCCAAGACAAAATTAAAGTCACCTCCAATGATGATAAGGTCCTCCGCAAAATATTTTAGTTTGTTTAAGTAATGACGGCATGTCTTAATTTGGTAACAATTAGGGAGATAGAAGTTTTCCAAAGTCAAAATTTTGGAGTAGACGGAGATCAAACACATACCTCCTCTCCGTGTCAGACAGTGTTTCTACAATAGTATGCGGCAGTGATCTGTGGCGGCCTATACTCAGCACCCTAGACTTCAAAACATTAATCATCTTGGCATCCCAGAAAAATGCTATCTATTAGTAAACTGAGGTACAGTATATGATTGCCTCTAAAGTGCGACTCCTGAAGAAAGAGAAAATGTACGTGCTGTTTATGCCTATGATAAAACACTTGAGCTCCTTTCTCTGGAACATTAAGTCCTCTGACATTCAATGAACAAGTTTTGAGTTGTGCCATATTATATGAAAAAAAGGAGGAATGGAAGAGAGAAAGATTAAGAGAAAAGAGGAAGTATAGACGGTAGATAGTAACGTCTACCTCTCAGTGTCTAAGAAGTATAGATTATGAATATATCAAAACAGTAGGAAATTGCGAAACAAGCAGATCCCAATGCAAGTCCCTAACTGGGGGTTGTCTTTACAGGCGCAAGTCAAACTTTCAGTTCTAGGGTTCCTATTAGGGGGAACCATGGAATATAAAGCAAGTAATGTAATATAGCCTGATATTATAGTAGTATCATGTGAACTCAACTTATATGCCGGTCTAAGATCTTATATGAACTTAGACATTCTATATAGTGGAAGAGTGGCACCTAATGCTCTATTTAGATATATCTAATTATATGCTTAAAGAAATAAGTAAGCATTGGCAAACTGTCTCTCATCAGGGAAGACAAGATTAATTTCAGGAGCTCATATGATTGCCAGGTTCCTTTCCCATCTGGCTGCATCACCATCAAGTTCCTGATCCATTGAACACCTTCTGTGACATGCTGGAACTCTCTGTGGCAATGGTGGAGCAGGTGGCCAGTCAGATATATGGAATGTCCAGGGCATCACAAATAGGTCTCATGTTGCTTGGATCTTTGAAAATATACAGCTGGAATGGGTACCCCCAGGAGTACATCAGGCCATTTTCCCGGATGGCATCAAGTAGTGGTTTCAATACCCTTCTTTTAGCAAGTGTCATTCAGGATAGATGTGTGAGCAATTATATGCGTTTTCCATTGAAATCACCAGGATCCAACTCCTCTGCTTTCCTCACAATGGCCTCTTTTACATTGAAAAAATGTATGCGAGAGATAGTGCTCCTTGGACGCTCAGGATCTGGGCCATGATTGCCTATTGTACGGTGCGCCTTATAAATCTCCACCTCCTTATCAATAGGATCACCAAGAATATTAGTGAATAATGATCGCAGTGTTGGCATAATCACTTGTGCATTGATGCTTTCAGGTATACCCCTTATCCAGATATTATTGTGATTTTCTTGATCATCAACCATATTAAACAGATGGTTTATTTACTGCCTGTGAAGATCTAGTGTTAGTTTCTGAGCATTATGATGGCCTCTAACTTGGACATTATCCTCTAATCTCTGTAACTTGTCAGTAAGCTGTGACAGGATAGAAGTGAGGGGACGTATTTCAGTATTGTATGTGGTCTCCAGCCTCTGACTATATTACTCCATATCTTCTTTAGTAGGGCTAGACGCAATCTGATATACAAATAAGTTATGTTGTTCCCCATATCAGAATAACCTGTGGCTGGTGGGTAAATGTCCCTGTGAAGCAAGCACTGCTCAGTATGGGGGCTTTGGTGAGAGTACAGGGAGATTTGTGGAGCTGTTTTCTCGTGAGGCCGACATTAAGAGAGAAGTTGGTGCAGGACTGACAGTCTGGAGCTGTCTGGCATCATGAGGGTTAAGACTGCTTCTTTTTCCACGCTGAGGTGAGGCAGTAATGGCTCCGGAGCAGGAAGATAAGACCTTCCATAAGAAACGCTGCATACCAGACATGCTGACAGAGGTGGAGGACCTCAGATTAACCTCCGATCTCTTCTTTCTTTCCCATATCGAACGTCATGTTTGAGGCTGTAAATTGCTTATAATTGCCCCAGGAACATGGTCTGAAGAGAGTGCTCTCAGTGTGTGCCTTCTCTTGGTGCTATGTCCAGGCCATGTCCTTCCTATTGATGTACAATACGTCTGAAGGCGGCGTTGATTGGCAGCAGGATTGTGTGATGTAACAATCTTGTGTGATGTAACATCCTTACGGAAACACGAGTTGTGACACCAATGGAACTGCGCCAGAACAGGAAGTGCGTATGAGTTTTTATTTTAAAAAGGCTAAACATGAGGAATGAGAAGGAGTTGGTCTAGTAGTGGACAACCCCTTTATGAAGATATAATTTTCGGTTAAAAGTGAAAAAGGCTTCTCCCCTATGTGACGTCTCTGAAGTTTGTTAAGAGTTGATCTCCGTGTAAAACATTTCCCGCATTAAGAACATGAAAATGGCTTCTCGTCTGTGTGAGTTCTCTGGTGACTAAGAAGTGATGATTTCTTCACAAAACATTTCCCACATTCTGAACAGGAAAAAGGTTTCTCCCCTGTGTGAGTTCTCTGGTGCTTAACCAAATCTGATTTCCAGCTAAAACATTTCCCACATTCTGAACAGGACAAAGGCTTCTCCCTTGTGTGATTTTTCTTGTGCGTAACCAAAACTGATTTCCAGCTAAAACATTTCCCACATTCTGAACAGGAAAAAAGCTTCTCCCCTGTGTGCTTTCTCTTGTGCGTAACCAAAACTGATTTCCAGCTAAAACATTTCCCACATTCTGAACAGGAAAAAGGCTTCTCCCCTGTGTGAATTCTCTGGTGCTTAACCAAATTTGATTTCCGGCTAAAACATTTTCCACAATCTGAACAGGAAAAAGGCTTCTCCCCTGTGTGAGTTCCCTTATGCTTAACCAAATCTGATTTCCGGCTAAAACATTTTCCACATTCTGAACAGGAAAAAGGCTTCTCCCCTGTGTGAATTCTCTGATGGCTGATAAAACTTGATTTCAATCTAAAACATTTTCCACATTCTGAACAGGAAAAAGGCTTCTCCCCTGTGTGAGTTCTCTGATGTCTGCTAAAACTTGATTTCAATCTGAAACATTTTCCACATTCTGAACAGGAAAAAAGCTTCTCCCCTGTGTGAATTCTCTGATGGCTGATAAAACTTGATTTCAATCTAAAACATTTTCCACATTCTGAACAGGAAAAAGGCTTCTCCCCTGTGTGAATTCTCTGATGGCTGATAAAACTTGATTTCAATCTAAAACATTTTCCACATTCTGAACAGGAAAAAGGTTTCTCCCCTGTGTGAATTCTCTGATGGCTGATAAAACTTGATTTCAATCTAAAACATTTTCCACATTCTGAACAGGAAAAAGGCTTCTCCCCTGTGTGAGTTCTCTGATGTCTGCTAAAACTTGATTTCAATCTGAAACATTTTCCACATTCTGAACAGGAAAAAGGCTTCTCCCCTGTGTGAATTCTCTGATGGCTGATAAAATTTGATTTCACTGTAAAACATTTCCCACATATGGAACATGAAAAAGGCTTCTCCCCTGTGTGAGTTCTCTGATGTCTGATAAAACTTGATTTCAATCTAAAACATTTTCCACATTCTGAACAGGAAAAAGGCTTCTCCCCTGTGTGAGTTCTTTTATGCTCAACCAAATATGATTTCCGGCTAAAACATTTCCCACATTCTGAACATGAAAAAGGCTTCTCCCTTGTGTGAGTTCTCTGATGTCTGATAAAACTTGATATCAATCTAAAACATTTTCCACATTCTGAACAGGAAAAAGGCTTCTCCCCTGTGTGAGTTCTCTTATGCTCAACCAAATCTGATTTCCGGCTAAAACACTTCCCACATTCTGAACATGAATAAGGCTTCTCCCCTGTGTGAGTTCTCTGATATTTGATTAAACCTGATTTCTCTGTAAAACATTTTCCACTTTCTGAAAAAGAAAATGGCTTCTCCTCTATGTGACTTCTCTGGTGATTAACAAGATCTGATTTCTGGTTAAAAAATTTCCCACACTTGAAACAAAAAAATCTATTCTCTGCTGTGTGAATGCTTTGATGTTTAAGAAAAGACTTTTCGAGGGAAAAACTATTTCCATATTCTGAACATGAAAATGGCTTCTTTGCTTTCGGTGCAATTTGTTTTTTAATGCTTATTTTGTGACTTTGATTTTCCTTAGTATTCGGTAATGAATCAGAAGACAGGACCTGTTTCAAATGATCAGATGATTGATCTTTGCTGTGAAGGGATGATGGTATATCTGGAGTAATGGCATTCAATTCAATTGTATCCTGTGGGATCTCAAGATCATCTGATTTAAAAATTGAAGATGTCAGCTGTCCCCCTGATCTCCTGGTACAGTCATCTGCCAAGAATAAAACCAATTATTATTTATGAATAACATATCCTTAAAATTTATATTGTTGAATATTTCTACTTAAACTCTCTGTAAAAATGCACTTTATGTAAAAGTATCATTATTTACCAAGAAAACATCACAGAAAAAATCAGCCTTACCAACTCCAAATCAGATAACAAATGCATTAGCATTTTAGTGTTGGTTGGGTGTACTGGGGTGGCTGTCCTTGTGGGGTGCACTTATATAGTGCTGGGCAACCTTCCTGATGTAATAGTATGGGCATCATTAGGCTAAGCCAGACACTGTGCATCACACCTACCTGTGTGACTGGCGTCCTATGCAAGCTTCATCTGTGTGCATCTTTAATACTAGGCAACCACACCCTCCATGAATTGGTACGATTGTGAGTGGTTGCTGCATCAGTATTTTGCACCTGCGCTGCCCCCACCTTTATCATGGGGGTCTGCGGCATCCTGCTAGTGCATTTCTTATATGATTGGTGTTGGTAAGGCTGTATCTTTTTCTGTGATTTTTTTTATTTTGCCCTATGTTAGCCATCATTATTCACCAAGACAATAACAGTTCACAGTCTAATAGAAAACCTCATAGGATGAACCAGTAGAGCGTGGTGTTCAACTGTTTGTTAATTCTGCCTCCCTAATATGCAATAAAAAGCCACCAAACAATGTTATGTAGGCAAAAATAATACCAATAAAAACTTCTACTTATCTCACAAAAACCAAGTCCCCACTCAGGTCCATCATCTGTCAGTGGAAAAACAGAAGTTTCCACATCATTAGTGGTTCAAAGGCTTTTGAAAAGCAACATGGCTTCCATAAACCAATCCAGCAATATCCACTCTCCCAAAGTCAGATCTCCCCCTCGCTTCTGAGCCTTGCAGTGTGCTCAAAACACACTCAGCAACCATGTATTTGACATTACTATAGTGAGAAGAACCCACTTAATTTACGGTGTGTGTCTCCTGGAGCACAATCTGGACACTATGTGTTGGGTAATGAAATTATATATTTGTAATTTTCACTCTCCAACATCCACTGCGTGCTAATTTCCGGAAAGTGCCTGTGGAGTCAAAATAGTCACTACTCCTATAGATTATTTCACTGAGGGTTATAATTTCCAATATGAAGTCACTTTATGGGGATTTTTACTGCTCAGGTTTTCTGCAATTTGGTCACATTAGGGCTTCTGTAAATGGTGTGTCCCATCTCCTCTGGGATCTGCTCCTGCGACGTCTGCTTCTCTCACCAGGCGCCGTCTTATTCATCCTGCAGGCGGCGCTGGTGATGGAGGAGATGTCAGAACCAGAAGCTCTCAGCGGCGCAGGCTCTGTCCAGCCACTAAGATTAGGTAGCCTGGGACCTGTAGTACCATCCAGTCTGGCAGTATGGGTGTGTGTGCTGTCCAGCTGGAGTAATCTGCTCCCTGCTTCAGCCAACTGGAAAGCACCGCACCCTACTAAAGCTGGAAGCATATTGCCGGAAGCTGCCAGATACAGCCTTGTTCTCCTCTGGTTCAGTCCTCTGTGCTCAGCTCCCGGCTTGTGTATTTGTTTCCTGTTGTGACTCCGACCCGTTTACTGACTACTTTTGTGTGGTTTCGTATTTTCTCTGACCTCCATGTTCTGACCCGGCTATCTGACTATTCTTCTTGCCATCTCACACCACAGAACATTAGGTAACACTGTGGCCCAAGCTTAGGGGTCTCTATCTAAGTCCAAATCCATGTAGAGGGGTTAAAGGATGATGAGCAAGGCAAACCCTGGGATCTGGAAAATGGAGTATATAGCGCCAAGCCTGTTTGTGGTAGCCATCTTTTGAGCTGCCAGGTGACCATGAACAGTGTCCCCAATACATTGTGTCTGCAAACTATCCCAGCAAAATCTGCTTTCAAATAGCTAAATGCCGCTCCTTCCTTTCTTAACCTGCCATGTGCCCAGACAGTAGTGTACAACCGTATATAGGGGATTGTCAGATTCAAGAGAAGTTGGAATATTATTTGTAAGGTCCATTTGTTTCCTATTATCCTTTGTGAAGAATTCCAAAGTTATCACCATATAAAGTGACACACGTCAGATTTGAAAAATGGGCCCAGATAGGAACACAAAACTGGCTGCAGGAAGGGGTTAAATCAGACTATTTTGGGCACTAACTACTATAGTCAAAACTGTGAGTATAGACCATAACACATCTACTGAAATGATCAAACTCAACAGTCTTCATCAGTAAGTAGTGAGTAACTAGTGGTGAAACCTCTCTGGGGTAATTGGAGTATGGGGCTCTGTCAGACGAGTTTCAAGAAGAAATATTAGACATTCAAAGAGAACTTTTTATAATAGTGCAGAGCTGAGGTGTCTTAAATTTAGCTTAGAGATCTATCATGGCGCAGGTGTAATGTTTTTTTTTTAGTTTATCACAATCTGGTTTGAAGTTAGTCGGTTTTAAAAGAAACTGAAAAGTCAGGATAAAGGGAAACTCTGCTGTTATTGTACAGAAATTCACACTTGGCCCTCACTGCACATTTAATGTTGTAGATCATAAAAGTGACGTTCAGCCAGAAAGACTGGACCTGGTCTTGTAGGGACCATATGAGCACATTCAGCAGCACAGAAGGGAGAGAAGGTAGATTCATCCAATAAGATATCAGGGATCTAGGAAGGAACACCATCATTACCCTCCGCTTTCTCTTACAGGCCCATCATTATATTTTTCTTCAAGTGATTTTCTGGCTTTGTAGTTTACAGATCTGGGCAGGTAACGTCTCCTAATCACAGTGAGTAGGTGGATCCTCCAGGTTGTAAGTTCTATGGAAAAGGGTTTCAATGCCCAAAATCATTTGAACAGTTTTGGGTGGAGGAGAATGCTGTGGTCTAGAGGAAAAATGGTGATCATATGATTGTGATACGGTCGGACTACACCACCGATAAAGCAGCCACAGCCGGTGACTGAGATAAAACTGTGACTTCTCTGCATTTAGTGGTTACTACTCACCTGGGTAGTCATATGTAGGAATCTCCTCTTTACACCGCTCATCACTCCTCACATATGACTCTATAGTATTAATATGGGGCAGATCTTCACCCTGAAACAAATATTATAAAAGTCACAGACTGATGAGAAGTCCCATCTATGATCAGCTCTAATCCTGACATCTCCACTGTTCTCTTTACACAAGTATAAACCACGTAATACTGGTGGATAAAACAAAACTGAACACAAGACCTTCACAGCCGTCTACACATCATAGGGGAGATCTCATGACACCTTCTCTCCATCTACCTGATGATCCTGAGGAACATTGGGATCTTCTTGTTTACAGTCCTGAGGAAGAAGAGGATGGGGACATCTGTCTGGTGTTGTCCTCTTACTGGATAGATCTGGAGGAAACACATACAGGACTGAATTCATTCTTTACATACAGATAATTATAGGCCGTGTATATTCAGTCCTGTCTATTACCTGGTGATGTGAGGGACTGGGGAACCTCCATCATGACGTCCTTGTACAGATCTTTGTGTCCTTCTAAATACTCCCACTCCTCCATGGAGAAATAGACAGTGACATCCTGACATCTTATAGGAACCTGACACATACAATGATACCGTCATCCCCCGATCCTTTCATAGCGTTACTGTATAATGTCCCAGCATTCCCACCTCTCCAGTCAGCAGCTCAATCATTTTGTAGGCGAGTTCTACGATCTTCTGGTCATTGATGTCCTCAAGTATGAAGGGGTGAGATGGATGCCCTGTGATTGGGCTCAGGGGTCTTTCCCATCCCTCAGACACAGGGTCCTCACAGCGCTCACTAGAGGTCTTCACTAATATGTAATCCTGGTTATGGAAAGACATATAAATCAATCTCACTCCAGACATTTCCAGAGTCCTCACCTCTCCAGTTCTGTCCATGTGTTATTCCCATAGATAAGAATGATGCAATGTGACGTCATTAGAATCTCTCACCTCTCCAGTAAGCCGAAAGAGGATCTCTAGGGTGAGGTGGAATATCCTCTCCGCCATCTTGTCTCTGTCCATATCCATCTTTGATGGGTCCATAAGGAAAATTCTCTTAAATAGAAGATCTTCACTGAGAGGATCCGATATTGTAGAGACCTAAATGAGAAGATGATGAGCCGATGTAACATCATAAAAATCTTGTGTGATAATACAATTACTGGAGATAACAAGGGAAACATATGAGATTTATTATTTTACAGTATTTAGTTTTCTTCTTTACATCTACTAATAAAACCTATATATTTTAGGCCACAGACAACAAGCAGTTTCTTCCTTGGAGTCTGTAGCTGAATACATTTCTCAAAGACTCATCTTCCATAAAGCTAATTCTCGTCTCATTTACCGACACTGCAATCGGCATTAGCAATACTGCAGGAGATATTCATTACACGTAACATGAGAAATAACTACTTCATGAGGAGGACGACATCTTCATCTTCTACTACGGCTCTAGAAACATATTTAGCCAGATTTCTTCACTGATTACATCTCCACCGGCCGTCTACAGTCATGGCCAAAAGTATTGAGAATGAGACAAATAGTAATTTTTCCAAAGTTTACTGCTTCATTTTTTGTAATGGCAATTTGCATATACTCCTGAATGTCAAAGAGTGATCAGCTTAACAGCAATTACTGTACTTGCAAAGTCAATATTTGCCCAGAAAATGAACTTTAACCCCCAAAACACATTTCAACATCATTGCAGTCCTGCCTTAAAAGGAGCAGCTAACATCGTTTTAGTGATTGATCCATTAACACAGGTGTGGGTGTTGATGAGGACAGGGCTGGCGATCAATCAGTCATGATTAAGTAAGAATGACATCACTGGACACTTTAAAAGGAGGCTGGTTCTTGGTATCATTGTTTCTCTTCAGTTAACCATGGTTATCTCTAAAGAAACACGTGCAGCCATCATTGCACTGCACAAAAATGGCCTAACAGGGAAGAGTATCGCAGCTACAAAGATTGCACCTCAGTCAACAATCTATCGCATCATCAAGAACTTCAAGGAGAGAGCTTCCATTGTTGTCAAAAAGGCTCCAGGGCGCCCAAGAAAGACCAGCAAGCGCCAGGACCGTATTTTAAAACTGTTTCAGCTGCGGGATCGGACTACCAGCAGTGCCGAGCTTGCTCAGGAATGGCAGCAGGCTGGTGTGAGTGCTTCTGCACGCACTGTGAGGCGAAGACTCTTTGAGCAAGGGCTGGTTTCAAGGAGGGCAGCAAAGAAGCCACTTCTCTCCAGAAAAAACATCAGGGACCGACTGATATTCTGCAAAAGGTACAGGGAGTGGACTGCTGAGTACTGGGGCAAAGTCATTTTCTCTGATGAATCCCCTTTTCGATTGTTTGGGACATCTGGAAAACAGCTTATTCGGAGAAGAAGAGGTGAGCGCTACCACCAGTCTTGTCTCATGCCAACTGTAAAGCATCCTGAAACCATTCATGTGTGGGGTTGCTTCTCAGCCAAGGGAATCGGCTCACTCACAGTCTTGCCTAAAAACACAGCCATGAATAAAGAATGGTACCAGAATGTCCTCCAAGAGCAACTTCTCCCAACCGTCCAAGAGCAGTTTGGCGCCCAACAATGCCTTTTCCAGCATCATGGAGCACCTTGCCATAAAGCAAAGGTGATAACTAAATGGCTCATGGAACAAAACATAGAGATTTTGGGTCCATGGCCTGGAAACTCCCCAGATCTTAATCCCATTGAGAACTTGTGGTCAATCATCAAGAGACGGGTGGACAAACAAAAACCAACAAATTCTGGCAAAATGCAAGCATTGATTATGCAAGAATGGACTGCTATCAGTCAGGATTTGGTCCAAAAGTTGACTGAGAGCATGCCAGGGAGAATTACAGAGGTCTTGAAGAAGAAGGGGCAACCCTCAAATATTGACTTGTTGCATTAACTCATTCTAACTGTCAATATAACCTATTGGTACTCATAATATGATTGCAATTATATTTCTGTATGTGATATAAACATCAGACAAACACTAATAAAAACCAGAGGCCAGCAGATCATGTGAAAATATAATTTTGGTGTCATTCTCAATACTTTTGGCCATGACTGTATATGAATGTTTCCCATCTTCCCCGGACTGTAATCTTCCATCACGTTAGGTTTCATGTCTGAACAGAAAAAAGGCTTCTCCACTGTGTGAGTTCAGGTTTGGTTAAGCACCAGAGATTTCCGGCTAAAACATTTCCCACATTCTGAACAGGAAAAAGGCTTCTCCCCTGTGTGAGTTCTCTGATATTTGGTTAAACTTGATTTCTCAGTAAAACATTTTCCACTTTCTGAACAGGAAAATGGCTTCTTCTGTGTGCGACTTCTCTGGTGATTAACAAAATTTGATTTCTGGTTAAAAAAAATTCCCACACTTGAAATAAAAAAAATCTATTCTCTGCTGTGTGAATGTTTTGATGTTTAAGAAAAGACTTTTCGAGGGAAAAACTATTTCCATATTCTGAACATGAAAATGATTTCTTTGCTTTAGGAGCAATTTGTTTTTTAATGCTTATTTTGTGACTTTGATTTTCCTTAGTAGTCGGTAATGAATCAGAAGACAGGACCTGTTTCAAATGATCAGATGACAGATCTTTGCTGTGAAGGGATGATGGTATATCTGGAGTAATGTCATTCACTTCAATTGTATCTTGTGTGATCTCAAAATCATCTGATTTAAAAATTGAAGATGTCAGCTGTTCCTCTGATCTCCTGGTACAGTCATCTGCCAAGAATAAAACCAATTATTATTTATGAATAACACATCCTTAAAATTTATAATGTTGAATATTTCTACTTAAACTCTCCGTAAAAATGTACTTTACGTAAAAGTATCATTATCTACCAAGAAAACATCACAGAAAAAATCAGCCTTACCAACACCAAATCAGATAACAAATGCATTAGCATTTTAGTGTTGGTTGGGTGTACTGGGGTGTCTGTCCATGTGGGGTGCACTTATATAGTGCTGGGCAGCCTTCCTGATGTAATAGTATGGGCATCATCAGTATCCTAAGTCAGACACTGTGCATCAAACCTACCTGTGTGACTGGCGTCCTATTCAAGCTTCATCTGTGTGCATCTTTAATACTAGGCAACCATCCTCTCCATGAATTGGTATGATTTTGAGTGGTTGCTCCATCAGTATTTTGCACCTGCGCTGCCCCCACCTTTATCATGGGTGTCTGCGGCATCCTGCTAGTGCATTTGTTATATGATTTGTGTTGGTAAGGCTGTATCTTTTTCTGTGATTTTTTTAAAATTTTGCCTTATGTTAGCCATCATTATTCACCAAGACAATAACAGTTCACAGTCTAATAGAAAACCTCATAGGATGAACCAGTGGATCGTAGTGTTCAACTGTTTGTTCATTCTGCCTCCAAATATGGAATAAAAAGCCACCAAGCAATGTTATGTAGGCAAAAATAATATCAATAAAAACTTCTACTTATCTCACAAAAACCAAGTCCCCACTCAGGTCCATCATCTGTCAGTGGAAAAACAGAAGTTTCCACATCATTAGTGGTTCAAAGGCTTTTGAAAAGCAACATGGCTTCCATAAACCAATCCAGCAATATCCGCTCTCCCAAAGTCAGATCTCCCCCTCGCTTCTGAGCCTTGCAGTGTGCTCAAAACACACTCAGCAACCATGTATTTGACATTACTATAGTGAGAAGAACCCACTTAATTTACGGTGTGTGTCTCCTGGAGCACAATCTGGACACTATGTGTTGGGTAATGAAATTATATATTTGTAATTTTCACTCTCCAACATCCACTGTGTGCTAATTTCCAGAAAGTGACTGTGGAGTCAAAATAGTCACTACTCCTATAGATTATATCACTGAGGGTTATAATTTCCAAAATGGAGTCACTTTATGGGGATTTCTACTGCTCTGGTTTTCTGCAATTTGGTCACATTAGGGCTTCTGTAAATGGTGGGTCCCATCTCCTCTGGGATCTGCTCCTGCGACGTCTGCTTCTCTCACCTCCTTATTCATCCTGCAGGCGGCATTGGTGATGGAGGAGACGATAGAACCAGAAGCTCTGGGCAGCGCAGGCTCTGTCCAGCCACTAAGATTAGGGTTGCTGGGACCTGTAGTACCATCCAGTCTGGCAGTGTGGGTGTGTGTGCTGTCCAGCTGGAGTAATCTGCTCCCTGCTTCAGCCAACTGGAAAGCACCGCACCCTACTAAAGCTGGAAGCATATTGCTGGAAGCTGCCAGATACAGCCTTGTTCTCCTCTGGTTCAGTCCTATGTGCTCAGCTAACGGCTTTTCTCTGACCTCCATGTTCTGACCCGGCTATCTGACTATTCTTCTTGCCATCTCACACCACAGAACATTAGGTAACACTGTGGCCCAAGCTTAGGGGGTCTCTGTCTAAGTCCAAATACATGAAGAGGGGTTAAAGGATGATGAGCAAGGCAAACCCTGTGATCTGGAAAATGGAGTAGATAGCGCCAAGCCTGTTTGTGGTAGCCATCTTTTGAGCTGCCAGGTGACAACGAACAGTGTCCCCAATACATTGTGTCTGCAAACTATCCCAGCAAAATCTGCATTCAAATAGCTAAATGCCGCTCCTTCCCTTTTTAACCTGCCATGTGCCCAGACAGTAGTGTACAACCATATATAGGGGATTGTCGGATTCAAGAGAAGTTAGAATATTATTTGTAAGGTCCATTTGTTTCCTATAATCCTTTGTGAAGAATTCAAAAGTTATCTATAATATAATCGGCTAAGAGTCCCTCTGTCCGAAGCCTCGATAGACTGCGCATGTGTGACGCGCAGTCTGGCTCCAGACAGAAGCAGGCATCCAGCCGTTACAGGTAAGAGGAGGTGTATGGCGCCGGAGATCGCGGTATGTGTAGACACTGAACGCATACTGCGATCTCCGGCGCCATACTTGCATACTTACCTGACCAGGAGGAGCGTTGCGCCTCTAATCTGGCCGGAGACAGGGGGCGGAGTGAGGCGTCGGATCGGCGCGTGCACATAGCGCTATCCTTCGCCATTTTACTGAAGACACATTTACAGTGTGTCTTCAGCAAAATGACGCCACTCTCCTCCCCCGGCCTACGGCAGAACAGGACGCTGCAGCGCTGGAGTACAGAGAAGAAAGGTGAGTATAACTGTTTATTTTTTTTGTTTGTGTGTACAGTGCGGAAGGGATGAGGGGGCCACACATATCAGGATTGTGGGGTGAGGGGACCATGCATATACCAGGATTGTGGGGTGAGGGGACCATGCATATACCAGGATTGTGGAGTGAGGGGTACCACGTATACCAGGATTGGGGGTGAGGGGAGCCACGCATACTGGGATTGGGGGTGAGGGGAGCCACGCATACTGGGAATGGGGGTGAGGGGAGCCAAACATACCGGGACTGGGGGTGAGGGGAGCCACGCATACCGGGACTGGGGGTGAGGGGAGCCATGCATACCGCGATTGGGGATGAGGGGGGCCACGCATAACGCGATTGGGGATGAGGGGAGCCATGCATACCGCGATTGGGGATGAGGGGAGCCACGCATACCGCAATTGGGGATGAGGGGAGCCATGCATACCGCAATTGGGGATGAGGGGAGCCACGCATACCGCGATTAGGGATGAGGGGAGCCACGCATACCGCGATTGGGGGGGGCCACGCATACCGCGATTGGGGGTGAGGGGGGCCACGCATACCGCGATTGGGGATGAGGGGGGCCACGCATACCGCGATTGGGGATGAGGGGAGCCAAGCATACCGCGATTGGGGATATGGGGAGCCACGCATACCGCGATTGGGGATGAGGGATGGGGTACCACGCATACCTGGATTGGGGATGAGGGTGCCATGCATACCAGGATAAGATGGTGGGGGCAGCACAAATACCAGGAGGGGGGCAGCAAATACCACACATACCAGCATGGGAGACCATATACCAATAAAAATGCTCACCACCCGGGCGTAGAACGAGTTCAGTAGCTAGTCACCATATAAAGTGGCACACGTCAGATTTGAAAAATGGGCCCAGATAGGAACACAAAACTGGCTGCAGGAAGGGGTGAAATCAGACTATTTTGGGCACTAACTACTATAGTCAAAACTGTGAGTATAGACCATAACACATCTACTGAAATGATCAAACTCAACAGTCTCCATCAGTAAGTAGTGAGTAACTAGTGGTGAAACCTCTCTGGGGTAATTAGAGTATGGGGCTCGGTGGCTCTTGGCAATCTAAACTATCGTAAGGGACAATATTTTCTGTCAGATGAGTTTCAAGAAATATTGACATTTAAAGAGAACTTTTTATAATAGTGAAGAGATGAGGAGTCTTAAATTTAGCTTAAAGATACACCGGGTCACATGTGTAATGTTTTTTTTTGTGTAGTTTATCACAATTTGGTTTGAAATTAGTCGGTTTTAAAAGAAATTGAAAAGTCAGGATAAAGGGAAACTCTGTTGTTATTGTACAGAAATTCACACTTGGCCTCACTGCACATTTAATGTTGTCGATCATAAAAGTGAAGTTTGGCCAGAAAGACTGGACCTGGTCTTGTAGGGACCATATGAGCACATTCAGCAAAACAGAAGGGAGAAAGGTAGATTCATCCAATAAGATATCAGGGTTCTAGGAAGCCAACAGCATCATTACCCTCCACTTTCTCTTACAGGCCCATCATAATATTTTTTAAGTGATTTTCTGGCTTTGTGGTTTACAGATCTGGGCAGGTAACGTCTCCTAATCACAGTGAGTAGGTGGATCCTCCAGGTTGTAAGTTCTATGGAAAAGGGTTTCAATGCCCAAAATCATTTGAACAGTTTTGGGTGGAAGAGAATGTTGTGGTCTAGAGGCAAAATGGTGATCATGTGATTGTGATACGGCCGGACTACACCACCGATAAAGCAGCCACAGCCGGTGACTGAGAAGAATCTGTAACTTCTCTGCATTTAGTGGTCACTACTCACCTGGGTAGTCACATGTAGGAATCTCCTCTTTACACCACTCATCACCCCTCACATATGCCTCTATAGTATTAATATGGGTGAGATCTTCACCCTGAAACAAATATTGTAAAAGTCACAGACAGATGGAGAAGTCACATCTATGATCAGCTCTAATCCTGTCATCTCCACCGTTCTCATTACACAAATAGAAAACACATAATACTGGTGGATAAAACAAGACTTGAACACAAGACCTTCACAGCCGTCTACACATCATAGGGGAGATCTCATGACACCTTCTCTCCATCTACCTGATGATCCTGAGGAACATTGGGATCTTCTTGTTTACAGTCCTGTGGAAGAAAAGAATGGGGACATCTGTCTGGTGTTGTCCTCTTACTGGATAGCTCTGGAAGAAACACATACAAGGACGGAATTTATTCTTTACATACAGATAATTATAGGCCGTGTGTATTTAGTCCTGTCTATTACCTGATGATGTGAGGAGCTGAGGAACCTCCATCATGACGTCTTTGTACAAATCTTTGTGTCCTTCTAAATACTCCCACTCCTCCATGGAGAAATAGACAGTGACATCCTGACATCTTATAGGAACCTGACACATACAATGATACAGTCATCCCCCCGATCCTTTCATAGCATTACTGTATAAAGTCCCAGCATTCGAAGCAGTGTCACCTCTCCAGTCAGCAGCTCAATCATCTCGTAGGTGAGTTCTACGATCTTCTGGTCATTGATATCCTCATGTATCAGGGGGTGAGGTGGAGCCCCTGTGATTGGGCTCAGGGGTCTTTCCCATCCCTCAGACACAGGGTCCTGACAGCGCTCACTAGAGGTCTTCACTAATATGTAATCCTGGTTATGGAAAGACATATAAATAAATCTCACTTCAGACATTTCCAGAGTCCCCACCTCTCCAGTTCTGTCCATCTGTTATTCCCATAGATAAAATTGATGTAATGTGGCGTCATCAGAATCTCTCACCTCTCCAGTAAGACGGAAGAGGATCTCTAGGGTGAGGTGTAATATCCTCTCTGCCATCTTGTCTCTATCCATATCCATCTTTGATGGGTCCATAAGGAAAATTCTCTTAAATAGAAGATCTTCACTGAGAGGATCTGATATTGTGTAATAATACAATTACTGGAGATAATAAGGGGAAACATATGAGGAGATTTATTATTTTACAGTATTTCGTTTTCTGCTTTACATCTAGTAATAAAACCTATATATTTTAGGCCACAGACAACAAGCAGTTTCTTCCTTGGAGTCTGTAGCTGAATACGTTTCTCAAAGACTCATCTTCCATAAAGCTAATTCTCGTCTCATTTACCGACACTGCAATCGGCATTAGCAATACTGCAGGAGATATTCATTACACGTGACATGAGAAATAACTACTTCATGAGGAGGACGACGTCATCTTCATCTTCTACTACGGCTCTACAAACATATTTAGCCAGAGTTCTTCACTGACTACATCTCCACCGGTCGTCTATATGAATGTTTCCCGTCTTCCCCGGACTGTAATCTTCTATCACGTTAGTTCTCATGTCTGATTCACACACAGAAGTTTGAGGCTTTGATACATGGTAAGTTTTTTAATATTAAGCAGAGTAGGACTATCCAGAATGGGTTCATTTTACCATGGTGGGATAGCTTTCATGCTATTTTTGATCAAAAACAGTGTTACTAGGAACCCTATTTTATTTAAATGCACGTTTGGTTTTTATTTATTTACAGCAGGGTTTATGATCATTTTTCTTCTTATAGTTTTTTTCTCATTTATGGCCATAGTAAACAAGCATTTATGTGCTGCATGGATACCAACTTAAACCAAGCTCAAATTCTGTGTTTTTTTAACGGGCACCATAGTGGCCCTGTGGGCTGCTGCTATGGATGATACACCCCTAACTATCCAACTATCATATGGTAAAAATCTCATAGGTCCTGTATTTATTAGTATCTGCACGAAGAATGGGGCTAAGTGAGTATTTATTAAAGGGAATCCACTCCCCAAGGCCAGCAAGCATCAGAATCTTCACTGAATAAAAAGCCATTTCTCAGCAAACAGACCTCTAATATGAGGCATAAAGGTATGTATAGATTCACATTTCTATCACCTGTATGCCAATATTAGAGGTCAGATAAGTTCCAGGGGGTGACAGATTCCCTTTCATCAGCCGTGGGGGAATCATAAAACCAGATATGTATCAAAGTATTCTAAGTTGGTTAATGGTTGTGTAGTCAATGGGAGGCATGTGTCACAGAGATGGCTGGTCTGTGTGATGTAACCCGGAGTGTTTCTCTAGGGCAGATAAGCACTAAGAGGATCGTTTGGTGCATCTGGGAGCCGGGTTACGGGTAGCTAGGAGAGAATGGACGTGTCCAGCTACCCCCCACATACCACACCTCTGGGTGTGGTTAACAGCCTATAAAATGGAGGCTGTTGTTTGGCACATGGTCTGTGTGTTTGGAGGGAGAAGGCCTCCTGTGTATGTTTGTCTTCAGACCAAGCCAGGACACTGGACGCTACCCCAGCTTGTGTGCCACACAGGCCTGGCTGAGCAGAGACCTGCTAAAGACATTTACTTTGTTTGCCTGATCTAAAGGCTATTTTCTTTTCTGTTTGGCTTCTGGGTTTATGAAGCAATAAACCCACATGAACTTTTAAAGGAACATGCCTCCTGTTTTCCTCCTGTCACACCCAAGTGAGTAAAACCTCCACAATTAGTGTTAGACTTGCGGGTAGCATTACCAGCAGAGACGTGTGACTGCTACAGGATGGACTGCATGCCCTGGGTGAAGTCTGTCGCAAGCCAGCAAGCATCGCCAGACGAAATGGAGGACCTGCTGAAACACCTGGTCCAGTCGCAGCAGCATCAACAGGAGACCAACAGGCTGTAGTTACAGCAGATCCAGCAGCACTAGCAGAAACAACGTCAGCAGATGCAGCTTCTGGCAACCGCCATCCAGGACAGGATGAGCGCTCCAACCCCAGGTCCGACTGAGGACTCCCATGTCCGGAAGGCGGTATGATGGGCTTTGCAGAAAATGACCCCGGGGGATGACGTTGAGACCTTCCTGATGGTGTTTCAAAGGGTGGCGAGAGGGAGAAATTTCCACAAGAGCAGTGGGCAGAGGTATTGTCGCCATACTTGACTTGGAGAGCCCCAGAAGTACGCCTAGTAGGCGTACTATGATTTAGCTTTGCAGGATGCCAAAGAGTATGGCAAGCTAAAAAGTGAGATTCTCGCACGCTTGGGGTTGACAATGACTATCAGGGCACAGTGGGTTCGTATCACCAGAACAAACCACCTCTGTCCCAAATGTTTGACCTGCTGCACCTGGTCCACAAGTGGCTGCAGCCAGAGTCCTCAATGCCTGCGCAGATGGTAGAGTGGGTGGTGATGGACCGGTTTGTGCACTCCCTGCCGAGGCCCATACAGCCTTGGGTTGCCCAGGGTGATCCCCGGTATGCGGATTAACTGGTCGGACTGATCGAGAGATACCAGGGGGTTGAAGGTTCCTTGGGAAGGCAGCCCACTACATGCTGGAGTTCCCAACATGGGGTGCAGGCCCAAAAGGTGGTGGGACTTCCAAGGTCCAAATGGACGAGGGAGGTGGTGCCCAAGGTCCATACAGGTGATGTTGTTTGCTGGCGGTGCCACGGCCCAGGCCATATAGCCGCTCGTCATCCCCTGACCCTTGAGCCGATGGACTGCAGCATAGGACAATGTTGTTCATATTATGCTTATCCGGCCTGCAGGGTGAACTGTCCACCCAGCGAGGGGCCACAAGCATGTCACATGAAGGTGAACAGATGGGAAGTAACGGCACTGCTAGACTCCGGGAGCCTGGTGACCCCCTCCAAATTATCCCGGGGAAAAAAGTCGGCGTTCAGCGCATTCATGGTGATGCTAAAGACTACCCTACGGGCCAGAGTGGACATTGAAATGGCCCACGGTACAGAGTCCCACGAGGTCGGCGTCGTTCAGGACTTGTTGCACCCTATTATTATAGGCTGGGACTTTTGCTTGTTTTGGGATCTGTGGAGGAAGGGTTCTGAGTTCGCTGGCTCAGATAAGAAAAAAATTAACCCTAATGAGATATCACCACACCCAGAGTCAGACAGGTTTCCTTTTTGTGTCCTTGTGGGGGATGAGGAGGTAGTGCCCCCTGAGTCTGCAATTCCAGAGTTAGGGGTGACCAGCGAGAATTTTGGGTCAGCCCAACATAGGGACCTAACTCTGAAGGAAGCCTTTAATAATGTCACTATTATAAATGGGGTTGCACAGGAGTCAGGGACTGACACAAGGTTTCCCCATTTTATGATGAGTAAGGAGTTGTTGTACCGGGTCAAGAAAGTGAGGGAGGAGAGTGTGGAGCAGTTTATAGTGCCGGGCCCCTTTAGACGGAAGGTGTTGGACATGGCCCGTTCACATGTCTTGGGGGGACATCTGGGAGTGGTTAAAACGCAGGAACGGATCGTGCAAAGGTTCTATTGGTGAACACTGGACATAATTTCAAAAAACATCACAGTAAAAGATAATACCTTACCCACACCAGGTCAGATTGCCAATGCACTGCAGGATGCAGCAAGCCTGCATCATAAAGGCAGGGCCAGCACATGTGCAAAATACTGAAGCAGACAGCCACTCACTAACCTACCAAATTCATGGAGGGGGTGACTGTGTAGTATTATACATGCACACCGATGGAGTCTGCATAGGGCGGGTGCACAGTGCAAAAAAGATTAAAAATAGTGTATAAGATAAATACACCACATGATAAATACCCCACCAGGCCTCTTTAGTGTTGGCTGGGTGAATTGGGGCATATGTCTTGTGTGCTTGCATGTATATAGTGCTTGGCAGCCCGTCTGATCTAAGGCTATGTGCCCACGATGCAGAAATGCTCAGGATTTTTTCCTGAGCGTTTCTGCATCTCCCTTGCAGAAAAAAATGCATGCGGATTGTACATGTCTTTTTCCTGCCAGGGACATGCGGAAGTGAAGCGTTCTTCACTTGCGTTTCCGCATGCGGGTTGACAAGCGCTTTCCAAGCAATTTTAGCATCACTTGGAAAGTGCTTGTCAACTTGGTCACACTATATAAATCCATGCAACCAGCATGGATTTATATAGTGTGACCTGAGAGAATGTAAAAAAATAAATCTATACTTACCCTCCGATGGCCTGCGCTGTCTTGCCTCGCTCGGTCCCGGCCGCCGGCAGTGGTAGACTGAAGGACCTGCCAACGTCAGCGTCGTGTGACCCGTCACATGACTCTGACATCAGAGCAGGTCCTTCATTCCATCGCTAAGTGCCGGGAAGCAAGGAGGAGTGCACTGCGGGCCGCCAGAAGGTAAGTATATATTTATTTTTTATTTTATTCTTCTTTTTTTACAGCTTTTTTAATGGTACCTGGGTGTGGAGGAGAGTCTCCTGTCCTCCACAACTGGGTACCATCCGCACATTAGAACGTGCCAATTACGCAAGTATAGATGCAGTCTTTCGGAATTGGCGCGTACTAATGCAAGTCAATTGCAGCGAAAACGCAGCGCTTCCGCAAAATAATTGGTAGTGCTGCGTTTTTTCCGCAATGATAATCCGCACCGGAAATTAAATTTGCGGATTATCATTGGGGAACATTGCTGCCCTTCTACATGCAAAAACGCTGCGGAAAAGCATTAAAAACGCATCGTGGGCACACAGCCTAATAGTATGGGCGTCATCAATAGGCTGCAAGCCAGACAATGTGCATCACACATATCTGTGTGACTGGCGCCCTATGCAGACTCCATCGGTGTGCATGTATAATACTACACAGCCACTCCCTCCATGAAATGGTAGGTTAGTGAGTGGCTGTCTGCATCAGTATTTGGCACATGTGCTGGCCCTGCCTTTATCATTGAGGCTTGCTGCATCCTGCAGTGCATTGGTAATCTGACCTGGTGTTGGTAAGGCATTATCTTTTAGGCTATGTGCCCACGATGCAGAAATGCTCTGGATTTTTTCCTGAGCGTTTCTGCATCTCCTTGGCAGAAAAAACGCATGCGGATTGTACGGAAGTGAAGCGTTCTTCACAAGCATTTCCGCATGCGGGTTGTCAAGCGCTTTCCAAGCGATTTTAACATCACTTGGAAAGTGCTTGACAACTTGGTCACACTATATAAATCCATGCAACCGGCATGGATTTATATAGTGTGACCGAAAGAATGGTAAAAAATAAATATATACTTACCTTCTGATGGCCCCCGGTGTCTTTATCCGATGCGTCCTGGCTTGCCGGCAGCTCGCGGTAGACTAAAGGACCTGCCATCATCAGCGGTCGCGTGACCCCTCACATGACTAATTGACGTCATGGCAGGTCCTTTTCAGACCATCGTGAGCTGCCAGCAAGCCAAGACGCATCGCTAAGGACACCGGGGGCCATCAGAAGGTAAGTATAATGTATATTTTTTATTTTATTCTTTTTTTTACAGGTTCTATGGTACCCGGGTCCGGAGGAGAGTCTCCTCTTCTCCAAACCCGGGTACCATCCGCACATTGAAACGCATGGATTCCGCATCTGCAGATGCAATGATGCGGATTCCATGCGTTCCAATGTAAGTCAATGGCGGCGAACATGCCGCGCTTCCGCAAAATAATTGGAAGTGCTGCGGATTTTTCCGCAATGATAATCCGCAGCGGAAATTTCCGCAGCATGTGCACAGCACATGGGATTATCATTGGGGAACATGACAGACCTTCTACCAAGCGTTTAAGCGTTTCTGCAGCGGAATTGCCGCTGCGGAAAAGCTTAAAAAACGCATAGTGGGCATACAGCCTTACTGTGATGTTTTTTGAAATTATGTCCAATGTTCACCATTTTTAATGTTTAGTGTTAGGACTCGCAAGTATGAGGACCCTTGACGTTTGGGTTGCGAGCTTCTGTACTTTGGCCAAAATATCGACCAACACCTCATGTGGTGTATTTATCTTCTACACTATTTTTCATCTTTTTTGCACATTTTTTTGCAGGATGAGGCCAGGCCTCTTTAGTGTTGGCTGGGGGAATTGGGGCGTCTGTCTTGTGGGGGTGCACGTATATAGTGCTGGGCAGCCCGCCTGATCTAATAGTATGGGTGTCATCAACAAGCTGCAAGCCAGAAACTGTGCACCACACTTATCTGTGTGACTGGCGCCCTATGCAGACTCCATCGGTGTGCATGTATAATACTAGACAGCCACCCCCCTCCATGAATTGGTAGGTTAGTGAGTGGCTGTCTGCATCAGTATTTTGCACATGTGCTGGCCCCGCCTTTATCATGGAGGCTTGCTGCATCTGGTGTTGGTAAGGCATTATCTTTTACAAAGGTTCTATTGGCCCAGATGTCACCGGGAAATATTTAAGTATTGCAGGTCTTGCACTACGTGCCAGTTAACCGACCCCACCTCTCACTTTTGAAGTCCCCTCGTGCCATTGCCCATTATTGAAGTGCCGTTCGAGAGAATTGCTATGGACTTGGTCAGTCCCCTGGTTGAATCTGCTTGTGGGCATCAATTTATATTGGTTATCCTGGACTATGCCACACGCTATCCTGAAGTGATTCCACTGAGAAACTCCTCCGCAAAGAATAAATCCCGTGAGTTGGTCCACGTTTTTTCCCCCCAACAGGCTTACCAAAGGGAGATACTCACTGACCAGGGAATTCCCTCTATGAGTAAGGTGATGAGGGAGTTATGCAAAGCCCTCCAAATCTCCCAACTGAGGACTTCAGTATACCATCCTCAGACGGATAGCCTAGTCGAAAGGTTTAACAAGACTCTGAAGAGTATACTGAGGAAGGACATAGAAAGGGATAGTAGAGACTGGGACTGTCTCCTACCATATCTGTTGTTCTCCAACCGAAAGGTTTCACAGGCCTCTAGAGGGTTCTCGCCATTCGAACTTCTGTATGGCCGACATTCGCAGGGTCTTCTGGATGTCACAAAGGAAATCTGGGAAGCCGAATTCACGCCCCATAGGAGCGTCATCGAGCATGGTTGCTCTGATGCAGGAGAGGATTGTGAAGGTGATGCCCATTGTAAAAGAACATCTCCTCCAGGCACAAGAAGCTCATGCCAGAGTCTACAACCAGTCAGCCAGAGTGAGGCACTTCAATCCGGGAGACCGGAGTCCTCATGCTAATTACTACGGTGGAAAGTAAGTTCTTGGCCATGTGGCAAGGGTGGAAAAAGTGGGTGAAGCGAACTACAAGGTTCATCAACCGGGACGACGTAAGCTGTACCAGATATACCACATCAACCTCATCAAGCAAGACAGAGAGGCTGTGGAAGCTCCATGCTTGCTGGGCAAGCTAGAAGGTGACGTTGGAGGAGTCGCAATAGCGGAAATGCTAACGAAGGCCAAGAAACAGCAGTGTTGGGAGTTGATGCAGAAGAATAGGGATCTGTTCTCGGAATTGTAGGGCTGCACAAGGGTCATAGAACACAAGGTTCTGACGAAGCCACATGTGCGGGTGAACTTGAAGCCCTATCAGATACCTGAGGCCCGACAAGAGTTGATATCCAAAGAGGTAGCTTGTATGCTGAAGCTCAGTGTCATTGAAGAATCCAAGAGCAGTTGGTCGAGCCCGATTGTCTTGGTCCCAAATCCCAATGGTGAGTGGAGATTTTGCAACGACTATCGGAAGTTGAATGAGGTTTCCAAATTTGATGCATATCACATGCCACGCGTCGTCGAGCTGATCAAGAGGCTTGGGCCAGCAAGGCACATAACCACCTTGGATCTGACGGAGGGATATTGGCAGACCCCCATGGCACAGGTAGCCAAAGAGAAGACTGCGTTTTCTACGCTGGACGGATGCTTCCAGTATGCCCGTATGCCGTTTGGACTGCAGGGGGCCCCTGCAAAATTCCAGAGAGCTATGGATTGCATCCTTGCATCCCATAAGCAATATGCTGCAACATACCTGAACAATATTATTATCTTCAGTCCAGACTGGGAGAGTCATCTGGAAAAGATTCAGGCTGTGTTTGATGCTCTGAGGAAGGTGGGGTTTTCAATAAACTCAAAGAAATGTGGCATGGGGAAATAAGAAGCCAAGTACTTCGGATATGTAATGGGTAGAGTCAAGATAAAACCCCAAAATATTAAAGTAGAAGCAATCCAAAATTGGCTGAGACCGGTGTCGAAAAAGCAAGTCAGAGCCTTCCTGGGAATCGTGGGATACTACAGGAAAATTCATCCCAAACTTCGCCATGATGGCCGCACCCCTGACTGACCTCCTTAAAGGGACAAAATCAGCCAAGGCCAAGTGGACAGCAGAGGCGGAGACGTCCTTTCAAAAGATGAAACTGGCTCTGTGTAGGCAACCGGTCCTGGTTGCCCCGGACTTCAAGAAAGAGTTTATACTCCAGACAGATGCCTCAGATGTCGTGTTAGCAGCAGTCCTTTCCCAGGAGATACACGGGGAGGAGCACCCTGTCCTCTACCTGAGTAGAAAGCTGTTCTCCTGCGAGAAAAATTATTCGGTCATAGAGAAGGAACGCTCGGCTATAAAGTGTGCGGTGGACTCCTTACCGTACTGTTATTTCGAAAATTTAGATTATTATCCGACTATGCTCCACTCAGATGGATGAGGGAAAAAAGTGAAAAAATGCCAGAGTCACCCTCGGGTTTTTAGCCCTACAGGACTCCTACTTCCCTGTAGAACATAGAGCAGGGAAGCTACATGGTAATGCCGATGCTCTCTCGAGAATCCCCTGTCTGGTAGTAAACGGTGTCAACCCCACAGGTTTAGGCGGGGGGGGTATGTAAGGTGGCTAATGGTCGCGTAGTCCATGGGAGGTATGTGTCACAGAGATGGCTGGTCTGTGTGATGTAACCCGGAGTGTTTCTCTAGAGCACATAAGCACTAAGAAGATCGTTTGGTGCACCTGGGAGCCGGGTTACGGGTAGCTAGGAGAGAATGGGCGGGTCCAGCTACCCACATACCTCATCTCTGGGTGTGGTTAACAGCCTATAAAATGAAGTCTGTTGTTTGGCACATAGTCTGTGTGTTTGGAGGTAGAAGGCCTACTGTGTATGTTTGTCTTCAGACCAAGCCAAGACACTGGACGCTACCCCAGCTTGTGTGCCACACAAGCCTGGCTGAGTAGAGACCTGCTAAGGACATTTACTTTGTTTGCCTGATCTAAAGGCTATTTGCTTTTCTGTTTGGCTTCTGGGTTTATGAAGTAATAAACCCATATGAAATTTAAGAACATGCCTCCTGTTTTCCTCCTATTGTACCCCAGTGAGTAAATCCCCTACAATATGTATAAAGGAAAGGGTATGGTACTCAGAGAATGTTTCAATAATTCGCCTCAATGCATTTTCCCAACAGGTTCATTAGGAGGCTTGATACAGGGATGATAATTCATGATGTTCAACATAGCGTGCCTAATAGCCAGGTGTCCATGTTTAAATATCCCACTTCATCCAAAACCCCTCCCAGACTATGAGGCTCATTCCCATTCCTAGAGGTGAATTGTCACAGGATATACAGAATAGAGTCTGTCTACAATAATATACTGCACCTACGCTACTTCTCATGAGCTAGAGGTTCGATAATGTCCATCACCTAGTGTGCATGTCCGGAAGTGACGTGCTTTATGCTGAAACACCAGATAAATTGATTGCCGCCGTGAAACTCGTACCTGTGACTGCGCATGCCCGTAGTCATCATTCCATCTAGGATCATTGTCCACAAATGTGCATGCCCATATGTCTGCGTTCCACACCGGAGTGCATATGGTATTGGATTGCATTCCACCAACAGAAAAATCCTCTGAGATCAGTATCATGGGAGACTAAAAACAAGTATTGCACATTTTTCCATCATGCAATCGGCATGTGGATCTACTTTATCACTACAAAATATATGGGATGGTGGCCCACAGTATACTCCTAAATGGTCATATTTGACCCCTATTGCATAATTAGAGATACACAAGGAACACCACACTTGTTAGTTACTAAATAGTATAATTGGGATATAACTGATAAGAAATAATTCTGATATAGAAGCTCAGATCTCTTGATGAAGTAAAACAATATGTGAACCTCGTTCACAGGGAACTGAGTAGCAATGGGTAGAGTATAAAATCCTAAAATGTAATCCAGAATGGGGCTGTATTCATACAAAACAGGCATAGGAAATTTGCTCATTCAGTCCCTTAGGGCCTAGTGAATCCAGTCTGGAAATACATTCACTTTCTTTTTTGAGGATACATCTATTAAGATCACCACCTCTCACATTGGGTTTAACCACCTCAATGATGCAAAAGGAGATGTCTCTTGTTTCACCTCAATGTGCACTGTTCATGTGTCTCACTAATGGGGTGTCCCAATGTCACGCCAGGTGTGAGTGCAACACAGAGGAGAAAGGGAAAGGGAGCCCAGACACTATGGAAAAGGGGGAAGAGGTGACCTCCTAATCTGGACTAGCATCACCCTGTCTCCCCCTAACGTCTCTATACAGCCTCCGCAGCTGTCGCCCATCACATGCCTCGCCCAACTATCCCTGTCGTAAGGCTATAGCTGGGGGTGGAAGGAGATGAGCACTAGTCAACCTCCGCTAGCACTCTAAAGACAAAAGGGAAAGACAACACAGGGGAATTAAAACTTTGCTTTAGAAGAAACTCCAACAGGGCACACGGCCTCAAGACTCCAAAGAGGACGTGATACTGCTTCAGCCAAGTTCCAAGTAGAAATGAGTATACCCGGCGACGCCAACATAGACACACCAGGTATATATACACCCAGACTAAATGGAGGTAGAATCTGGGTCCTAAACACAGCCTCTCATCTAGGCAGCTGTCTGCATTGCCAAACGTGGAGATCTCCTGCAAACCCCTGCAGGGCGACTGTCTGTCACCTCTGACACACCCGTGACACCCAACCATGGCGTATTTCGCCCAAATGCTCCCCCCCCCCCCCCCCCGACACTCCTCTTAGACTGCCTCTTGGTCGTGCTTACATAACCTAGGAGGTAGGTGCATGTGGCCACATATACAAGTATACAAGGTTTTACAGTTGGAATAATCCCTCTGGAAAGAGGTTTCACCTGTAGAGGAACTCGAGAAAGATTTACATGGTCTCATCCAATTACATGTACAACTTTCTACACATCTAAAGAAACCAGATTCTTCTATCCAGCCATGTCCCCTTGGGTGCAGTTTTTTTTAGAAACTATGCACTAAACGGTCCCTAATTGACTAACCCTTTCTGAAAGTTATTGTGGGAGCAGATCACAAAGCACCCTCAGGTCCAGGTCAGCCACAAGTACATCCTAGTGTTTTCTGAGGATATTAAAGATATGGTCACAAGTTCCTATTACTTGTGTTATCCCATATTTTTCTTGGCGTCTTGGTTAGGTATGTAGAAGTGTCTCTCTCTCCTGTTTTTCAGCAAACAATCGTGCGGAATCCAAAATGTACTTTGGATACCTTTTTCCCTGAATCTGGTGTTCATGTCTATTGCCTGTATATTAATATCTGTGACATTAGAGCAGTTTCTTCTCAACTGTAAAACATTGGCCCTTGGATATTTTTTTTTTTTTAGTAGGATGCAGTGGTGGCTATCCCACTTTAATAGTTTATGGTAGATGAGTGTCCCTAGGGTCCAAACCAGGGCTGTGGAGTCGGAGTCGGTGCCCATTTTGGTGGATTCGGTATAAAATGGACCCACTCCGACGCCTAAAATATATAATAAATTGGGTACAGTAGTTCAATGCAGTTTGTGAGGAATATTTTTTCATAAGAATTTGGGAAAGTTATGAAATGTCCTAGAATCATAGAATGGTAGAGTTGGAAGGGACCTCCTGGGTCATCTGGTCCAACCCCCTGCTCAAAGCAGGATTCACTAAATCATCATCTCAGACAGATGTCTGTCCAGCCTCTGTTTGAAGACGTCCATTGAAGGGGAACTCACCACCTCTCGTGGCAGCCTGTTCCACTCATTAATCACCCTAACTGTCAAAAAGTTTTTTCTAATATCTAATCTGTGTCTCCTCCCATTTAGTTTCATCCCATTGCTTCTAGTCTTTCCTTGTGCAAATGAGAATAAAGATGATCCTTCTACAATGTGACAGCCCTTGACATATTTGTAGACAGCTATTAAGTCTCCTCTCAGTCTTCTTTTTTGCAAGCTAAACATTCCCAAATCCTGCAACCGTTCCTCATAGGACATGGTTTGCAGACCAGTCACCATTCTGGTCGCTCTTCTCTGAACTTGCTCCAGTTTGTCTATGTCTTTTTTAAAATGTGGTGCCCAAAACTGTACACAGTATTCCAGATGAGGTCTGACCAAAGAGGAGTAAAGACCGATAATGACTTCACGTGATCTAGACTGTATGCTTCTGTTAATACATCCCAGAATTGTATTTGCCTTTTTTGCTGCTGCATCACACTGTTGACTCATGTTCAGTCTATGATCTATTAGTATACCTAAGTCTTTTTCACATGTACTGTTGCTTAGCTCTATTCCTCCCATTCTGTATATGCTTTTTTCATTTTTATTGCCCAGATGTAGTACTTTGCATTTTTCCCTGTTAAAAAACATTCTGGTTGCTGCCCACTGCTCCAGTTTATTTAGGTCTTTTTGAATCCTCTCTCTCTCTTCTGTAGTATTAGCTATCCCTCCTAGCTTTGTGTCATCAGCAAATTTAATCAGTTTACCCTCAATTCCTTGATCTAAATCATTGATAAAGATGTTGAACAATACAGGTCCCAGGACAGAGCCCTGTGGTACCCCACTTGAGACATTCATCCAGCTGGATGTGAAGCCATTTACAACCACCCTTTGAGTCCGATCACTAAGCCAGTTATGAATCCACCTAACAGTTGCCTGGTCCATTGCATACTTGGTCATTTTTTCAATAAGGATGGTGTGAGATACTTTGTCAAATGCTTTGCTGAAGTCAAGATATACTATATCTACAGCATTTCCCTGATCCACCCAGTCAGTGATTCTGTCATAGAAGGAAATTAAGTTAGTCTGACATGACTTGTTAGTTACAAACCCATGCTGACTCTGGTTAATCACTTCATTCTTATCCATGTACTTACATACATGTTGTTTAATAATTTGTTCAAAGATCTTTCCTGGTATAGAAGTCAGACTCACCGGCCTATAGTTCCCTGGGTCCACCTTCTTCCCCTTTTTGAAGATAGGAACAACATTTGCTCTTCTCCAGTCTTCTGGGACTTCTCCTGTTCTCCAAGAATTTTCAAAGATTATGGAGAGTGGTTCTAAAATTTCTTCTACGATCTCCTTCAGTACTCTGGGGTGTAATTCATCTGGACCTGGAGACTTGAACTCATTTATGTTAGCTAAATATTCCCTCACAATCTCTCTGTTTACAGATAACTTGGATTCTTCTATTCCTTTAAAAGGACAGTGAAGATCAGTTGATGTTACATTTTCTTTCTGAGAGAAAACAGATGCAAAATAGGAATTAAAAAGTTCGGCCTTCTCAACATCCTCTCTTACCATTTCTCCATTTTCATCCTGTAAAAATCCTATAAATGTCTTGCCTATTCCTGATCTAAGAGTCTAGACTTTTAGCTGAGAAAAGCCTTAGTTACTTACCGGTAACGGGATTTTTCGGAGCCCATGACAGCACCACGAGAGAGAGGATCCGCCCATCAAGGACAGGAAACCTACAGGTTAAAAAGGGCGGCACCTCTCTCTCGCCTCAGTTTAGTTAACAGAGCATGAGAGGACCGCCAAGGTTAGTTACAATAAACACATCATTACATTAAGTACATTACTTTCACCAACTTCTCCCAAAGGTGCACAAAACAAAGGAAAGCCAACTCTACGGGAGTGCAAAACACCAGTGAAGGGAGGGAATATACGGGTGCTGTCATGGGCTCCGAAAAATCCCGTTACCGGTAAGTAACTAAGGCTTTATTCGTTCTCCCATGACAGCACCACGAGAGAATTACAGAGACGAAAGGAAATTAGGGAGGGATCACCGCTTGAAGCACCCTTCTCCCAAAGGTGAGATCAGCAGAGACACCCAGGTCCAATCTATAATGCCTATAAAAGGTAGAAGGAGAAGACCAAGTGGCAGCCTTACATATCTCTTCGATGGAAAGCCCCGTTTTCTCCGCCCAGGAGGCTGCTATCGCTCTGGTGGAATGAGCTCTCAACCCCTCCGGAACCTCCTTATTCCCTGAGGAGTAGGCGAGGGATATGGCCTCTCTAATCCATCTTGCAATCGTAGACTTTGAGGCCTTACAACCCTTTCTAGCCCCCTGATGGCATATAAATAGGGAATTATCCTTCCTAAAACTGCGTGAAATCTGTAGGTATTTGAGTACGCACCTCCTCACGTCTAAAGTGTGTAGCCTCTCCTCTTTTTGATTTTTGGGGGGAAAGCAAAAGGTTGGGAGAACTACCTCCTGAGTTCTATGGAACCGAGTGACTACTTTTGGAAGAAAGGTTGGGTCAGGTTTTAATACAATCCTATCATCCAGAATCTGAGTAAATGGCGGACATATGGAAAGAGCCTGTATGTCACTCACTCTTCTGGCTGAAGTCAGGGCCACTAACAGGGCTGTTTTTAGGAGAATAATTTTTGGGGAGGCTAAATCTAGGGGCTCGAAGGGAGGATTAGTTAAGGCCTCTAGGACCAAATTCAAATCCCAGGGAGAGGATTTTGCTTTGATAATGGGTCTACACCTAAAGGAAGCTTTTATAAATCGTGCTATCCAATAATTAGCTGCAATATCGGAAGAAAACAAAGCTCCCAAAGCCGACACCTGTACTTTTAAGGTACTAGTGGTAAGCCCCAATTCTAAGCCCCGCTGCAGAAACTCTAGTATTTTCCCAATAGGGGGCCCCTCCTCTGATTTAAATTCAGTAAATGATAAAAACTTCCTCCAGGTCCTAGCATAAATGCGGGTGGTAACGGGTTTTCTGCTAGACAAGAGAGTATTTACTACATTTGCGGGGAATCCCTTGTTGGTTAACAGCACCCTCTCAAATTCCACGCCGTCAAATGGAGACTCGAGGCTGGAGTAAGGGAAACCGGACCCTGTGTGAGAAGGTCTGGAATCTCCGGAAGGATCCAGGGATCTGATATGGATATTTTTCGGAGACAAGGGAACCACGGTCTTTTGGGCCAAAAGGGGCATATGAGTATTACTCTGGCCCTGTCTGCCCTGATCTTCCTTATAACTGCTGGAAGCAGGATCATGGGAGGAAATGCATATGTCAGAGGGAATTTCCAGGGAACCATAAAGGCCTCCACTGTCAGGGGTTCTTCTCTGGGGTCTAGGGAACAGAATGTTGTCACCTTCCGGTTGCATTTCGTCGCAAATAAGTCCACTGTCGGAAGACCCCACATTGCCACAATTCTGGAGAAGATTTGAGGATTCAAGGACCATTCTCCCTCTTTTATGGAAATATGGCTTAGGAAATCCGCTGTGACGTTTTCTTTCCCTTTTAGATGAATAGCCGAAAGGGAGAGACAATGATATTCAGCCTTCTGAAAAAGTCTGTCCGCTACCCTCATTAAGTCTCTTGAGCGGGTTCCCCCTTGGTGATTTATATAAGCTACCGAGACTTGATTGTCCGAGAGTATACGGACATGCTGGCCCTGTAAGGAACTTGTTGAACGCATAATCCACCGCCAAAAGCTCCTTAACATTTGATGACAACTGTATCTCACTCCTTGACCAGGTCCCCTGAACTAAGTTCCCATTGAAGTGAGCTCCCCAACCTGCAGCACTCGCATCTGTAGTTAAGACTGCCATCGGCTTACACTCCCAGGGGACCCCCCTAGAAAGATTATCGTGTCATAACCACCAATGAAGGGAATGTATGGCCCGAGGACACAGGGTAAACTCACGGTCTAAATGTCCTTCTAGGACTGAGTTGTTATACAATACATCCCACTGAAGAGCCCTTGAATGAAATTGTGACCAACGAACTGTGGAAAAACTCGAGGTTAAGGTCTCTAATAACGACATGGCTTTACGGAGTGACATAGAGGGTTTATCCATACACTGTCTTACCAAACCCTGGATTCTTGTGATTTTTTCTTCAGATAAATAACATAACCGTTTTTTAGAATCTAACATGACCCCCAGATACTGCTGAGCTTTGAGTGGAGTTAATCTAGATTTTTCCAAATTTAGAAACCACCCCAAGCCCTCCAAGACAGACATGGTCACCCGAAGGTGGGCCTCGCATTGAACAACAGAGTTTCCCACTATCAGGAGATCATCTAGGTAAGGGATTATTAGAATGTCTCTTTCTCTTATATGGGCCATAACCTCTGCCATTAATTTGGTGAAAATTCGCGGGGCTATTGCTAACCCAAAGGGAAGTGCAGTGTACTGAAAGTGTTTAACCACCCCCTTAATTTCAATGGCCAGCCTCAGGTATTTCTGATAGTAACTATGAATGGGAATATGGTAATGCGCATCCTTGAGATCGAGAACTACCATATAACAGTGGGGAAAAAGCAACTTTATTACTGTTTTCAAGGATTCCATTTTGAAAGTGTCTACTTTAAGGAAGCTATTTAAGGATTTTAGATTTATAATTGTCCTGAAACTCCCATCCGGTTTTGGGACCAAGAAGAGCGGGGAGTAGAATCCGAGACCCTTTTCTGAATCCGGAACCTCAATCAGGACGTTTTTCCTTATTAAGACTTGAATTTCCGATACGAGGGCAGTCTGGCGTTCTGGGGAGGAACTAGAGGGAACAATCATGAATCTCTTGTGAGGAAAAGCTTGAAATTGAAATTTTAGACCATATTTAATCAGGCTCAAAATCCAATTACTATGAGAAATCTGTTCCCAAGCTGGGGAAAATAATGACAATCTCCCTCCCACCTGGGCTGATTGTGCATTCCCTGGCTTCTGCTGATTTTTTGGAGATGAACCAAAGAGAAGGCCTCTACCTTTTCGACCTCTTTCTTCGGACTTGTCCGCTTCCCTGAAGAATCTTCTTCGGATGAATTTTCTTTTCCGAAACGATCTCTTAAAGGAGGGTAGAGGTACTGATGGAAAACACTTCTTAGGATCTCCGGCCTTCTCCAATAATTCGTCCATAGTCTGGCCAAAGAGATATTCCCCTTCGCAAGGGATTGCACACAGCCTGGACTTTGTCTGTACATCCCCAAGCCAGCATTTAATCCATAGCGCTCGTCGAGCCGCATTTGACAGAGCTGATGACTTTGCTGCGAATCTGACTAAGTCCGCAGACGCATCAGCAAGAAAGGCCGCTGCACCCTGAATCAGTGGAAGGGAAGAAATAATCTCCTTCCTAGAGACACCATCCCTTAGCTGACTGTTTAACTGTTCCAGCCAAACCATCAGGGCTCTAGATGTGCAGGTGGCTGCTACTGCTGGTCTCAGTGCTCCTGCAGCTGTCTCCCATGCACCTTTTAAGAAGGTACCGGCTCGTCTGTCCAGGGGGTCTTTTAATGCTCCCATGTCATCAAACGGGAGGGAAGTCTTTTTTGCCGCTTTAGCGACAGCAACGTCCAGCTTTGGTGCTTTTGACCAAGAGGAACATATGGCATCCTCAAATGGGTACCTCCTCTTGAAAGATGGAGGAACACTGCCCTTCCTGTCGGGTTTTTTCCACTCTCTATCATTGAGGTCTTTTACTCTTGTATTCACGGGAAAACGTTTTCTCTTTTTCTGACCTAATCCACCAAACATTAAGTCCTCCACAGACTTTTCTGCCCTCATGTCTACAATGCCCATGGTAGACCGGACAGCTTTTACCAAGGCATCAACCTCCTGCAGAGGAAAACACTGTCTATCCGATTCACTATCAGAAGAAGAGAGAGCGGAGGAGGAAATGTCAGATATCTGGACCCGGCTCAGGTTCCCGAGAAATATGAGTAGATTCTGAGCCTTGCAAAGCCTTGCCTATTTCCTCTCTAATTAAAGTCTTTAGGTCCAGGGACAACCCAGAGGTTTCCTCCGCCATTACTTTGTTAATACACAGCTGGCACAATTTCTTATTATATGCATCTGGGAGCGGATTGCTGCATAAGGCACATTCTTTATGTTTCGTTTTAGCTGAACATTTCTTGCTCTGAAAGAGGAGTTTATAGAAAGAAAAAAGGAGGAGGAAACTATTAGTAGAACTTCCACGAAGATTCCACTTACCCCACAGAATATCTGGTACCGTAGAAGCAGAAGAATCCATCATAAAAGGCGGGGAATCACGCTGAACCGGACTATTTTTTCTGCTCTTAGTGGTGAACGACTAGACCCAGACCGGGAATAACGTTGCACCACCAGTTGTGAGGGCTCCCCAGAGGGCTGCTCCTGCAGCAGCTGCTCTTGCTGAGGTGAAAGCTGCTCCTATGAATCTCCCATGTCTACCAAGGTAACAATGGGCTGGGAAGCACCTTTGTATGTTGCCAGGACTCTTTTATACTGGCCATGCCAGGTACCATGTGTGTTTTTTTTTCTTTTTTAGAACCCAGGAGGGAGTCAATTGTTCCCACGTGGTTCCCCCCCCCAGGTGGGCTCACCGCCGCCTGCCCAGCTGACGTTGTCCTCCTCGTGGCTTCGGCGTCCTCATGCTCGCGCGCACTTCCTGGTTGCGCGCGCGAGCTCCGCCCACTTCCGGTGACGTCCCCGACGCACCGGAAATACGTCACAGGGCCGCGCCTGTCATGTGCCCCGCCGGCGCGGCCGGATCTCCTGCCTCGTACTGCCTGCCGCAACGCACATGGAGGTGCCCCAATGAGCCCTGCCGTGGCGTCTCCAGAGGCCCAGGACAGACAGCTCCATCCAACGCCCTGTGGCTCCCTCTGGGGCAAGAGACCATCTTCTGCAGGTAAGCCTGCGAGGTCTCCCATCATGGACAGGAAACCTAAACTGAGGCGAGAGAGAGGTGCCGCCCTTTTTAACCCGTAGGTCTCCTGTTCTTGATGGGCAGATCCTCTCTCTCGTGGTGCTGTCATGGGAGAACGAATAAAATGTGTCCTACTGTAAATCACTTAAACATGAGCCATGTATGAGGGAGTCGGAGTCATGAAGTCGGAGACGGTGTCATGGAAATTTAGGAGTAGGAGTCAAAGGTTTGGCTTACCGACTCCACAGCCCTGGCTCCCATCCCGTACTTTCTTGATTGGTACATCAAGGAAAGGCAACTGGTAATAATTAAACTCTGATATAAATCTAAGGGCCACTCTATGGATATTGAGTTCCCTGACAAATTAAAGAAACTGTTCACTCGTCCTTGACCAGATGATAAAAATGTTGTCAATATATCTATATCATACCCCAATATATGGTTGCCACTACTTATAATCATCACTGAGTATTTTGGTTTCCTCCCACCAGCCCAGGAATAGATTAGCAGATGAGGGGGTACAGGGGCTCCCCATCGCAGTACCCCTGAGCTCGTTTAAGTACTTCCTGTCAAAAAGTAAGACGTTATGAGTAAGAATGAATTTTAGAAGATCCTCCATGAAGTCATTATGTCTACTACACTCTATTGATATCGATTTCAATAAACATCTTACGCCACTGATATCATCCTCATGCGATATATTACTGTACAAAGCCTCGATATCTAGTAAGGCCTGCTCCCCTACATGCATGTATACATGCTCGAGGGTATATGTAGGGGAGCAGGCAGAGGGAAAACCAACTCCAGAGGGATTATTCCAACTGTAAAACCTCAGGACTTATTCCAACTGCAGGACCTCAGGCGGTACTGTGGGAACATTATACTGTGTGGGGGCATCATCCATACTGCATAAGGGGCATAATGGGGGCATTACACTGTGGGGGGCATCATACATACTGCATAAGGGGCATAATGGGGGCATTACACTGTGTGGGGGCATCATACATACTGCATAAGGGGCATAATGGGGGCATTACACTGTGTGGGGGCATCATACATACTGCATAAGGGGCATAATGCGGCATTACACTGTGTGGGGGCATCATACATACTGCATAAGGGGCATAATGGGCGCATTACACTGTGTGGGGGCATCATACATACTGCATAAGGGGCATAATGGGGGCATTACACTGTGTGGGGGCATCATACATACTGCATAAGGGGCATAATGGGGGCATTATACTGTGTGGGGCATCAAAAATACTGCATAAGGGGCATAATGGAGGTATTACAATGTGTGGGGCATCATACAGTGGTGGTCAAAAGTATTGGCACCCCTGCAATTCTGTCAGATAATACTCAGTTTCTTTCTGATAAAGGTTGCAATCACAAATTCTTTGGTATTATTATCTTCATTTATTTTGTCTTCAATGAAAAAATACTAAAAAGAATTGTCTTAAAGCCAAATTGGATATAATTCCACACCAAACCTAAAAAAGGGGGTGGACAAAAGTATTGGCACTGTTTGAAAAATCATGTGATGCTTCTCTAATTCGAGTAATTAACAGCACCTGTAACTTACCTGTGGCACCTAACAGGTGTTGGCAATAACTAAATCAGCCAGTTAACATGGATTAAAGTTGACTCAACCTCTGTCCTGTGTCCTTGTGTGTACCACATTGAGCATGGAGAAAAGAAAGAAAACCAAAGAACTGTCTGAGGACTTGAGAAACCAAATTGTGAGGAAGCATGAGCAATCTCAAGGCTACAAGTCCATCTCCAAAGACCTGAATGTTCCTGTGTCTTCCGTGCAGTGTCTTCAAGAAGTTTAAAGCCCATGGTACTGTAGCTAACCTCCCTAGATGTGGACAGAAAAGAAAAATTGATGAGAGATTTCAACGCAAGATTGTGCGGATGGTGGATAAAGAACCTCGACTAACATCCAAACAAGTTCAAGTTGCCCTGCAGTTCGAGGGTACAACAGTATCAACCCGTACTATCCGTCGGCGTCTGAATGAAAAGGGACTGTATGGTAGGATACCCAGGAAGACCCCACTTCTTACCCCGAGACATAAAAAAGCCAGGCTGGAGTTTGCCAAAACTTACCTGAGAAAGCCTAAAACGTTTTGGAAGAATGTTCTCTGGTCAGATGAGACAAAAGTAGAGCTTTTTGGGAAAAAGCATCAACATAGAGTGTACAGGGAAAAAAAAGAGGCATTCAAAGAAAAGAACACGGTCCCTACAGTCAAACATGGCGGAGGTTCCCTGATGTTTTGGGGTTGCTTTGCTGCCTCTGGCACTGGACTGCTTGACCGTGTGCATGGCATTATAAAGTCTGAAGACTACCAACAAATTTTGCAGCATAATGTAGGGCCCAGTGTGAGAAAGCTGGGTCTCCCTCAGAGGTGATGGGTCTCTCTCAGAGGTCATGGGTCTTCCAGCAGGACAATGACCCAAAACACACTTCCAAAAGCACTATAAAATGGTTTGAGAGAAAGCACTGGAGACTTCTAAGGTGGCCAGCAATGAGTCCAGACCTGAATCCCATAGAACACCTGTGTAGAGATCTCAAAATGGCAGTTTGGAGAAGGCACCCTTCAAAATTTCAGGGACCTGGAGCAGTTTGCCAAAGAAGAATTGTCTACAATTCCAGCAGAGCATTGTAAGAAACTCATTGATGGTTACCGGAAGCGGTTGTTCGCAGTTATTTTGGCTAAAGGTTGTGCAACCAAGTATTAGGCTGAGGGTGCCAATACTTTTGTCTGGCCCAATTTTGGAGTTTTGTGTGAAATGATCAATGATTTGATTTTTGCTTCATTCTCTTTTGTGTTTTTTCATTGAAGACAAATTAAATGAAGATAATAATACCAAAGAATTTGTGATTGCAATCATTTTCAGGAAGAAATTGAGTATTATCTGACAGAATTGCAGGGGTGCCAATACTTTTGGCCACCACTGTACATACTGCATAAGGGGCATAATGGGGGCATTACACTGTGTGGGGGCATCATACATACTGCATAAGGGGCATTACACTGTGGGGCATCATACATACTGCATAAGGGGTATAATGGGGGCATTACACTGTGTGGGGGCATCATACATACTGCATAAGGGGCATAATGGGGGCATTACACTGTGTGGGGGCATCATACATCCTGCATAAGGGGCATAATGGGGGCATCATACATCCTGTATAAGGGGCATAATGGGGGCATTACACTGTGTGTGGAGCATCATACATACTGCATAAGGGGCATAATGGGGGGCATTACACTGTGTGGGGGCATCATACATCCTGCATAAGGGGCATAATGGGGGCATTACACTGTGGGGGGCATCATACATCCTGCATAAGGGGCATAATGGGGGCATCATACATCCAGCATAGGGGCATAATGGGGGCATTACACTGTGTGGGGACATCATACATCCTGCAGAGGGGCATAATGGGGGCATTACACCGTGTGGGGCATCATACATACTGTATAAGGGGCATAATGGGGGCATTACACTGTGGGGGGCATCATACATCCTGCATAAGGGGCATAATGGGGGCATTACACTGTGGGGGGGCATCATACATCCTGCATAAGGGGCATAATGGGGACATTACACTGTGTGGGGGCATCATACATACTGCATAAGGGGCATAATGGGGGCATTACACTGTGTGGGGGCATCATACATAGTGCATAAGGGGCATAATGGGGGCATTACACTGTGTGGGGGCATCATACATACTGCATAAGGGGCATAATGGGGGCATTACACTGTGTGGGGGCATCATACATAGTGCATAAGGGGCATAATGAGGGCATTACACTGTGGGAGGCATCATACATCCTGCATAAGGGGCATAATGGGGGCATTACACTGTGGGGGCAGTAAAGGGGTCCTGTACTATGAGAACAATACGTTTCCTCCCTTCCTGTCTCCATAGTTGGGTCATATGTATCTATCACAGGAAACAGAACAAAAACCTTATGATTCTTATAAAGGGGCAACACAAGACCCCAAAAGAGTCTCGGTGCTGAAGGGGTTAATGCCCCCTGCGCCCAGTAATGGGGTCTCCACATACCTCCACCTGCAGAGCCGCCACCACATATATGGCTGCTCTGTGCGCACAGGACCTGTGATGAGGTCACAGGAGGGGAGGAGTCAGGGGTCACATGATCAGGGGCCTCAGTGGATGCAGGACTCTGCTGTGCTGGTTGTCATGGTGCTGGATGAGCTGAAGTTTATGTGTGGGGTCAGGAGGGGTTTACAGTGTGGATGTAGCAGAGCCGCGTGTGTACGAGATGTACGGAGCAGAGCCGCGTGTGTACGAGGTGTACGGAGCGGAGCCGCGCGTGTACGAGGTGTACGGAGCGGAGCCGCGCGTGTACGAGGTGTACGGAGCGGAGCCGCGCGTGTACGAGGTGTACGGAGCGGAGCCGCGCGTGTACGAGGTGTACGGAGCGGAGCCGCGCGTGTACGAGGTGTACGGAGCGGAGCCGCGCGTGTACGAGGTGTACGGAGCGGAGCCGCGCGTGTACGAGGTGTACGGAGCGGAGCCGCGCGTGTACGAGGTGTACGGAGCAGAGCCGCGCGTGTACGAGGTGTACGGAGCGGAGCCGCGCGTGTACGAGGTGTACGGAGCGGAGCCGCGCGTGTACGAGGTATACGGAGCGGAGCCGCGCGTGTACGAGGTGTACGGAGCAGAGCCGCGCGTGTACGAGGTGTACGGAGCAGAGCCGCGCGTGTACGAGGTGTACGGAGCGGAGCCGCGCGTGTACGAGGTGTACGGTCGGAGCCGCGCAGGTACGAGGTGTACGGTCGGAGCCGCGCGTGTACGAGGTGTACGGAGCGAAGCCGCGCGTGTACGAGGTGTACGGAGCAGAGCCGCGTGTGTACGAGGTGTACGGAGCAGAGCCGCGTGTGTACGAGGTGTACGGAGCAGAGCCGCGTGTGTACGAGGTGTACGGAGCAGAGCCGCGTGTGTACGAGGTGTACGGAGCAGAGCCGCGTGTGTACGAGGTGTACGGAGCAGAGCCGCGTGTGTACGAGGTGTACGGAGCAGAGCCGCGTGTTTACGAGGTGTACGGAGCAGAGCCGCGTGTTTACGAGGTGTACGGAGCAGAGCCGTGTGCGTACGAGGTGTACGGAGCGGAGCCGCGCGTGTTTACGAGGTGTACGGAGCGGAGCGTCGTGTGTGTACGAGGTGTACGGAGCAGAGCCGCGCGTGTACGAGGTGTATGGAGCAGAGCTGCGCGTGTACGAGGTGTACGGAGCGGAGCCGTGTGTGTACGAGGTGTACGGAGCAGAGCCGCGCGTGTACGAGGTGTACGGAGCAGAGCCGCGCGTGTACGAGGTGTACGGAGCAGAGCCGCGCGTGTACGAGGTGTACGGAGCAGAGCCGCGCGTGTACGAGGTGTACGGAGCGGAGCCGCGCAGGTACGAGGTGTACGGTCGGAGCCGCGCGTGTACGAGGTGTACGGAGCAGAGACACGCGTGTACGAGGTGTACGGAGCGGAGCCGCGTGTGTACGAGATGTACGGAGCAGAGCCGCGCGTGTACGTATCTGTGCGCTGTAAGGTGGCTTCCGGACAGGTCATGGATGGGAGGTATGTGTCCCCGAAGTACCAACCTTCGGTGATGTAGGACCCGGAGAAGCAGGCTCCAGCACACATAGTGCTGAGAGGGAGTTAATGGGCCCGGATTAAAGGGCCGGGTTTTACGAGCAGCTGAAAGAGCTGGGGGTGGGGGGGGGGGTCAGCTGCTCACTTACCTCCAGTTCAGGTCTTGGAAGGCCTGATTTAAGACAGCTGTGCCTGTCTCAGTGTGCTGTGTGTTGTGCAAGGTGAGCAGACCTTGCATGTGCTGCTCAGAGTCTGCTGGAGGTAGAGAGAAGCACTACATTTAAACGGCTGAAGCCGTGCTGCATATGGACGGGTTATTTTGAGTTTTGTTCTATTATACCTTTTGTGCCAGAAAAAGGCTGTTATGTTTTGTTTTCCTGGTTGGTTTATGGACATTTTATAAACCACCAGTTTGTTTTTGAACCTGCGGACTGCATTCCTGTGTGAACCTGCGCCGGCCCGAGAGCTTATCTGTCACAGATTGGTGGAGAATGCGGGCACAAATCCCAAGGGGCAGTGTGACTGCTACAGGAAAACGTATATGTCCTGGGTGAAGGCCGCCAGCCAGCAAGGTTCGTCCGGCAACATGGAGGAGCTGATAAAGCAACTGGTGCAGGCGAATATACCTCAGCAGCAAGCTCAGCAGACCAACAACAGTTCCAGCTTCAACAGCAATAGATACAGCAGTGACAGCAGCAGGAACAGATGACGCTCCTGGCGTAGGCCCTCCGTATCGGAGAAGCCGCACCACCTCCAGGCCAAAGCGATGAGACCCAGGTGAGGAAAACCGTGAGAGGGGCGTTGCAAAAGATGACTCCGGGGGGTTGACGTCAAGGCGTTTCTGGCCGTGTTTGAGAGGGTGGCGGACCATGAGATACTACTACCAGAGCAGTGGGCGCCATATCTGATCGGGGAACCACAGAAGGCGTATTTTGATCTGGCACTGCAGGACTCTAAGGAGTATAGCAAGTTTAAGGCTGAGATCCTGGGGCGGCTGGGCATAACCCTGGCAGTCAGAGTACGAGTCCACCTCTGGGACTTCCACAGGGACAAAACTCCTTTGTCACAAATGTTTGATCTTCTGCACCTGGTACAAAAGTCGCTGCAGCCAGAGACTTGTTCCCCAGCCAGATGGTAGAGAGAGTGGTCATGGATCGGTTTGTCCACTCTGCCGAAGCCGATTCAGTCCTGTGTTGCCCAGGGAGATCCCCAAAATGCAGACAACCTGGTGGGCCTAGTAGAGAGGTACCGGGCAGTAGAGGGCTCCCTGGGTGGTCTAGCAGTGGTTATGTCACCTTTCTGGGGCTCCCAAAAGAAGGGGACTAAATCTTCACTGGGCGTTCGTCCAAAGTCCAAGAGGCAGATGAATCGCAGCTGGGGAATCAGTCCCAATCCATCCTCTGTTGGAGTTGTCATGCCCCTGGCCATATAGCTGCTTGGTGGCCCAGGAACTCTGAGCCAATGGACTGCAGCATAGGCCGGCATTGCTTCTACTTTGCCTACCCTGCCTCTAGTGCGGTTCATCAACACGGCCAGAGCCCTCTGGCGTGCTCAGTGTCCGTGAACGGGATGCAAGTGTCTGAACTGCTGGACTCAGGAAGTTTGGTAACCCTTATAAGCGCCAAACTCCCTCATTGGCTGGTTCCTGGGAAGGTGGTGGGTGTCTGGTGTATCCATGGGGACGCTAAAAAATGTCCTGTTGCCAGGGTGGATGTAAACACGGACTGTGGCACCACAGCTCAGGAAGTGGGGGTCGTTAAAGACTTGTTGCACCTGATAATAATCGGACGGGATTGTGCATTATTCTGGGACATTAGGGGGAAAGTGGTGACACCTGGTTGCTTAGATGACAGCCAGAACACCCCTGAAGAAACCTCGCCGCAGGCCGTAACCGAAGAGTTTCCCATGTGTGTTTGTGGGCGATGAGGATGGGGCAGCATCTCCTGACGCCAACATCCCTGAGCTGGAGGTGTCCAAGGGAAACTGTGGAACTGCCCAACTCAGGGATTTAACTCTTAAAGGGACATTTGATAATGTGTCTATACTTCACGTTGTTGCTTAAGAGCCGGGGGTGACACCAGATACCCATACTTTGCCGTCAATGGGGACTGAGTCACCAAGGTGAGAGGGGAGCTCGTCGAGCAGTTGCTGGTGCTGGAAACATACAGTCGTAAGGTATTAGACATGGCCCATGCACATGTGTTAGGTGGTTGCCTGGGGGTAGAAAAAACACAGGAACGAATCCTCCAGAGGTTGTATTGACCCGGTTGTCACCGAGAAATTGTAAATTATTGTAGGTCCTGTCCCACCTGCCAGCTGACCACTCTGTTGACACGCCTCCGGTGCCGTTACTTATCATCGAGGTGCCCTTTGATCGCATAGCCATGGATCTGGTGGGGCCCCTGGTAAAGTCCACCAGATGGCATCAGTGCATCCTAGTGGTACTCGACTATGCGACATGGTATCCGAAGGCTGTGCCGCTACGTAACTCCTCCTCCAAGTATATAGCTCGGGAGTTTGTCCATTTTTTTTCTAGAACGGGGTTACCTAAGGAGATCCTAACGGATCAAGGGACCCCATTTATGTCAAAGGTGATGAGAGAGTAGTGCAAAACTCTGCAAATCACACAACTACGGACCTCAGTCTACCATCCACAGACGGATGGCTTGGTGTAAAGGTTTGGCAAAACCTTGAAGGCAATGTTAAAGAAGGTCGTAGAGAGGACGGCCAAGACTGGGACTGCCTACTTCCGTACCTTCTCTTCTCCATCAGAGAGGTACCACAGTCCTGTACTGGATTCTCCCCTTTTGAACTGTTGGATGGCTGACACCCCCAAGGACTCCTGGATGTGGCAAAGGAGACCTGGGAAGCGGAGTCTATACCCTGCAAGAGTGTAATCGAACACGTGGCCCAAATGCAAGAGAGAATTGCCAGGGTGATGCCCATCGTGAAAGAGCACCTCCTCCAAGCACAAGAGGCGCAATCTAGGGTGAACAATAGATCAGCACAAGTGAGACACTTCAATCCTAGGGATCGGGTACTGGTACCTACAGCGGAGAGCAAATTCTTAGCCAAGTGGCAGGGCCCCTACGAAATAGTTGAAAAGGTTGGTGAGGTCAACTATAAACTCTACCAGCCAGAGAGAAGGAAGCCCTACCAGGTGTACCACGTCAACTTGATTAAGCCATAGTGAGATAGGGAACCCGTGGAAGCTTCGTGTTTAGTGGCGGAGCCTGACGCTTATGTGAAAGAGGTCAAGGTGGCAGAGTCACTGTCACGTGCCCAAAAGCAACAGTGCAAAGAGTTGCTACATTAAAATAAAGACCCGTTTTCGGAGTTGCCAGGACTCAATCAGGCCATAGAGCATGAAGTACTCACAGAGCCTCATGTTCATGTCAACCTAAAACCATATCGGACCCAGAGGCCTGCAGAGAGGTGATCTCGAAAGAGGTGAAGCGGATCCTGAACCTGGGAGTCATTGAGGAGTCCAAGAGTGGCTGGTCCAGTCCTATAGTCTTTGTGCCGAAACCAGATGGAGAATCGCGGTTTTGCAACGACTATCGGAAGCTGAACGAGGTCTTGAAGTTTGACGCCTACCCAATACCTAGGTTAGATGAGCTTATTGAAAGGCTAGGACCCGCTCGGTACATCACCACCCTGGACCTCACCAAAGAATATTGGCAGATTCCCCAGTCCAAAGAGGCCAGAGAGAAGATGGATTTCTCGATGCCAGACGGATGTTATCAATACATCAGGATGGCTTTTGGGTTGCAGGGAGCTCCGGCCACCTTCCAGAGAGCCATGAACCGGATCTTAGCACCCCGCAAAAAGTATGCAGCGGCCTACCTAGATGACATCATCATATTCAGCCAGGACTGGGAACGTATTCTTGGAAAAGTTCAAGCCATACTTGACGCCCTAAGGAAGGCGGGCTTTACCATCAACCCGAAGAAATGTGCCATGGAGATTGAAGAAGCAAAGTATCAGAGCTACGTGGTTGGTAGAGGGGAAATAAAACCACAAATAAATAAGGTCGAGGCGATCCTGAACTGGCCACAGCCCCTCTTGAAGAAGCAGGTCAGGGCATTTCTAGGCATCGTGGGCTGCTATCGAAGATTTGTCCCTAACTTTGCCCTGATAGCAGACGGATCTGCTGAAAGGGACGAAGTCAGCTATGGCCAAGTGGTCCACGGAAGCTGAAGTGGCCTTCCAGGAATTGAAACTGGCCCTCTGTAAACAGCCAGTCTTGGTGGCGCACAACTTCTCCAAAGAGTTTGTGGTCCAGATGGATGTGACGCGCCCCCTGGGACATACTCCTTTTCAGGGGAATACCCGGAGCCGGATCAGATGGGGGTTGTAGTCTCCGAGCGGCTGTGACCCGGTCCGTGCCCAGGGCGTCAAGCTCAGTGTGTGGCAGTCCTACAGATGTTACAAAGTTCGTTATGTCGACTACGCCACCCGTTGGATTGCGGTCACTACGGCCGCCGCTGCAGCAGGGTCCGCTGAGGCTGATGGTGTTGGTGCAGCTTTGATAGTATAACCCCCAACGGGAGGGGTATGGCCTCAGGGGGTCAGGTGCAGAGGATGGGGGTTGTGGTGGTGCAGCGTAGATGATAATCAGAGACAGAGTCGGGTTGTGCAGTTCAGGGTGTTTACTTACTGCAGATGTTCCGGTCACTCCGGCCTCAAGTGACCACCCAAGCCGTGCTGCGTCCACCAGGTCCTGGATTCGGCCAACCCCCAAGCAAGTCCGGAGCGTGGCCCTGAGCCCTCCTTTCTGTCCTGTCTTCTGGCCGTCCCCACCAGGGATCCACCTAGGTCCAGCTCCCTCGGGCCTTCTGTTGGGAGACCCTTGGCCTTGGGTTCCCTGACCCTGCACGTGGTTTGCCTTCGGGGTGGATGTGGTGGGTGGCCGTGGCAGACGCTGCCCACGGCCTCCGGTCTCTGGCTAGGGTGTGCTTTAGCCCCCACCAGTTTGGGATCCGGTTCCCTGTTGCCGACTCTTCACCCGGAGATTGAATTTGGGTTCTCAGAGTCCTTTTCTTTCACCCCCTCTGGGTCTTTCTTTCTTTCTCCTCTCTCACTCTGGCTCAGGTCTCCACTTCTGACTCCTCTTCCACAGCAGACTGACTGACTGACTGACTGACTGACTGACTGTGGCTTACTGACTGACTGACTGACTGACCCTGATCTTAGATGGTTCCCACCTTTTATAACCCTCTATGTGTGAGCTCAGGTGACCAGCACCCAATGAGCTCCTATCTCTACCCAGACTGCTCCCCCTATCTGCCCCTACACTACTGGGATGGTCCACCCCCCTCCCACTCCAGCCAAGGACAGACTCGGTCGTACCTGCACATTTCTAAGTGGGAGTACCGTTGGTCTGCCCTCCGGAAATGGGATGTGTGTAGTGCATGCAGCTTTCTGGGCTCAGTCCCACACTCCATCCTTACCCGGGAGTGGAATACCACACCTCTGGCTGAGGTGCAATACTCCTGCAGCAGCCGAACCCTCAGGGTGCTACATTCCCCCCTGGTAAACCACAGCACGTCCTCGGGCTGCAAGACAAAACACCACAAAACATACAATTTTTTTTCCTTTGCATAAACATAATAAAAACATATAAAATATTATCATAAAACATTATATATATATATATATATATATATATATATATATATATCAATAAAACTTCTTCAGATAGATAACATTCTCGTCGTCTTCTAACTCCTCCTCCGGTCACTGTGCAACTGATGACCGGGCAAAGTGCGACAGTCCTTTCTTGAAGGTGGTTTTCCTGTAAAACCAGTAGGGGGCGCTTTAGGACGCGCAACTATATACATGGGGGTAGTGGCCGCTCTCAGTCCTCGGCCAGGTAGTGGGAAGGGATGACCGTTCTCAGTCCTCGGTCAGTGGGATTTAAGGGATAAACGGGTAAACAGTTCACACATGCTGGTCCCAACGGGGACTATATTATCAGCAACAGTTCTTGGTACCCCGACGGGTAACTATGTACAGCTTCTTCACTACCGTACTTCAACGACGGCGTCCTCCTGCTCTTTCTTTGTGGTTACCTTTAGCTTCAGACCCGTCCGGGTCCTCTTGCTCTTCCTCCTCACACCGCAGCTCCTCCTCCGTCAGGCGATGCACATGGAGGGCGTAGGGTCCTTTGGCACACTTGTGCCGGGTAAAGGTGACCTCGTCCCCTAAATAAAGGTCACGGCCTCTGTGTCCCTCCGGTAGGTGGGACTCAACATCTCTTCTGGTGACAAAGACGTCGCCTGGGATGCGGTGATCCCTGATGAAACCCCACCCATGCTGCAGATTGAACTTGATCACAGTCCCGGTGGTGCGGGGACTATGCGCTGCACGGGGGTCTCTCCTGGTCCGGCTCTTCTGCTCCGCGCTCCTTATTTGGGCTTGTTGTTCCCGGACCCGCCTCTCTCTCCGCTCCCTCTCGAAGACCTCGAGCTGTTGCCGGCAGCACTCTGCACGCTCCGCTGCGGCTGCCCGAGTCTCCTGAGTGAACCCCATGAGATCTTCTCCGGTGGGGTCCCACTCAAACTGGGTCTCTTCTAGCGGGGGCGAGATCCTCTTTACGGGCTTTGGAGCCGGGATCAGGGGTTCACACATGGGACTTGCCCTCTTTTGGAGCTCTAATTCATAGTACTCCCGGGGCCAGATGAAGGGCTGCCCATCCGGGCACGTGTGTTGGGCGAACAGGTCTTCTCCCAGATGCGGCACTCTTGGTCTTATGGGCGCGGTGGTGGTGGCGCCCGGGTTGCCCAGGCCTTGCGGCCAGGCCTGGGGCACCTGGAAAGTGAAGGGCACCGTAAGGACGGCGGCGCCCTGTGTTACTTGGCCCTGCGACCAGGCCGGTGGCTCCGCGGAGGTAGGGGGCGCTGTTGGTAATGCCGCGCCCGGGGGTACTAGGCCTTGCGACCAGGCTGGTGGTATTTCCTGCTTGGCCACGCTCGGGGTCGAGGCGTGTGACGTCACAGGGGTCGCGGCTTCCGGTTGGGGCCTAGTCTGCGGCGGTGACGTTGCGGTTGCGGGCACGGCAGGGGGTACTTCGGGCTCTGCGACGGGGAGCTGGGGCAGGTGCGCGGTTTCCCGGTTTGGGGTAAAGACGTCCCCTTTACCTGCCTCCTTTCGTTCGGCTCCCTTCTCGGCGCCGTCTCCGGCCTTCAGTCCTCCTGCGCCATCCTCAGAGGCGGTCTGTCTCCTCGTCTTGGGTGGCGTGCTCCGCTGACGGGTCTCGGTCTGCTGGGCCATCTCACGGCTCCACTCCGCCAACGTCTCTCGCTGCACCCGGGCCATCCTCCTTGCGAGGCCCTCCAGCGCGGTCTGCGCACACTCCCGGTCTCGGGGGAGCTGTGCGAGGACCTCCACTAGGCCTAGTGGGGTCGTTACTTCTAGCAGGCTCCTGACCAACGGGTCGGTGCTGCTCTGCTCTCCTTCCGCTGTTACTTCTAGCAGGCTCCTGGCCAGCGGGCCGGTGCTGCTCTGCTCTCCTTCCATCTCCGGGTAAGCTTTTTCTGGACTCAGCTCTAGGCTTCTTGTCTCCGGGTGCGCTCTCTCCAGACTGCTCCAGGCGGCACCCATCTTCGTTCTTTTCTTCCGTCTCCTCCCACTTCGAGGGCGGTCCCGGGGCAACTTGGTGATTATCAGCTCCAGGGGCAGTTCTTTCTCGCTGATGGACACCTCTAGCATCACAGTCTCTGTTGGTGGGGGCGGTTTCCACTTTTGGCGCCATTTTCGGTCCTGGCCCACGATGGGAGGTGGCTTCTTACCACCCTCTGGCACGCCCATAATGGCGTCCGCTCTTCCAAGGCGGGAAATCTTCGGAAATGGCGGGAATCGTTTCCCAGTGGCGGGAAACTCTGCAGATGGCGGGAAAAAGCTGGAAATGGCGGACAACCGGCGGTAATCGACTGGTGATGGGGTCCGATGGCGGGGACCCTCCGGAACCGGCAGGAGACTTCTTTCTGAGGTAAACTTGTACTTTTCTTCAGGCACGCAGTACCCGGGTGTTGCGGGCACGTAATCCTGCCGACTACGCCAAAGTTGACGCGCCCCCTGGGACATACTCCTTTTCAGGGGAATACCCGGAGCCGGATCACATGGGGGTTGTAGTCTCCGAGCGGCTGTGACCCGGTCCGTGCCCAGGGCGTCAAGCTCAGTGTGTGGCAGTCCTACAGATGTTACAAAGTTCGTTATGTCGACTACGCCACCCGTTGGATTGCGGTCACTACGGCCGCCGCTGCAGCAGGGTCCGCTGAGGCTGATGGTGTTGGTGCAGCTTTGATAGTATAACCCCCAACGGGAGGGGTATGGCCTCAGGGGGTCAGGTGCAGAGGATGGGGGTTGTGGTGGTGCAGCGTAGATGATAATCAGAGACAGAGTCGGGTTGTGCAGTTCAGGGTGTTTACTTACTGCAGATGTTCCGGTCACTCCGGCCTCAAGTGACCACCCAAGCCGTGCTGCGTCCACCAGGTCCTGGATTCGGCCAACCCCCAAGCAAGTCCGGAGCGTGGCCCTGAGCCCTCCTTTCTGTCCTGTCTTCTGGCCGTCCCCACCAGGGATCCACCTAGGTCCAGCTCCCTCGGGCCTTCTGTTGGGAGACCCTTGGCCTTGGGTTCCCTGACCCTGCACGTGGTTTGCCTTCGGGGTGGATGTGGTGGGTGGCCGTGGCAGACGCTGCCCACGGCCTCCGGTCTCTGGCTAGGGTGTGCTTTAGCCCCCACCAGTTTGGGATCCGGTACCCTGTTGCCGACTCTTCACCCGGAGATTGAATTTGGGTTCTCAGAGTCCTTTTCTTTCACCCCCTCTGGGTCTTTCTTTCTTTCTCCTCTCTCACTCTGGCTCAGGTCTCCACTTCTGACTCCTCTTCCACAGCAGACTGACTGACTGACTGACTGACTGTGGCTTACTGACTGACTGACTGACCCTGATCTTAGATGGTTCCCACCTTTTATAACCCTCTATGTGTGAGCTCAGGTGACCAGCACCCAATGAGCTCCTATCTCTACCCAGACTGCTCCCCCTATCTGCCCCTACACTACTGGGATGGTCCACCCCCCTCCCACTCCAGCCAAGGACAGACTCGGTCGTACCTGCACATTTCTAAGTGGGAGTACCGTTGGTCTGCCCTCCAGAAATGGGATGTGTGTAGTGCATGCAGCTTTCTGGGCTCAGTCCCACACTCCATCCTTACCCGGGAGTGGAATACCACACCTCTGGCTGAGGTGCAATACTCCTGCAGCAGCCGAACCCTCAGGGTGCTACAGATGCATCGGATGTCGGGCTGGGAGCAGTCTTGTCCCAGGAGATTAACAGAGACGAACACCCTCTAATGTACCTCAGTCGAAAACTGTCCACATGCGAGAAGAACTACTCTATAGTGGAAAAAGAATGTTTAGCCATCAAGTGGGCGTTGGACACTCTGAGATATTGCCTGTTAGGTAGATGGTGCAGGTTAGTGTCGGACCATGCCCCACTGCGGTGAATGCGAGAAAAGAAGGGGAACAATGCCCGAGTAACTAGATGGTTCCTAGCCCTACAAGATTTTAGTTTCCAGGTAGAGCATAGGCCTGGGAAACAACATGGGAATGCTGATGCCCTGTCAAGGGTCTGTTGTATGGTGGCAGAAGGTGCCAAGGCTCCCGCTTTGGGCAGAATGGGGGTTTGTAAGGTTGCTACCGGACAGGTCGTGGACGGGAGGTATGTGTCCCCGAAGTACCAAGCTTCGATGATGTAGGACCCGCCGAAGAAGCAGGCTCCAGCACACATAGTGCTGAGAGGGAGTTAATGGGCCCGCATTAAAGGGCCGGGTTTTACAAGCAGCTGAAAAAGCTGGGGGAGGGGATCAGCTGCTCACTTACCTTCCGTTCAGGTCTTGGAAGGCCTGATTTAAGACAGCTGCGCCTGTCTCAGTGTGCTGTGTGTTGTGCAAGGTGAGCAGATCTTGCATGTGCTGCTCAGAGTCTGCTGGAGGCAGAGAAAAACACTACATTTAAACGGCTGAAGCCGTGCTGCATATGGACTGGTTATTTTGAGTTTTGTTCTGTTAACAGCTTTTTTTCTGGCACAAAAAGGTATATGTTTTGTTTTCCTGGTTGGTTTATGGACATTTAATAAACCATCACTTTGTTTTTGAACCTGCAGGCTGCATTCCTGTGTGAAACTGCGCCTACCCAATTGCTGATCCGTCACAGCATGTACAAGGGGTACGAAGCGGAGCCGTGCGTGTACGAGGTGTGCATAGCCGTGCGTGTACAAGGCGTACGTAGCAGAGCTTTACGTGTATGAGGTGTACGAAGTGGAGCCGTGTGTTGTGGTGTTTACAAGGCGTTCTTTATACTCCATTTAAAGTCTGGCAGTTGTGTGTTGTTCCAAACTATTCACACTTGGTCGCTAACCAATACCATACTACAAGGTCAGTACCTAAAACCGTGGTCGTCATACATATCAGATATTACTGCGGTACTAATCCAGAAATTTTTAGGGAACCTGTCAAATATTTCCTCACCTACTGTACTCACCCATCCCTTGTAGATTGTGAGCCCTCGCCGGCAGGGTTCTCTCTCCTCCTGTACCAGTCGGTGACTAATTTTTGTTGAAATTATTGTACTCATTGTTTGCTATGTATACCCTGTTACACATGTAAAGCACCAAGGAATTAGTGGCGCTATAATAATAAATAATAATAATTATACTCCGTTTAACCCCTTAAGGACCGAGCCACTTTGTAGGTTAGTGACCAGGCCATTTTTTTTCAATTCTGACCATTGTCACTTTATGAGGTAATAACTCTGGAACGCTTCAAACGGATCCCCCTGATTCTGAGACTGTTTTTTTTTTTTTTTGTGACATGTTGTACTTCACAACATTGGTAAAATTTCTTTGACATGACTTGCGTTTATTTGTGAAAAAAAATATGGAAAAATTCTAAAATGTCACAATTTTCATACTTTGAATTCCTATGCCTTTAAATCAGAGAGATATTTCACAAAAAATGGTTAATAAATAACATTTTCCACATGTCTAACATATCTACTTTATTTCAGCACAATTTTGGAACCAAATTTTTTTTTTATTAGGTAGCTATAAGGGTTAAAAGTTGACCAGCGATTTTTCATTTTTCCAACAAAATTTACAAAACCATTTTTTTAGGGACCACATCACATTTGAAGCGACTTTGAGGGGTCTATATGACAGAAAATACCAAAAGTGACACCATTCTAAAACCTGAACCCCTCAAGGTGCTCAAAACAACATTCATGAAGTTTATTAGCCCTTCAGGTGCTTCACAGGAATGTGAATGGAAAAAAATGAACATTTTATTTTTTCCCACAAAAATTTGACTTTTGTCCAAAATTTTGCATTTTCACAAATCTAACATGAGAAAATAGACCATGCAATTTGTTGTGCAATTACTCCTGAATACGCTGGTATCCCATATGTGGTGGAAGACTAGTGTTTGGGGGCACGGCAGGGCTCGGAAGGAAAGGAGCACATTCGACTTTTGCAACAAAAAATTGGCTGGAATCGGTAGTGGACGCCATGTTGCGTTTCAAGAGCCCCTGATGTGCCTCAACAGTGGAAACCCCCACAAGTGACCCCATTTTGGAAACTAGACACGTCAAGGAATTTATCAAGATATGTGGTGAGCACCTTGAACCCACAAGTGCTTCACAGAAGTTTGACGTTGAGCCGAGAAAATAAAAAAATCTTATTTTTACCACAACACTTCTGTTTTATGCCCAAATTTAGCATTTTCAGAATAATAAAAAGAGAAAATGCACCATACCATTTGTTGTGTAATTTCTCCTGAATACGCTGATACTCCATATGTGGTGGAAAGCTAGTGTTTGGGGGCTCGGAAGGAAAGGAGTCCCATTCGACTTTTGGAATGCAAAATTGGCTGGAATCGTTAGTGGACGCCATGTCATGTTGGAGAGCCCCTGATGTGCCTAAATAGTGAAAAATCCCCACAAGTAACACCATTTTGAAAACTACACTGTAGCATCGGCGTCTCTGCCCCCTGCTAGGCAGAGACGCCGTCCCTCTCACCTCCCACGCGGCGTCCTCCTGCGCTCCTCTTCCTGCTGCTGCCGGCGCGCGCAGCTTCCCGGGCACTGTGCTTAGGGCGCGTGCACTCTCTCTCTCTTAAAGGGGCCGCGCGCGTCGTCCTAAGGAGTCCCCGACCAATAACCAGAGGACCTCCCATATATAAGGCACCTCCTCCAAAATGGAGGTGCCCGAGCAATAGTTGATGCACAGCATACTTACCTCTGCTTCAGCCCTCAGGTCCAGTTGCCAGCCTGACTACTGTTCCAGTCCGCCAGTCTGACTACTCTCCAGCCCGACAGTCTGTCTTCCATTCAACCCGCCAGTCTGTCTATGGGCAAGTCCGCCTGATTACCAGGAAGCACCTGCCAGTTACCTGCCTGATACCTGCCGTGCCTGCTAGTCTGCTCACCTGGGAGCACTCGCCTGTTACCCTCCTGTTACCTGCTAGTCTACATGGAGGCTCTGCCGTCACTTGCCGTGACCACCTGATGGCCTACCTGGAGGCTCCTGCTGTCACCTGCTGTGACTACCTGTCTGCTAACCTAGAGACTTCAGCCTGCTCTGCCGTCATGTGCCATGACCACCCGTCAACTAACCCAGAGACTTCTGCCTGCTTGTTGTGCCCATACGCTATACCGGTCAGTCCCAGTCTTCTGACCCATGGGAGCCACCTGCTCTCTTACAAGGTCATCCCCAGAGTAGCACCTGGTCCCTCTGCTCGGTCCCTCCCTGGTCACGGAGTCGTTAGCCGCCGTACGACCAGGGTCGGTCTGAGTTGATACTTAGTTATGCCCCTCTGGGTCCCTCCTTGCACCGTGGCACAGAGGTTCCACCACCCAGATCCGTAACAGTTTGCTCGGGCCATGGAACCCGGTGGCACCCAAGCTCCCTCGCTCTCAGACCTATACCAGGAAGTGTCCCGTCAGAGATCCCAACAGGAAACCATCCTGAACTTCCTGCGGAGTGTCAACTCCCACCTGGACACACTGCCTGTTCCTCCTTCGTCCACCTCGAGTCGTACGACTCCCGCTCCGGCAGCGCCGCTGCCCACCAATACCATGGCATCCAGCCCCGGTCCCCGCCTTTCTGCGCCTCCTCGTTTTGGTGGCGACCCCGCCTTAGCTCGAGGTTTCATAAACCAGTGCACCCTGCACTTTGAACTCTTGGCACATCAGTTCATCTCCGACCGGGTCAAAGTGGCATTCATCATGTCCCATCTCACTGGGGAAGCACTGGTATGGCTAAATCTCTTGTGGGAGAGAGGGGATCCCCTGGTGTCCGACCTGTCGTCTTTCCTCGCTGCTTTCCGGAAAGTCTTCGATGAACCAGGGCGAAAAACCTCTTCAGCCTCCTCTCTGCTACGTCTCCACCAAGGGAGTCTCACCGTGGGCCAATATGCCATATGGTTCCGTACCCTCGCTTCTGAGCTTGCCTGGGATAACGAGGCTCTATTGTCCGTCTTCAGGGAGGGTCTTTCCGGTCGGATTAAGGATGAGCTAGCCGGTCGGGACATTCCTACCACCCTGGATGACCTGGTGTCACTCGCTACCCGGACTGACATCCGGTTCCAAGAAAGCACCAAAGAGACCACCCGGGAGAGAAAGTTCTCCCGCCTTGCTCCTACTTTCCAGAGACCTGCCTCTCAACCAGTCACTCCCTGGGCGCACTCGCCCGAACCCATGCAGATCGACCAGACCAAGATGGTCAAATCTCGTCAAGAGTCACGTCGAGCCGAGGGGAGCTGTTTCTATTGTGGCAGTAAAGAGCACCTGATCCGTTCCTTCCCGGAGAGGCCAGGAAACTTCAGTGCCTAGGACCACTTGGAGAGGTCGCCCTAGGCAAAAGTAAGCCCTCTCCATCCCTGACTTTGTCTGTCTCTATCTCCTGGGGAGAGAACCGTCTCTTTGAAACTGCTCATCTGGATTCTGGAGCTGCTGGAAACCTCATTTCCCAGTCCCTGGTAGAGAGATACCGAATTCCCACCAAACCTCTGGCTGAACCATTGTCTGTCGGCTCCGTGGATGAAAGACTCCTTCCGGTGACCATCCTGCTCATCACTGAGCCCCTAACCCTGCAGGTGGGAATGCTGCACTCAGGGAAGATCTCCTTCCATGTGCTGTCCGGACTCTCTCACTCCCTATTGCTAGGTCTACCCTGGCTCCAGACACATGAACCCGTGCTGAACTGGCAATCCGGTGAAGTACTCCGATGGGGGCAGGACTGCCATAGGACCTGCCTGGTTCCGGTTCGCCCGACTCATCCACTACCTACCCCAGCTAATTTACCCGGTCTACCGGCTCCTTACTGGTCCTACGCGGATGTCTTCGGTAAAAAGGAAGCAGAGACACGGCCACCTCATAGGCCATATGATTGCCCGATTGACCTGGTATCTGGCGCCACTCCACCCCGTGGGCGTATTTACCCGTTGTCGGCGGCCGAAACCCGGGCCATGTCTGAATACATTGAGGATAATCTGGCTAGGGGATTCATCCGGAAATCTATCTCCCCGGCTGGAGCCGGATTCTTCTTTGTCAAGAAGAAGGATGGCTCGCTACGCCCCTGTATTGATTATAGAGGACTCAATCAGATCACGTAAAAAACAAATATTCCCTGCCGCTCATCTCCAAGTTATTTGATCACCTTAAGGGCGCCAGGATCTTTTCCAAGCTGGATCTACGTGGAGCGTATAACCTGGTCTGAATCCGTCAAGGTGACGAGTGGAAGACGGCATTCAATACCCGGGACGGTCACTATGAATACCGTGTGATGCCCTTCGGTCTCTGCAATGCTCCCGCTGTCTTCCAAGAACTGGTCAACGACATCTTCCGTGATCTTCTTTACTCCTGCGTGGTAGTATACCGGGACGATATCTTGGTCTTCTCTCCGGATCTTCCCACACACCGGAGGGATGTTCATCAGGTCCTGCTTAGGCTCAGGCAGAACCACCTCTGTGCAAAATACGAGAAGTGCCTCTTCGAGCAAACCTCTCTTCCATTCCTGGGCTACGTTATCTCCCAGACAGGCTTACAAATGGATCCCGAGAAGCTCTCTGCTGTCCTAAAGTGGCCCCGTCCGGAGGGGTTGAAGGCGATTCAGCGATTCCTGGGCTTCGCCAACTCCTATCGTCTCTTCATTCCGCACTTCTCTTCCCGGACTGCTCCCATTTCTGCGCTCACCCGTAAGGGAGCAAATCCTAAGGTATGGTCGCCCGAAGCTGAGGAGGCCTTCCTCTCCTTAAAGCAAGCCTTCTCCTCTGCCCCGGTTCTGCACCGTCCGGACTGCAACAAACAATTCTACCTAGAGGTTGATGCTTCCTCCTCCGGAGCCGGAGCGGTGCTCACCCAAAAGTCTTCATCCGGGAGAATGGTAACCTGTGGCTTCTTCTCCAAACTCTTCTCCTCGTCTGAGCGCAACTACTCCATTGGAGACCGAGAATTGTTAGCCGTTAAATTGGCGCTGGAGGAGTGGCGCTACCTGCTTGATGGGGCTCTATACCCGGTGGTCATCTATACGGATCACAAAAACCTGGCATATCTCCAAAATGCCCAAAGACTCAATCCGCGTCAGGCCCGGTGGTCTTTGTTCTTCGCCCGCTTCGACTTCGTCCTACATTTCCGCACAGCGGACAAGAATGTCAAAGCCGACGCCTTGTCCGGATCCTTCCTCTTCTCCGATAAAGAGGAGGAGCCTATGCACAACATCGACCCCTCCAAGGTGATGAAGGTGGCCCCCTTGGATCTGACTCGTCTTCCACCCGTTAAGAAGTTTGTATCAGTACCAGATCGTGAGAAAGTTCTTCGCTGTGGTCATTCATCTAAACTAGCCGGCCATGCTGGCCAAAAGAAGACCTTCCTGCTCATCACCCGGCATTACTGGTGGCCTACCCTGTGCAAGGATGTGGTAGACCTGTGCCCGCAACAAAGTTCCCAGACATCTACCAGCCGGTCATCTCCTGCCTCTTCCCATACCTGATGCCCCGTGGCAACACATTGCTATGGACTTTATTACAGATCTCCCTGTCTCTGCCAGTTGTACTGTCATTTGGGTGGTCGCCGACCGCTTTTCTAAAATGGCTCACTTCATCCCTCTGCCTGGTCTCCCGTCTGCATCTGAGTTAGCTAAGGACTTCTTCCTTCACATCTTCCGTCTCCATGGCCTACCCCTCCACATCGTGTCCGATCGAGGGGTTCAGTTCACCTCACGTTTCTGGAGAGCTACGTGTAAGCTGCTGGATGTCACCCTGGATTTCTCCTCTGCTTACCATCCACAGTCCAATGGTCAAGTGGAGCGGATAAACCAGATCCTTACCAGCTACCTCCGGCACTTTGTTAACGCTCACCATACTGATTGGGTGGATCTCCTGCCATGGGCCGAATTCTCCAACAACGATGAGAGCGAATCGTCTTCCAAGTCTCCGTTCTTTATAGTCTATGGTCAACATCCCCGAATTCCGTTTCCCGTCTCCGCTTCTGTGGACAACCCTGCCGCGGAGTCTCTGGTCAGCGATTTTTCCACCATTTGGGAGAATATTAGGTCCGCACTTCTTCAGTCCTCCCAGCGGATGAAGAGATATGCTGACAAGAGACGTCTGGATCCGCCTCAATTCCGTCTGGGAGACCAGGTTTGGCTCTCCTCCAAACACGTTCGGCTCAAAATACCTTCCTACAAGTTGGGCCCTCGGTTCATCGGTCCATTTGAAGTCCTTTAAACAAATCAATCCAGTGGCCTACAAGTTAAAACTCCCAGCCACCTTATGGATTCCCAACTCCTTCCACGTATCTCTCCTCAAACCAGTTGTCTTTAATTCTTTTTCCAACAATCCAGGTTCTTCCTCTGCTCCGGTTTCCGCTGAGGATGTTTTTGAGGTAGAGAATATTCTGGCCACCAAAAGGGTAAGAGGAAAAAACTTTTTTCTGGTGGATTGGAAGGGGTTTGGCCCAGAAGAAAGAACTTGGGAACCCAGGGAGAACATCCATGCCCGCTGCTCCTTGAAAAATTTCTGGCCTAAAAAAGAGGGGGCGTAAAGGGGGGGGGGGTACTGTAGCATCGGCGTCTCTGACCCCTGCTAGGCAGAAAATAGAAAATTAGCGTGCACACTGTCAAATAGAGTTGAGGTGCAGATGCAATGGACTGGAAATGTCCTCAAATCACGTAAAAATTAATTCATCGCAAACTCATAGGAAGTTTTGCTTTTTAGTGCCAATTTATTCATACAAATGAAATGTAGGAAAAATAACAGTGGTGAAGGCGACAATAGGTAGACGTTTCGGCCACACTGGCCTTATTCATTAAGTCGCTATTGTATCAAGTTTGTTTTAGTAGGAAGGCACCATAGAATGTAGAGAGAAGTTGCAGTCAGAAGCTTAACAAAAGACAGGGGTTCATCAGCCTGTGAAGAGCTGCAGTTCCTGTATCAGGGGTGTCTCTAGATGGGGAGTCCCATAAATGGTAGAAGTGGAGGGTACAGGCAGCGTTCCCACGTTAGGCCTAACGTGGGAACGCTGACTGTACCCTCCACTTCTACCATGACATGAGGGTTGCAAACGGTAGAAGTGAGCACACAGCTTCTGTACTTTGTGAAGCAGCTCATCCAGGCCAGGATAGTGGCGGAGAAATCGCTGTACCACCAGGTTGATTACGTGAGCCATGCAAGGCACGTGTGCGAGCTTGCCTCAGCCTAGGGCCGCTAACAGGTTCGCACCGTTATCGCACATGGCCTTCCCTGGCTCTAGATTCAGCGGAGACAGCCATTGCTCAAACTGAGCCTGGAGAGCTGCCCACAACTCTTCACCTGTATGACTGCGATTTCCAAGGCATATTAATTTGAAGACTGCCTGATTATGGTGAGCCCTGACTGCGCATTATGGAGGTGGTGTGTATTCGCTCCGCACCCTTGGAATGCGTGTCTCGTTAAGGCCGAGGTTATTTGTGCAGTTGGAGGCCCTAGAGGAGGTGGAGGACGCATAAGCAGGGGAGGAAGTGGGAAATGCAGAGGTTTCTTCTGCAAGCCTTGGGGATTCCAAGATTTGTGGATCAGCCCCTTCCCCCACGGCCACCAGAGTCACCCAGTGCCCAGTCAGCGAGATGTAACGCCCTTGGCTATGCTTAGTCGTCAAGGTGTCTGTGGTGAAATGCACCCAGGCACACGTAGATTTAGACAAGGAAGGATGCAGTGCTCCTCGTGCTTGCATCACTCCATGTCTGTGCCATAGGGTGAAATGTAACCTCCTCGTCTTCCTCCTCCATCTCCTCTGATGAGCTACTCCGCTGCGTCACTCTGAGTTCACATCAAGTAGGATCTTCAACCTCGTCATCATCCAATGTGTTATCCCATTCCCCGCCCTCAGAGTGACCCCTCTCCTCTTGTTGCCCTGACAGCACAGTACAATCCGCATGAGCCTCAGGTATCCGAGTCTCATCTGGATCACCTCCCTCCCCTGTGGTTAACGTCTGGTGATGAGGTTCAGGAACCTGTTCTTACCCTACTTCGTCCTGCCCCGAATCCAAGCTAAAAAAATTTTGGGCATCGGTGCAGATGCTTTCCTCCCCTTGACTCTGTGACTGTTTGGAGTACACTTCTGATGCCCATGGTGTAGAATGGGTGAATAGTTCTACAGACTCGCCCATCTGTGGTTCGCTACAGTCAGCTGGGCAGTTGTGACGAGGGGAAAACATGAGTAATTGGGGTGCCACCTCTGAGGACTGTACTGCGTGTGATGTTGAGGTGGAGGAAGAGGCGGAGACGCCACTGGAAGCAGAGCTTGCCATCCACTGGAGCACCTGCTCTTTCTGGGCCTTATCAACAAGGCGTATCGCTGTGCGGCTGCCAAAAGACTAACATAAGTTGTCAGTTGTCTTTGGATAGGACCTGCTTGTGTTGGTTCACTAGTGCTTTCACTAACATTACCACATACCCCACATACACCTTGAACACCAAGCCTATTCCCCCTTCTACCACGCCCTCTCTTTTTCCCACTCATGTTGGTCAGATACAGACGTAGGAACAAACAATTAACTAAAGAAAAATACGTTTTTTTCCTGTGCAATAGCTCAGCACACACCTGAATTTCAGTGACACTAAATGACAAGGTAAGATATGGCCTGCCGTATAACATTACTAACAGACAAAAGAAATTTGTTAGTGTGCATGAGGCCGATAAAACCTACGAGATGTTCTCCAAACAATTTCAAACTGAGATGTCCCCTGCTGTATTACTTTAGGAACAGAAGAAATTATTTTTTTTGAATGTGGATGAGGCCAGTATGACATAGAATATATGCTCCAAAGTATTTCAAACTCAGATCTAGCCAGCTGTATCACTTTACGCAGAGCTAAAAATATATTTGGGTTACTCTGCATAAGCTCTGCGTCCAGCTGACTTTGACCACCACTGACGTAGTAGCTGGTTTATAGCACTCTATGACTTTTGGCACAGGAAAAAATATTTTTTGGACTGGGCCAGGTAAGAGAAGTTTTTGTTTTTTTTACTGTGAAACCAGGACAAGTTCAACTCCACTAAAATAGGATCCGCCTTTTAACAGACTGGATCAACTTTGCCACAGTAAAAGACTTTTGGTGGACTCTGTCTGCCAACCAAAAATATATATAGGTTTGACTGTGCGTACAAGCTGAATTTGACCGCCACTGACGTAGTAGCAGGCTTATAGCACTGTATGACTTTTGGCACAGGAAAAAACATTTTTTGGACTGGGCATAGCAAGAGTGAAAATGTATTTTTTCACTCTGAAACCACCTGAAGTTCAACTCCACTAAAATAGTATCTGACACTAAAAAAATATTTAGTGCACACAGCTTTCAATATCACAATAGCAACAGAAAAATAGCAGAACACAATTTCAACCCCACTAAATGAAAAGGTGCACTGCGCTTGCTTGATCACATTAGCAAGTGCAAAAAAAGATTCAAGGTGTACTGAGACATGGAGCTCTATACCAGCGGTGCACAGCACTATTGTATGGCATTGGCCCTCTGTTTCTGTCAGAATCTCAGTACTTGCACAAGAACACCAAAAATGTGCTGCCCCAGCGGTTGCAGAGGTACACAGGCCAGGAATTATCTACACTATCTGACTACCACACAAGCGCCCATCTATCTAGCTAATATCTCTCATTACACAGGAGAACACTGAGCTGCGTCTGCGTCCAGCAGTGACATGGATATAATGGAGCTGAGGGAACATGGCCGCTTTTTATATTGAGAGGACATGTGATTTCTGCAGCCAATTGCAGAAGCCCTTATGTCTGGACAGTGTAAATGCTTCCTGCGCTATGATTGGCTGGCTGCGCTTTCCTCAGTTAAAGTTACCGCCCAGAGGAAAAAAGAAAAGTGCGCCGCTGATCTGACCTGTTCTAAGCTCTCCACAGCCCCCACACTCACCCGACACATATCACCGCCCATCATACACTTGCACTATGCTAGCAAAACTGTTCAAAACGGCGTGGTTGCCCTGTATTCATGGTCCCGTGCAAATTCTTAAACTTTTCAGATTTTAAGAAAGTTTGCTCGCCTTTGTGATCACGAATCCGAACGTGTCATATTCGTGCCGAATTTGAAACTTTCGCACATTCGCCGAACAAATTCGCTCAACACTAGTGACGATCACAGTTTTAGGCTGTGGCCTTGTAGTGTAGTATTGTTCAGCGACCAAGTGTGAATAAGTTCAACAACACACAGCTGGCTGACTTTAAATCGAGTATATTTGGTATGCTCCACAAAATGTCTTATTATGTCAGTAATATGGGATCAGGTGTGACGACCATGGTTTTAGGCTGGGGCCTCTTAGTATAGCATTGTTCAACCACCAAGTGTGAATAGGTTCAACAACACACAGCTGGCTGACTTTAAATAGAGTATATTTCGCACGCTCAACAAAATGTCTATTATTACGGCAGTAATATGGGATCAGGTGTGATGATGGAAAATTGTCTCCGCTTTACAATACAGCAATGTGAATAAAACAAAATGCCTGTATTCTGCTAACAAGCATATGGAGCAGCAAAATGGTGTACTGTATTGCTTTTTAAGCTACTAATCAGGATTAAGATTAAAAAAAATTAGCCCTGGCCCCTGATATCTGGGGCCATGTCTACAGATATCTGTAACAGCAGGAGCAGACAGAACGTGCAATGGACCCTATTGTGCTGTATACAGTGTCCACAAAACCTGCCTGCCTAACTCCTGCTATCACCACTGAATATATGCAGCTGGATTAGTCCTCAGAAGGACTGTTAGTTCAGATGGATATCTATCTTGGTGTGGAATACCTATACCTAACTATGACACCGCCAATTCTGTCCTTCACACAGCAGCACCTCTCCCTACTCTGCTTGTTTCCAGGTTAGACTGTGATGAGCATAGGAGCACCAGGTCTTATATATACCCGATGACGATATGCGGCCAGCCAATCACTCTAATGCCACAACCAAGATGGCTACGGTATTACAGTGAGTGGCAGACAATCCCTGCATGTTCACTGGCTCTCTTAAGAGTACCAGACATGCAGGGCAGGGACCCGAGCTCCCGCCCAAGCATCCCGGAAATACTCGCCAAGCATGTCAAGCAGCGAGATCCTCAGGTGAGTACCGAGCAGTGTCGAGCACGCTCGCTCATCACTACTTCTGATCTTTGGGCACCACCACATCCACGTTCCTTAAAGTCACCCTTTCCCATATTGAATGCTTTATGAAAAAAAATCCCTGGCTTTATTTTTCACAAATACCGTCACAGATGTGTTATGTATTAAGTCCCTGTATGTAGCAATGTGTGAGTAATTTTTTTTAGCTTTATTAGACACTGCAACTGCAGACTCAGGAAAATTACTGGTAAATAGTGACGTTTGCGTATCTCAGGAGGCTTTGTGCCAGTCGCACAATTGCTAGATAAATATACGCTATTTCAGCAATAGGCCAGGAATATTATTTGGCTGAAAAAATTGGTTAGTATAAGCTGGAACTGAGGAATATTATTTTGCTCTAAAAAGAGCTGTTTTATATATTATGGTACTGGATATGAAACCCTGCCTCTCTCCGTACTCCCATAATCTGTTGCTACATTATACACAATGCACAACCTACAAAAAGAGTGGCGTGACAGAGCCCAAAAAAGAGTCAGGTCAACATCATAATGATTCCAGATAAAAGATCTGTTTTATTTTGTATCAAAGATATAAAAAGGAGGTCCCACGGACACTCCTAAATAGAGCACAACCAATAAAATAGTAGGTCATAGGTGAAAACCACACAATGGACAGAGAGACAACCATGTGAGTCCACAAATATGGGTACATGAAAAGAAGTGACAATATTATCAATTCAGGTGTCTTGCTGGGGCCCCGACGCGCGTTTCGCGTGAGGCTCTTTGGGGAGCGTTGTGCCAGGATAACACATATGCATGATTGTATACTGTGCTTGTAAGTTATGTTAAACAACCAAAATATCCAGATCAATATATACTAAACGTCTGGACAAAGAAGAGATACCAGCTGCATATAAAAGGTAGGTGGTGACAGATATAAGGTAATTAATTTGTCTACCCATACCTTATCCACAACTCAACTAACTCTCTTAGAGAAGGGCCCTATCTATTCTCCCGCTCATCACCTAGACAAGTTCACGACTGTGAAAGATACACATCTATTTGCAAGGAAACTCATTTACAAAAAATTACATTACAAAACAGCGTTACATGACCTATTTCCTACCAGAGAAGAAAGGGAAGCATTGGAAACCCTGGAATCTCTGGAGGCAGAAAGTAATTCAGAGGTTAGTGACTTTCTCCATAATCTATTTAACAAATCTAAGAAATTTCCAGCCCTCAGCTTATGTCCTGCCATTGAGGTATTCAGGATGAAGTTGGTGCCGGGAAAAAATCTGCACTCCTCCGTGGTGAAGAAATTTGACGAGAGATTGTATTTATATTATATTGTAATTATATTTTGTATTTGGATGATTCAATTCCAGAGGTTATATTACTTGTTTTATGGTTTTTATTATATATCCATAAGAGTGTAACTAGTCGATCAATATTTTCATTTAAACTATTCATCAATATTTCATTTTTTTTTTTCTGTAAACCATTTGTTGTTTTTGGCGCCAAGAATAACAGCGGGCTTTTTTTACCACGTGTGGATTTATGTATAGAAGACCGTTTGATGAATCTGTCTACATCAGCTATGTACCTGAGGAAGTGGACGGGACGTCCACGAAACGCGCAGCAATCGTAGCTTTTAGTAATAAACTACAAGATTGTTAATTATATACAATCTCTCGTCAAATTTCTTCACCACGGAGGAGCACGGTTTTTATTCCAGGCACCAACTTCATCCTATTACAGAGATTACTGGTTGATGACACTTCTAGACCCACGCTACAAGGAGAACTTTCTATCTCTTATTCCTGCAGCGGACAGGTCTGCTAAAATGGGGTAGTACCAGAAGGCCCTTGTTGTGGAATTATTAAAAAAATGCCCATCTGAAAACTCTGGAAGCAGAGGTCACAGTTCGTTGGACAACCAAGGAGTACAGGTGAGACAGACATAAATCCAATCCAGCAGAGGCAAGGGAACACTGTCAAAGTTCTGGCACAGTTTTCTCAGACCCTAATATCGCACAAGCCCTGATGCGAGTAGTATTCTCACAAGGAGGGAAAAATTTGGGAAGATGCAGAAGGAATACCTTTCCGACCGTACCAAAATCCTCCATGATTCCTCTGTGCCTTATAATTATTGGGTATCCAAGCTGGACACGTGGCATGAACTGGCTCTCTACACCTTGGAAGTCCTGGCCTGCCCTGCCGCTAGCGTTTTGTCAAAGAGGATTTTTAGTGCCGCCGGGGCATTATAACTGATATATCTGATAGGAGCATCCGCCTGTTAACTAAAAATGCTGACAGGCTGACTCTTATAAAAATGAACAAGGGCTGGATTGAACCAGACTTCTCAACACAAATACAAATTCTAACAATCTATTCAGTAGGACTATCAGCTGTGTATCCACCAGACTTCTGCACAACACAACTGATGGTCCCAACCCCATTTATAAGGCAAGAAATCCCACTTATTAAACCTGACAGGGCACACCTGTGAAGTGAAGACAGTTTCCGGTGACTACCTCTTGAAGCTCATCAAGAGAATGCCAAGAGTGTGCAAAGCAGTCATCAAAGCAAAAGGTGGCTACTTTGAAGAACCTAGAATATAAGAGATATTTTCAGTTGTTTCACACTTTTTTGTTAAGTATATAATTCCACATGTGTTAATTCATAGTTTTGATGCCTTCAGTGTGAATGTACAATTTTCATAGTCATGAAAATACAGAAAAATCTTTAAATGAGGAGTGTCCAAACTTTTGGTCTGTACTGTATGTGTGTATGTCCGGGATTGGCATCTGCACCGTCGCAGCTACAGCCACAAAGTTTGCACAGTCACACGTCTGGACCCCGAGAGCGTCATAGCCTATGTTGTGAGGCGAAATTTTAACCAAGCGAGTTCCAATTCACCAAACAATTTTGCCCCTATCTACATAATGGGGAAAAAATGAAGGGAAAAGTATTGGAGACAAATTGACAGCTGCCAGATGTGAACAAGGGGGACTTAAAGAATGAGAGTGATGGCGCCAAAGAGTATAGACCGTACAGTTGCTAAGGTGGGGCCCCGACATGGGATACTCACCACACACGGGGATATGAACACTAGAGTTGAGCCACCCCCGTAGTGTTCAGGTTCGGTTCGGTTCGAACACCGGTATGTTCGCCGAACTGTTCTTCGAAGGGTTCGTCGAACACCGTTAAAACCAATGGCAGGCAAACAAAAACACATAGAAACACATAGAAAACACATAGAAAACACGTTCAAAAGGTGTCCAAAACCTGACAAACTGCTCAGAAGACACAACTAACACATGGAAAAGTGACAAGTACATACAGTCATGTGAAAAGAAAAGAGGTGGAGGAGTAAAAGGAGGAGGAGACACAGATATAGGCATGTCATGCCCTTTTAAAATCAAGAAAGGCTGGAGTAAAAATCTAAAATCAGCCTACCAACACCCAGACGTCGTGACAAGAAAATTAAAAAAATAAATATCTCTAGGTATAATGGCGGTTCCATTCAGAACACTTTCCTTACAAGACGTAGTGGTATCCCCGTTGGGAGTCGTGCCAAAAACGGAACCCAATACATTCAGACTAATCCACCATTTGTCATATCCAAGGGGCAGGTCAGTAAACGACAACATAGTATATACTGTACATCCTTTGACAAGGCAATCAGGCGGGTCAAGAAGTTGGGAAGGGGCACCCTAATGGCCAAAACAGACATTGAGGGGGCGTTCCGGTTACTTACTACCTGTGCCTCCGAATAGTGTCCGCCTATTGGGCTGCTTCTGGGGAGTAGCATTCTATATAGATCGCTGCTTGCCCATGGGGTGCTCCAGATCCTGCTCACTATTTGAGGCGTTTAGTTGCTTCCTCGACTGGGTCGTCATGGACGTTTCTAAGGGGGCATATATTATCCATTAGCTCGCCGACTTCTTATGCCTGGGCCCAAAAGATTCGCCACAGTGTGAATACATGTGATAGTCCACCTGTGAGAAGGAGAGAGCTGGAGGGAGAGCGGACACCACAGAGCCGAGGGGTTAGATGGAGAACGGAAGAAGGAAAGAGGGTGAGGGAGGTAAGGGAGTACAGTGGAAGGCCGGCCTGAGCTCCCCCACGTTCCTCCTGCTGGGCGGGGAACAGCCCTGGAAAGAAAAGCCGCTTGCGTATCCCTTTGAAGTTACGGGCGCGAGCGGGAAAAGGGACTACGCTGGAGTGTGAAGCCGACACAGCCAAGCCGTTCCTGCCCGTGCGACCTCCGTGTCGCCGAGTTTGTGCCAGAGCTGCGATGGACCCTGACGGTCAGCCCCCCTCTCCCAATACTGGTGCCGGTCCACTGGTGGGACGAGACCCCCTGCGGTGGAGGCAGGTCTAAGCTCTGTAATTTGAATGAATACACTTTAAATCCTTTTTCAAGGATCTATTGGAGGGCAAGTCTGGTGCCAGCAGCCGCGGTAATTCCAGCTCCAGTAGAGTCAACTAAAGCTGCTGCAGTTAAAAAGCTTTTATAAGGATCGAGCTTGGCGGTTCGCCGCAAGGCGTGCTACCACCAGTCCCAGCCCCTTTGCCTTGGGGCGCCTCCCCGATGTTCTTCACTGAGTGTCCCGGGGGCCCGAAGCGTTTCATTTGAATAGATTAAGTGTCCAAAGCACAGGTGGTGTACCTTTCTTAACAGCTGGGCTACTTCGCTGACTAGCAGACACTGCTACTAGGCCCAAAGTATTGCCTGGGCTAGATGAAGTAAAAAATTTGTAATTAGATCTAGAGTTAGTGTAGCTTGCAAAACAGCTGGGTTACTCCGCTGACTAGCAGACACTGCTACTAGGCCCAAAGTATTGCCTGGGCTAGATGTAGTTAAAAATTGTTATTAGATACACAGGCGGTGTAGCTTGCTTCACAGCTGGGCTACTACGCTGACTAGCAGACACTGAAGCTTTGGAGCAGACCTCTGATTCCCAGGCTATAGTATGAGTAAACAGCTCTTCAGACTCAACCATCTGTGTTACCCCAAGCTATAGTGAATGTAGTTTCTTACGGTTAAAAGGGTGGGGGGAGCGACCCGACCCACCTGGAATTGACAATGCCAACGTCATGTAAAACACAGCAATGGGACTACAAAAAGAGTCTCCATTTTTTCCAAAAATTGTGTCACAGACACCACTTAAGTGGCATCAATTGCCCCAGAGTTGCTTAAAATGGTTGGTGAGGTGATTTTCACAAATCCTCAAGCTTTTAGTCTCCTAAGGATGACACAGGTGTAGAAAAGTCCTTGCGGATCCATGATTTGTTCATCATTATGAACGCGAGTCTGTCTACATTGTCAGTGGACAGCGGCGTGTGCTTATTTGTCAGCACACCACGAGCAGCGCTGAACAGAGAGAATGCTGGTTGTGGGGCATGACAAGATCTCCAAGGAGTAAGTGGCGAGCTCAGGCCATTTTTCTAGATTGGAATCCCAAAAATGAGCAAGGGTCCAGTGACACAGTCATGGCTTCGATGTTCACTTTGAGATACTCCTGTACCATCCTCTCTAGGCGTTGACTATGTGTCAGACTTCTTGTCTCCTGTGGCCTTGCAAAGGATGGTCTAAAAAAGTGGTGAAACGATTCCACAAAATTGCTGTTACCAGCAGATACGGTGTTACTGTTATGGTTTGAGTGATGAAGACACGACAGTCCCACGGTTGGCAAGTTAGAACTGTGAGATTCACTACGTGCACCACTGGTGTTTTGTGGAAAAGCACATGTAAGATTTTGTAACAGCCTCTGCTGATACTCCTGCATGCGTGAATCCCTTTCTATGGCAGGAATTATTTCAGCAAATTTACTTTTGTTCCGGGGATCTAAGAGTGTGGTAACCCAGTAGTCGGGATTACTTCGAATTCTGACAATCCGAGGGTCATGTTGCAGGTAGTGCAGCAAGAAGGCACTCATGTGTCTTGCGCATCCAGGAGGCCAAGTCCTTGTTGTGTTGGTGGCGAGGTAAGAATCAGGCTTCCTTCCTCTGCCCTCTCCCCCCAACCTCGCACAACAGAAATGTGATCAAGGTCTCCCTCATCTGATGAGTCTTACATGCCCATCGCCAGTTCGTCCTTCACTTCTTCCTCGGCTCCTGCACCTTCTACAACAGTTTGGCTGCTACCATGCGCCCTCGTTAATCACTCTCCCCCACTCTCCCATGCCTGCCGCCTTGGTGCTGCCGACCGTCTGGACCTTGCAGATGTTATCCCTTCCGCATATGACTCCTCCTCTACTTCTTCCCCCTCCTCTTGTCCCAACACCTGACTCCGAATTCTGTTTAATGTGTGCTCCAGCATGTAAATCACCGGAATAGTCATGCTGATAATGGCATCGTCAGCACTAAACATCTTCGTCGCCATTTCAAAACTGTGCAGAAGGGTGCATAGGTCCCTGATCTGAGACCACTCCTGCAGCGTGATTTGCCCCACCTCTGGATCTCGTTGGCCCAGGCTATACGTCATAACGTATTGCACCAGGGCTCGTTGGTGCTGCCACAGTCGCTGCAACATGTGCAGAGTTGAATTCCACCATGTCGGCACGTCGCATTTCAGCCGGGGAACTGGCAGGCCCAACGACTTCTGTAGAGATGTAAGTCGTTGAGCTGCGGGATGCGAATGGCGGAAGTGAGCACACAGCGACCGTGCCCTCTGCAGAAGGCCATCTAGTCCGGGATAGTGGGCTAAAAATTGCTGGACAACCAGGTTCAACACGTGAGCCATAAAAGGCGCGTGTGTGACATTGCCCCGGCGAAGGGCCGCACCCAGGTTTGCAGCATTGTCGCACACGGCCTTCCCTCGCTGCAGGTCCAGTGGAGCCAACCATTCATGAAACTCGGTCTCCAGAGCTGACCACAACTCCTCAGCTGTGTGACTCACATTTCCCAGACATTTCAAAGTAAAAACCGCCTAATGCCGTTGAGCCCTGCTGCCAGCATAGTAAGGAGGTGTGCAGGATCCCTTCTGCGCAGTTAGAAAGCTTGTGGCATGACCAGACAGGCTTTGGGTGCAAGTGGAGGACCGAGAGGAGGTTGAGGAGGCAGAAGCAGTGGAGGAACTTCTAGATAAAGAGGATTGACGCACAAATCGTGGGGACGGCAAGATTTGGACAGCAGCCCCTTGTCCTGCTGTCACCATAGTTAGCCAGTGCCCAGTCAGCGACATGTAACGCCCCTGTCCATGCCTACTCGTCCAAGTGTCGGTGGTGAAATGCACCCTGTCACACACAGAGTTTCTCAAAGAAGCGGTGATGTTGTGTGCGACATGCTGGTGTAGCGCAACCTAACCTCGTCGTCAATAGCATCCTCGTCCACCTCCTCTGCTGACCTCATCGACTGGCTGACTGTGGGTTGACAGTAAGTGGGATCTCCAACCTCATCATCATCACGTTCTCACACCTGTCGTCCTCAGAGCCAACCTCTTCCTGCCCTGACCGAAAAGTCAAGTTGTCGCTCCAATCAGGTATCCGAGTCTCATCATCGTCTTCATCATTGTCTCCACCAACAGGAGTTACAGTTTGGGAACGAGGGTCTACATTATGCTCAGAACCTTCTTCATCTGGTCCTGTTTCCGACTCATAAAGATTCTGGGTATCAGTGCAGATCATTTCCTCGTCTGGATTCACAGAAGCTCTGGTGCAGACCTCTGATTCCCAGGCTATAGTATGAGTAAACAACTCTGCAGACTCAACCATCTGTGTTACCCCATACTCAGACGGGCAGCTGTAGACTTGGGAGCTGTGAGGAAGAAAGTGCGATTGGGGTGACACCTCTGAGGACTGGAATATTTGTGATGTTGAAGTTGAGGTGGAGGAGAGCCCACTTGAAGGAGCACTTGATATCCGTTGAAGCACCTGCTGTTTTTGTGCCTCATCTGGAATTTGTAGCGATGGGCGTGTCCGTAAGAAAGGGATCGTATCACATTGTCCACGAAAAGAAGTAGACATCTTAGTTTGGCTGGAAGATGGTCTTTCTTCTGCAGATGTTACTGTTGCTTTAACACCTACCCCACGGACACAACCTTTTTTTCCCTTTCCAACACGCCTATTCCCCTTTAAACCAGCAGCAGGCCTTTTGACACTCATTTTGGTGGTTAACTAATTGACAACTCTGTAGTTGTTTGCACAAAAAACGATGGATGGAAACCGAGCAGAGCTGAGTGGCCAAACTGTGGTACTAGCCCAAAAGGATTGGCTGGGTTAGATGCAGTAAAACAATTTTATTAGATACACAGACTGTGTAGCTTGCTTCATAGGTGGGCTACTCTGCTGACTACAAGACACTGCTACTATGTCCAAAATGATTTACTGGGATAGATGCAGTAAAAAATTGTTATTAGATACACAGGTGGTGTAGCTTGGTTCAGATGGGCTACTCCAATGAGTAACAGACACTGCTACAGACCCAAAATGATTTACTGGGCTAGATGCAGTGAAAAATTGTTATTAGATACACTGGTGGTATAGCTTGGTTCAGATGGGCTACTCCAATGAGTAACCGACACTGCTACAGGCCCAAAAAGATTTACTGGGCTAGATGCAGTAAAAAAGTTGTTATTAGATACACAGGTGGTGTAGCTTGGTTCAGATGGGCTACTCCAATGAGCAACAGACACTGCTACAGGCCCAAAATGATTTACTGGGTTAGATGCAGTAAAAAATTATTATTAGATACAGAGGTGGTGTAGCTTGGTTCAGATGGGCTACTCCAATGAGTAACAGACACTGCTACAGGCCAAAAGGATTGGCTTAGCTACATTTAGCCAAATGCTGTGAAAAACACTTGCACAGCACTGGCACAGACCTGCCTGGCAAAAAGTGCTAGGAACTGCTGTAACCTAGCCCTCAAAAGGGCTGCAATTACAACTAGTCCCTACTCCCTAAACCGATCTGTCTATTTAACAGCAAATTCGCTCCCAATTCACACAGTTATACTGTATAGCCCACACAGAAGCAGCGGTGCCGTCTAACACTCAGCTGAAGCAGTGAGAAAATGGTGGCGACGGGGAAAATGGCTGGGTCTTATAGGGCAAGGACATGTGACATACACAGCCAATGACACATGCCCTTGCTTGTGTGAAAATAAAAGCACTTCACTGCGTGTGTGCGCTGCTGATAGGCTGACAGACTGCACCGCCCCACTGTAAATGCGGGAAAGAAAAAAAAAATGGAGATAGGCATTATTTCTGCAGAGATCTATCCCCTGCCCCTCCCCCCACCCACTTTACACTGAAACTGTCTATTAACATTGATTAACAGTATTACTGTGAACAAATCCAGTTTCGCCTTTGGTGCACGAACAGTTATCGAACATAACCTCGAACAGCCGAATTTTTTTCAAATCGTTCGGGTTCGTCGAACGTCTCGAACACCGCCCAAAACAGCTCGAATTTGAGATTGGTGAACAGTCCCAGTCGAACACCGCTCATCTCTAATGAACACACACACAAAATGCGCCACACACTACAACGTGCTTGAACACATATACCACCCTCAGCACACACAAAACTCATCTCCCAAAGATTTATCAGGCTGCCAATAGCAACCAATCACAGCTCAGCTTCTATTTTGCTACAGTTAATTAATCTGAGCTGTGATTGGTTAATATAGGCAACAAAGGACATTCTCATTAGAACATACAGAACGGCCCTATGTGTAAAAAAAGGCAGAAAGAAACATGGCTGATGCAGTTGGACAGTGCCAGAATCAGCCTAAATATACCAACTCCGAAGAACATGATAAAAAGGAGGAACAAGGAGCAAAATGGTAAAGAGCAATAGAAATTTTAATAATTAAGTTCAATAAATAAACATCATCACATAGGTAATATAGTCATAGCATGGAACGAGAGAAAAGTGCATACTATCCGGAACACCCAGTACTCATAAGCTCATAACCCCCAGACCATTGCATTGGGTAAAGGCAAGGAAGATGGGAAAGAGCACGGCAGGCAAAAAAGAAGAAATAAAATATAAAGCAGGGGTCACACAATATCCATTTAAGGCAGGAGTCTGCCATAATAACATGTAGCCCTGGTCAGTAAGTAACAAATGCCTTACCAAGGGATAGATGGAGAGCGCGGGGAAGGTGGTAAACCGTGGTAAGAAGGAGCCCCAATGTACGTTTCGCCTAGCAGTTTCTTGGCTTTCTCAAGAGGCTATCCCTTGGTAAGGCATTTGTTACTTACTGACCAGGGCTACATGTTATTATGGCAGACTCCTGCCTTAAACGGATATTTAACTTAATTATTAAAATTTCTATTGCTCTTTACCATTTTGCTCCTTGTTCCTCCTTTTTATCATAAAGGACATTCTCAGTATAACAAAGCTTGTGTAAGGTAATAAGATGTCAGTTAGGATGTGTTGGTGGAAAGGCTGATGTCAGTCACATTACTTGTATGTGAGAGGATATAGAAACTGCCAGTTACAGACTATTTTTACCACAATAATGCCTCATAAGAAAAGGAATTTCATGGCACAAATGTCAGCTGATGCGAAAAGAAAAGCAGCATTACAGGCCAATGAAAAATGTGAAGACCGAGAAACAAGGCTGACACACATGAGAACAGCAGCTGCTTCATCAAGAGCCAATGAACTTTCTGAGCAGAGGGAAGCGAGGCTTGCAGAAAAGAGAACAAGAGCTGCTTCCTCAAGAACCAATGAACTTTCTGAGGAGAGGGAAGCGAGGCTTGCAGACATGAAAACAAGAGCTGCTTCCTCAAAGGCCAATGAACTTTCTGAGGAGAGGGAAGCGAGGCTTGCAGATAAGAGAAGAACAGCTGCTTCCTCAAGGGCCAATGAGTCATCTCAGCAGAGAGAAGGCCGACTTGCCACTAAGAGAATTGCTATTTCTTCCACCAGGGCACAGGAAATGGTTGGAGATTTGAAACATGTTGGCTTTTGTTACCAGTCAGACCATAAACTATCAGGATAATTCTAAAGTTCAGATAGGAAAAATGGATATGGTCTCTTAATAATTACATTTCTATTTGTTTTGTTTTTTTTGTGTGGAGAATAAATTTTTGTTAACACATTCTATTTTGCTAACACCATTTATTAACCCGGACGAAGCCGCGTAGTACAGCTAGTACAGTATAAATAGCATTCTAGCAACCTTTATAAGCTACGCATTGGTGTTTACATGGTGTATAGAGTTTTCTATTAACGTGTACAGAGCACAGAGCATTTTAGTGACCTTTATACAATGTACAGAGCATTCTAAGGGTCTTATATACTTCACAGAGCATTTTAATGACCTTTATAGTGTATATACAGTAGATCAATGTACTGACCTTAGTACAGTATACAAAGGATTATGGTGATGCTTATACAAAACATAAGGAATTATATTGACCTTTATACCGTACATAGAGAAGTTTAGTGACCTTTACACAGTACACAACATTCTAGTAAAGATATAAACACTTGTTACATCAAAACACACTGACACTTATGGGTTGAAAAAGTAATTACACCTATTATATAAAAATGTTCTATCACATGAAAAACTTGGTTAATAATGAATTATCTATTATTGATTTATTATTCCAAACATAATTTATATTAATATTTTGATAACAATTTGATGAATATTACTGATTGCTATGTTACACTGTGATATTATAGGTTAAGAAGCTGCCAGATTTGGTATTAGATTAGGGAATGAAGACTTCAATCAAGTTACTGCAATTATGAATTTTATCTTAATAAAGACTTTTGATATTTCTAAATTCCAGAGATTCTCAAAAGTTACAAGAAGAAACAGCCGCTTTCCGGAAGTCCCAGAAGGCAACAATGATGTGAAGGCGGAGTGATAATAGACTGTGTCAATTACAATACATTCTCACCACTGACCACCAGGACTGCACAGGACGAGGATCCTATGATGCTAAATGAACTATGTTATTTTCATCACGTTCCAGTGGTTTCTTATCACCTGCAAAGCTTCAATGAAAGCTGGTGAATAATAAAGGAGTGTCAGGATGCTATCACCCTGACAAATGTGCATTAAAGATTAAGTACTGGGGCTCAGAAGGGAGGGGGTATTTGGATTTGGGAGCGCAGAATTTGCTGAATTTCTTTTGGGAGGACGAGGAGCCATAACGCTTTTCCAGAGCTTTTGTACTACCAGTATATTTCAATTGACAGATGACGGACCTTAGTGGGGGGGACTTGCTTTTTTGTGGATTGATCATGTGCACACAGGGGCTGGATGCATTCATACGCCCAAGGTCGGTAAGTACCTACCGACCTGGACGTATGGATACGTCCAAGGTCGTAAAGGGTTAAGAGCCATCTGAGATAGACTTAAGACACTAACAAAATAAGGGGAATATCAGTTACTCTAACTAAAACCACAGATAGACTAAACGAAAAAAAGAAAAAAGAAAAAACAACTTAAAACATAAGTAAGACAAATAAGAGGTCAATTATGTGAGAGTACTTTGTCGATGCAGAGGTAGGCACACAACTCCAACAGACACCCAAATACATGCCTAAGTAACCTCAGCCATCTTTTCCTGTTTTTCTGGAAGGGACAGTTTGCCAGACGTTCTCCCTGCGACATGGGTTCAAATTTTCCTCTGGAGGATGATCTGAGATGTTGAAGTCCCATCTTCTCAGTAGGTCTCTACCCTCTTCGTATATTGTGATGGAGTGCCAGGCATTGCTGTGGTTAATGAGGAGATTTAAGGGGAAGTCCCAACTGTAAATGATCGCATTCTCCCTGAGACTAGAGGTAATGGGGAACAGATTCCTGCAAAAGCAAATGGTAGTAAAGGACACATCATAGAAAATCTTCACTTGGTTGAAAGTTTTGGGGAGTTTCCCTTTCTTTCTTGAGCAGAAGATCAGGTACTCTTTAATATGAAAGAAGTGGATTCTGGTTAGGACATCACGTGGAGCCATCTTTGGAAGATGTTTAGGGTGCAGGACCCTAAGGCTTTGTCAATAACCATATCATGGATGGAGCAGTCTGGTCATCGTCCCTGGGTAATGGGACAGTGCTGGAGCTATATTAATAGGACAGGTGCTGAGGTAGTCGCTAAATAATGGCACAGGCTGCCAGAGCACTGCAGTCAAGAGGCAATCTTCTTCGGATGCCAAGTCATGCCCCCTTCACTGTCAGATTTTAATTCAGAAGGTCAAAATCATTAAGAAATGGCTCATTTCATAACTAAACCTGACAACTTTTGAAAATATGTGTAAAACAGTGTTACATGATCTGAAAGGTCCTTGAGCTAATCAGATATAAGGTCCATCAGCTGCTCACTCTGGACGTGCAACCTCTGTGAAGGTCCCGGTACCTTCCTTTCCTGCTCTACACCAATCAGTTACATAAATTTGGGGCTAAAGGAGAGAGAGCAGTTCTCTCAGTGATCAGGAAGGACAGTGTCTCAGAATTCTCCTCTGTTACAGGAAGCTGCCTCCAGTCTATAAGACCTACTCATTTATTAGCAAGATGTGTTTCTTGCTAAAAGTGTATCTTATAGGCCAAAAATGATGGTAAGTTCTAAGGTAATTTCCCTTTCTCATTTAATTATACGATTGTTATGTTTTTGTACAATTTGTCAGTAACATATATAGTTTCTTCCCATTTGAGTTAATTCTTGATGGTCAACAAAATACGAGTTTTCCAGTAATTCATTTTTCACACTCTATGTATGATAATGACTTATCTCTCTGTGGGATTTTTGATGTTTAAAAGGGTTTAACAACCCCCTCTCATTCCTCTTGTCTGTCATTCCTATTAAGATAAAAACACTTACACAAACCTCCTATCACTTGCATTCTCGGGGCTCATGTGAGGTTGTTACGTCATGTAAGCCCTGCTCCCAATCAGTGCTGGCGTCACTGTCCCCACTTTCAAACAAATCTAACCTCACAAAGAAGTCAGATAGCATCCATTGCCCTGGCTTTGTGTTGATGTTCAATATGTCCGAAGGTAGTGACAGTGAAGCGGAGACTGATTAGGCGCAGGGCTCGTGTGATATAACAACCTCAAGTGAGCCCCAGGAACGTGAGTCCCGACACTGCTGTAACAGCGCCAGCACAGGATCTGAGTATTAGTGTTTTTATTTAATCAAGGCAAACATGAGGCATAACAACGGGAGTAGTGGAAAGCCCCTTTAAGAAGATACAATTTTCGATTAAAACATTCCAACATTCTGAACATGAAAAAAGAATTGAGAATTGATTTTCAAGCAAAAAAATTCTCATATTAATAAAATAAAAAATGTTTTTACCCTGCGTGACTTCTCTGGTGACTAAGAAGAGATTTATTCAGAAAACATTTTCCACATTCTGAACAAGAAAAAGGCTTCTCCCCTGTGTGGGTTCTCTGGTGCTTAACAAAATCTGATTTGTGGTTAAAACATTTCTCACACTCTGAACTGGAAAAAGGCTTCTACCCGGTGTGAGTTCTCTGGTGCCTAACAAAATTTGATTTCTGTGTAAAACATTTCCCACATTTTGAACATGAAAAACACTTCTCCCCTGTGTGAGTTCTCTGATGTTTGAGAAGACTTGATTTCTCTGTAAAACATTTCCCACATTCTGAGCATGAAAAAGGCTTCTCCCCAGTGTGAGTTCTCTGATGTCTGATAAGACTTGATTAATCTACAAAACATTTCCCACATTCTGAACATGAAAAAGGCTTCTCCCCTGTGTGAATTTTCTGGTGGCCAAGAAGATGCGCTTTCAGGTTAAAACATTTCCCACATTCTGAACATGAAAAAGGCTTCTCCCCTGTATGATGAATTCCAAAAAAAAACATTTCCCACATTCTGAACATGAAAATGGCTTCTCCTCTGTGTGAGTTCTCTGGTGACTAACAAGGTCTGATTTCTCTTTAAAACATTTCCCACATTTGAAACAAGAAAATCTATTCTCCGCTGTGTGCTTCTGCAAAATGTGTGTCCCATCTCCTCTGGGATCTGCCCCTGCGACGTCTGCTTTTGTAACCAGGAGCCACCTTATTCATTCTGGAGGCGGCACTAGTGATGGAGACATTGGAACCAGAAGCTCTGGGTGGTGCAGGCTAGGGTGCATGGGACCTGTAGTACCATCCAGTCTGGCAGTATGGGTGTGTGTTGTCCAGCTGGCGTAATCTGCTCCCTGCTTCAGCCAATTGTAAAGCACCACACCCTACTAAAGCTCAAAGCATATTGCGGAAGCTGCCAGATACAGCCTTGTTCTCCTCTGGTTCAGTTCTTTGTGCTCTGCTCCCCACTTGTGTATTTGTTTCCTGTTGTTACCCCGGCCCATTTATGGACTACTCCTGGGTCTTCTGATTTTGTATTTTCTTTGCCCTCCTGGTTCTGACCCGGCTACCTGACTATTTTTCTTCCCATCTCACTCCACAGAACAGCAGGTAACACCGTGGCCCAAGCCTAGGGGTCTCTGTGTAAGTCCAGATCCATGTAGAGGGGTTAAAGCGTGATGGGCAAAGTAATCCCAGGGATCTGGAAAACGGGGTAGATAGTGCCAAGCCTTTTTGTGGTGGCCATGTTTTGAGCTGCCAGGTGACCATGAACAGTGCCCTCAATACATTGTGTCTGCAAACTATTTCAGCAAAATTTGCATCAACCCCTTAACAACCATGGCGTTTTCCATTTTTGTGTATCTCAGAGCTATAGCGTTTTTATTTTTCAGTCAATATGGCCGTGCGAGGGCTTATTTTTTGCGAGACAAGTTGTACTTTTGAACACCATCACTGGTTTTACCATATTGTGTACTGGAAAATGGGAAAAAAATCCAAGTGCGGTCAAATTGCAAAAAAAAGCAATTCCACAGTTGTTTTTTGGAGTTTCTTTTACCACGTTCACTGAATGCTAAAACTGACCTGCCATTATTATTCTCCAGGTAATTAAAAGTTTGTAGACACCAAACATGTACAGGTTCTTTTTTATTTAAATGGTGAAAAAAAATCCAAAATTTGCTAAAAAAAAAAAAAAATGGCGCCATTTTCCGAGACCCATAGCGTCTCCATTTTTCGTGATCTGGGGCAGAATGAAGGCTTATTTTTTGCGTGCCGAGCTGACGTTTTTATTGATACCATTGTGGGGTAGATGCGATGTTTTGATCGCCCGTTTTTGCATTTTATTACAATGTTGCGGCGACCAAAAAAATGTAATTCTGGAGTTTAGAATTTTTTTCTCGTTATGCCGTTTACTGATCGGATTAATTCTTTTGTTAGATAGATCGGACGATTCTGAATGCGACGATACCAAATATGTATATGTGGGTTTTTGTTTTGTTTTTTAATTTTGAATGGGGCAAAACGGGGGTGATTTAAATTTTTTTATTTTTTTTATATTTTTAAAAACATTTTTTTTTACTTTTTGCATGCTTCAATAGTCTTCATGGGAGACTAGAAGCAGCACTTGCCCGATCGGCTCTGCTGCATACAGGCGACGAGCAGATCCTCTGTATGCAGCAGAAATGCTCACTTGCTATAAGTGTCGACCACTGGGCGGCGCTCATAGCAATCAGGACATGACAACCATAGGGTTGTGCCATGCGCGGCTGTTGCGGGCACATATCACTTGTATTCATCTGCTGAGATGGGCTCGGTTCAGTGTGGGCTGTGCGCCGGAGCCTGCGCTGAACCGTGGGTGTTAGATTCAAGAGATGTAAAATAATTTGTAAGGTCCATTTGTTTCCCATTATCCTTAGTGAAGAATTCCAACACTTATCACCTCATAAAGTGACACATGTCAGATTTGAAAAATGGGGCCTGATTAGGAACACAAAACTGTCTGCGGGAAGAGGTTAAATCAGAGTATTTTGGGCACTAACTACTGTAGTCAAAACTGTGACTATAGACAATAACACATCTACTGAAATGATCAAACTCAACAGTCTTCATCAGTAATAAATGAGTAACCAGTGGAGAATGTCATGCTCTAGCGGCAAAATGGTGATCACACAATTGTGATATGGCCGGACTACACGACCGATAAAGCAGCCACAGCCTGGCTGAGAAGATTCTGTTACTCTGTATTTAGTGGTCAGTACTCACCTGGGTAGTCATATGTAGGAATCTCCTCTTTACACCGCTCATCACCCCTCACATATGTCTCTGTAGTATTAATATGGGTCTGATCTTCACCCTGAAACAAATATTGTAAAAGTCACAGACAGATGGAGAAGTCCCATCTATGATCGGCTCTAATCCTGCCATCTCCACCGTTCTCATTACACAAGTATAAAACATATAATACTGGTGGATAAAACAAGACTGAACACAAGACCTTCACAGCCGTCTACACATCATAGGGGAGATCTCATGACACCTTCTCTCCATCTACCTGATGATCCTGAGGAACATTGGGATCTTCCTGTTAAGGCTGAGTTCACACGATGCATTTTTAATGCGTTTCCGCGGCGTTTTTGCAGCTGCATAAACGCCGCGGAAATGCATTAAAAATGCATGGTAGAAGGGCAGCAATGTTCCCCAATTGAAATCCGCATGTGCTGTGCCCATGATGCGGATTTTTCCGCAGCGTAAACGCTGCGCTCAAAAATCCGCAGCATGTCAATTAATTTTGCGTAAACGCGGCGTTTTCGCCGCCATTGACTTGCATTAGAACACGCCAATTCCACAAGACTGCATTTGTACTTGCGTTATTGGCGCGTTCTAATGTGCGGATGGTACCCGGGTGTGGAGAAGATGAGACTTTCCTCCACACCCAGGTACCATTTAAAAAGCTGTAAAACAAAAAATAAAGATATATTCACCTTCTGACGGCCCCCGGTCTCCTTCCCTCTGCTCGCGTGCAAGACTGAAGGACCTTCGGTGACGTCACAGTCACGTGACCGCAGGCCCTTCAGCGCAGTGTCTCGCGATATCCCGGCAGCCAGGAACAAGCCAGGAACGAACGCGGCAGCACACACCGGGGCATCAGAGGGTAAGTATAGCTTTATTTTTTTATTTTTAAACATTCTTATACGGTCACACTATATAAATCCATGCCGGTTGCATGGATTTATATAGTGTGACCTAGTTGTCAAGCACTTTCCAGGTGATGCTAAAATAGCCTGGAAAGCGCTTGTCAATCCACATGCGGAAACGCATGTGGAAACGCATGTGAATCCGCATGTATTCCGCAGGAAAAATGCATGTACAATCCGCATGCGTTTTTTCTGCCAGGGAGATGCAGAAATTTTCTGCTTCATTTCTGCATCGTGTGCACATACCCTTACAGTCCTGTGGAAGAAGAGGACGGGAACATCTCTCTGGTGTTGTCCTCTTACTGGATAGATCTGGAGGAAACACATACAGGGACTGAATTCATTCTTTACATACAGATAATTATAGGCCGTGTGTATTTAGTCCTGTCTATTACCTGGTGATGTGAGGGGCTGGGGAACCTCCATCTTGACGTCCTTGTACAGATCTTTGTGTCCTTCTAAATACTCCCACTCCTCCATGGAGAAATAGACAGCGACATCCTGACACCTTATAGAAACCTGATACATACAATGATACCGTCATCCCCCCGATCCCTCCATAGCGTTACTGTATAATGTCCCAGCAGTGTCACCTCTCCAGTCAGCAGCTCAATCATCTTATAGGTGAGTTCTAGGATCTTCTGGTCATTGATGTCCTCATGTATCAGGGGGTGAGGTGGAGGCCTCGTGATTGGGCTCAGGGGTCTTCCCCATCCCTCAGACATATGGACCTGACAGCGCTCACTAGAGGTCTTCACTACTGTGTAATCCTGGTTATGGAGAGACACATTAATAAATCTCCCTCCAGACATTTCCAGAGTCCTCACCTCTTCAGTTCTGTCCATCTGTTATTCCCATAGATAAGAATGATGTAATGTGACGTCATCAGAATCTCTCACCTCTCCAGTAAGACGGAAGAGGATCTCTAGGGTGAGGTGTAATATCCTCTCCGCCATCTTGTCTCTGTCCATAGCCATCTTTGATGGATAAATCAGGAAAATTTTCTTATATAGAAGATCTTCACTGAGAGGATCTGGTATTGTAGGGACCTGAATGAGAAGATGATGAGCCGATGTAACATCATAAAGAATTCTGAGTAATAATACATCTATTGGAGATAATAAAGGGAAACATGAGGAGATTTATTATTTTACAGTATTTAGTTTTCTTCTTTACATCTAGTAATAAAACCTATATATTTTAGGCCACATACAACAAGCAGTTTCTTCCTCGGAGTCTGTAGCTGAACACGTTTCTCATAGACTCATCTTCCATAAAGCCAATTCTCGTCTAATTCTCTGACACTGGAATTGACATTGAGAATAACCTCGGCACTCAATGGTTCTTATAGAAATTTTTTTTTTTAATGCAGTCCAAAAACAAAAGTAAACGTTTCGGTCGATCTGACCTTCATCAGTAACTGTTGGAAATTGCACAAAGAACAAAACAATAAATAAAAGAATAATAATAAATAATAAAATAAAAAAGCATATACAAATGGATCATAGTGCAATAACATGATAATATCTCTTGTTTAACCTGAACAATAAACATGCTGTCACACAGTGTATAATATTTCGTCAAACCCCATTAATGCGGATACAACATCATAGTATAGAGCAAGTATATATACAAATTGAAGAGAGCTGACACCTACTAGATTGCTGGATGGTGTTCAAAGGTAGGAATTCAAAAGTGTGGAGATATAGTGACACTGGTTGCTTGGGTCTGCAGAAAAGAGCAGAGAGTGGCAGACTAAGAGTTAACAGCTGAGAGGGACTGTGGAGGCAGAGATACCCAGAATAGAGCTGGACGTAGCATACCTGTGACCCCTAGTTCCTGGTTATAAAGCGGTGCTGCACGTAGTGGCTTAGAGGAACACGGTGTCCACCGCTAGTTCCTGGTACTGTGCGTGTTGTCCTGCAAAAAGCAAACATGGCATCTAAGAAGGTGTGACAGAGTCCGGCTCAGTGCCCCTCCTCCCCAAGTACTCGATAGTATGGGGCTGCCTAGTTCCTACAATACTGAAATGCCTAATAATGGTGTCTGGGCCTGCAATGTATGAAGGTCTATTAGGCCGGGCCAGAGGTAGCGTCCAATAAGTTACCTTTTAACGCCCCATAAACATTAGACTAAAGTTGCATGGAAGCACTGATTTTGGGGGTTTTGGTTGACTATATAATGTATTTGGGGGCCTCCCGACAGAACCAGTCAGTCATACAAACCACAGGAAAGCCGGAATATTTGTGTGTATTGAGGAGTCTGGGAGATAGCCGTCTGCCAAATGACTGTTCAGCCAACAATTATCTCATGTGTATGGGGCCATTAGTATTACACTGAGAGGCAGTGATAATACACGGCACTACAGTAGTACAGTGCATCACTGAGCAATCAGAGGCTTGTATGTTGTATGATCGCACTAATGAGAGTGGTTTAAAAAAGTTTATAAAAAAAGGTTTAAAAAATGTTTTAAAGTGAAAATATCACAGTTATAGCAAAAATAAATATTCGTCACTATAGGGAAAACATCATATAATGGGAAAATGGAGAGGGAGGTCAGCTCACTGTTTATTCAATGTACATTGTCTGAAGATCAAAGCATGGAGCCGCCCTGGTCAGGGACATTTCAAGGTTCAAGTAGAGAAAGGAGGAGAGATGGATTCTCCAGCATTGTCTATATTGTTAAAACCTCACATTTATTGTGAATTCATAAAACCTGTTGTGATGGCATACCACCAAGTGCCGACCAAACCAATGCTTATTCCTGACTTGCAACATGTGAGCCTTTGTGATACTTTTATATCCTTCCCTGGGTGTCCTATTACTGAGCACTTCTCAGACAATTTAACCCTGTATTGTATGATAGAAAAAGATAATACACAAATACAACTCATGCATGAGACATTCAATAAAATCACTGGAAATCAAAAACAAATACAATTAATTGCACTGTAATATTAATCCTGTCTGATGTTCATTCCCTGTGGGGCTCAAGTTTGTAATTTTAATATCCAATATGACTTTCTATTTAAGATTTTTCTTTTCACATCTCCACCTCTTAATGGTTTATAAGACTTTTCTATTCCTAATATCTGAAGGATCTGATATCCCCTGTATGTTTTTGTGAAAAGCGTCTTGAAACCACAGACAGGTTTAATGTTGTGGGATTGATTGTGTCAGCTAAATGTCTTCTAATACATGTTTATAGCGGATCTGACGTCCATCCCACATATTGCAGTTAACTCTCTATACACTCTATTAAATAGATGACCCCTATAGTGTTACAACTGATGAAATTGTGTATTGCAAATTGCTGTCCCGTTAGGTTTTCTTCAAATGTGTCGGTTTTATTAACATAGTTGCATGCTTTACAGGGTGTATGTCCACATGTAAAAAAAAACCCTTATAGGATAACCAAGTCACCAAATACCGGCCCATTAAGACACACTTTGTCACTCTTGTATTCCCTACTGATTGAATCCCTGGACCAGTCTAAAACACGCTTCCAATCTCAAAGGGAGAGAGATCTGAGTTGCACCTTAACGAGGGATCAGTGGAAGCGAATCTTCACCTTGACACACAAATCATCAGCTCGCGATTTCAGGAGGCCAGCTATAAACTGCTTTCTCGGTGGTATACGGTCCCAGCTCGCCTACACTCTATATTCCCAGATGCTAGTCCCATGTGTTGGACATGTGGGGAGGAGGAGGGTGACCTACTACATATTTTCTGGGCCTGTAAACTCCTTTCTCCTTTCTGGGGAAAAGTTCTACTAGTGATTAGAAAATTCAGTGATCTTATTTCAGACCTTGACCCAGCTTTCGTCCTTCTCCATCACAGCAACATCCCTTTAAAAACATAAAAACTCGATACTGAGACTCTTGATCACGTCTGCTAGAGCATGTATTCCCTTGCTATGGAAAAGTAACAATATCCCGACAATCTCACTATGGTTCTCCAAAACAAATGAGATTGTGTTAAAGGAGGAGCTCAATAACGATCAATAACTGCCATGATAAATTTTATAAAACCTGGCTCTACTGGAGTTTAAATCTTCCGCTGATTACCTTGACCTCATAGGGGAAAGCTAAGTCTATACTTCAGGAGCCTCTCTGAGGTTACCCTAACCCTCTTACCCATACATTCCTTCCCCCACTTCCCTTTGTCTTTGTATGTACTTGTGTTTTTGGTTTTAACTACTCGTTTTTGCTTTTATAACCCTTATTTGTTAATCCACATGAATATGTAATGACTTAATGTTTAAGTCTGAGTCACCATGCTGGTATATCCTAAAACACATTGAACCAATGTTCTACCAGCAACTCTACTTTGTATTGTGTTTAATTATTTCATTTTGTTTTCAAATGTTTTGGAAATACTGGTTATTGTTATGGTTATGTGGTCGTGTTTGACCTACTACTTGTTGCACAACTAGTACCCGGTGTTTGTATTTGTATTTCCTTTTCAAAACTTAATAAAGATAAATTTATAAAGGATAATCAAGTCACATTGCGTTTGATATTTGTTTCTTGAAAAAAAACTAGGTGAAAGTTTTCCGCCCAGTGTAGAAGCCTTTTTGGATACAAAACTCAAACAAAATATGCAAAAGAATTTACAAAGTCTGGAGGATGGATCTCAGACATCAAAAAAACTAAGTTTGAAAGAGATATCAAAGACAACGAGTCAAATTCAATTTACACATGGAAATGAAACAAACCAAGAGCTACTGTTTTGAAATACAGGTCACACAATAAATTCAAAGGAAATAGAGGAGAGCGGAGGTCAGCTTCACAAATCCTAATGTGTCCATGGGTTCCTCTAATTATAATTCTCTGAGGACTTATCTGATGCATCAGTGGGATCAACTAAAGACAGAACAAAAATAAATTCTCAAGTATTCCCCACAATTCAGCACAAAACAAAGGGGGGGCAGAAAGCAAAAACGTGCCCGGACATGTGCGTTCCATGCCGGAGTGCATGACGGTCTCCTATCTGCGAATGCGCATGTTCGGAAGCATGCGTTCCACACATATGGTATTGGATTGCATCCCACCAATATAGAAAAATCCTATCTCTGAGATCAGCGTCATGGGAGACTAAAAACAAGTATTGCACATCATCCCATAATGCAATAGGCATGTAGATCTACTTTATCACTACATAAAATATGGGATGTTGGCCCACAGTAAATTCCTAAATGGTCATATTTGACCCCTATTGCATAATTAGAGATACACAAGGATCACCACACTTGTTAGTTACTAAATAGTATATATGGGATATAACGGATAAGAAATAATTCTGATATAGAAGCTCAGATATCTCGATGAAGTACAACAATATGTGATCCCCATTCACAGGGAACTGAGTAGCTATGGGTAGAGTATAAAATCCAAAAATGTAATCCAGAATGGGTCTGTATTCATACAAAACAGGCATAGGAAATTTGCTCATTCAGTCCCTTAGGGGCTCGTGAATCCAGTCTGGAAATCCACTTACTTTCTTTTTTGAGGATACATCTATTGTGATCACCTCCTCTTACATTGGGTTTAACCACCTCAATGATACAAAAGGAGATGTCTCCGGTTTCACTTCAATGTGCACTGCTAATGTGCCTCGCTAATGGGGTGTACTGACCATGGCATATATCACCCAATTGCCCCCCACCCTCCTCCTAGACTCTGTCTTGGTCTTGCCTACATAATCTAGGGGGCAGGTGCATGTGGCCATATACACAAGTACTGAGGTTTTACAGTTGGAATAATCTCTCTGAAATTTTTTTTTACTCGTGGAGGAACTCGAGAAAGATTTACATGGTCTCATCCAATTACATGTACAACATTCTCCAGATCTAAATAAACCGCAGAGATTCTTCTATCTAGCCAAGTCCCCTTGGGTGCAGGTTTTTTGTAGAAACTATGCACTAAATGGTCTCTAATTGACTGATCCTTTCTGAAAGTTATTGTGGGAGTAGATCCCACAGCACACTCAGGTCCAGGTCAGCCACAAGTATATCCCAGTGTTTTCTGAGGATATTAAAGATACGGTCACTCTGACTGTCGTAAGTTTTTCTTACTTGTGTTATCTCATCTTTTTCTTGGTCTCTTGGTTAGGTATGGAGGAGTGTCTGTCTCTCCCATTTTTCTGCAAACAATGATGCGGAATCCAAAATGTACCAGGAGTACCCTTTTTCCCTGAATCTGGTGTTCAGGTCTATTGCCTGTATATTAAAATCTGTGACATTATGGCTGTACCTTTTCAACCATAAAAATTAGCCCTTGGGTATTCCTCTTTTTATGGGGATGGGGTGGTGGCTATCCCACTTCAATAGTTTATTAGTGCTTGAAGGTTTATGGTAGATGAATGTCCCTAGGGTCCCATCCCTTTCTTTCTTGATTAGTACATCCAGGAAAGGCAACTGGTAATCATTAAACTCAGATGTAAATCTCAGACTCTGTTGAAGTTGAGTTCCCTGACACATTCAAAAGATTGTTCACTGGTCCCTGACCAGATGATTAAAATGTAGTCAATATATCTATACCATACCCCAATAAATGGATGCCACCACTTATGATCATCCCTGAATATTGTGGTTTCCTCCCACCAGCCCAGGAATAGGTTAGCATACTTCCTATCAAAAAGAAAGAAGTTATGAGTAAGACAAGAGTGAATTTTAGAAGATCCTCCATGAAGTCATTATGTCTGCTGCACTCTATTGACCTCAGTTTCAAGAAATGTCTTACTCCTCTGATACCATCCTCATGCGGAATATTACTGTACAAAGCCTCGATATCTTGTAAGGACTGCTCCCCTACATGCATGTATACATGCTCGAGGGTATACATGTAGGGGAGCAGGCAAAGGCAAAACCATTTTACAGAGGGATTATTCCAACTGCAAGACCTCAGGCGGTACTGGGGGAACATTACACTGTGTGGGGGCATCATACATGCTGCATAAGGGGCATAATGGGGGCATTACAGTCATGGCCAAAAGTATTGAGAATGAGACAAATAGTAATTTTTCCAAAGTTTACTGCTTCATTTTTTGTAATGGCAATTTGCATATACTCCTGAATGTCAAAGAGTGATCAGCTTAACAGCAATTACTGTACTTGCAAAGTCAATATTTGCCCAGAAAATGAACTTTAACCCCCAAAACACATTTCAACATCATTGCAGTCCTGCCTTAAAAGGAGCAGCTAACTTCGTTTTAGTGATTGATCCATTAACACAGGTGTGGGTGTTGATGAGGATAGGGCTGGCGATCAATCAGTCATGATTAAGTAAGAATGACATCACTGGACACTTTAAAAGGAGGCTGGTTCTTGGTATCATTGTTTCTCTTCAGTTAACCATGGTTATCTCTAAAGAAACACGTGCAGCCATCATTGCACTGCACAAAAATGGCCTAACAGGGAAGAGTATCGCAGCTACAAAGATTGCACCTCAGTCAACAATCTATCGCATCATCAAGAACTTCAAGGAGAGAGCTTCCATTGTTGTCAAAAAGGCTCCAGGGCACCCAAGAAAGACCAGTAAGCGCCAGGACCGTATCTTAAAACTGTTTCAGCTGCGGGATCGGACTACCAGCAGTGCAGAGCTTGCTCAGGAATGGCAGCAGGCTGGTGTGAGTGCTTCTGCACGCACTGTGAGGCGGAGACTCTTTGAGCAAGGGCTGGTTTCAAGGAGGGCAGCAAAGAAGCCACTTCTCTCCAGAAAAAACATCAGGGACCGACTGATATTCTGCAAAAGGTACAGGGAGTGGACTGCTGAGGACTGGGGCAAAGTCATTTTCTCTGATGAATCCCCTTTTCGATTGTTTGGGACATCTGGAAAACAGCTTATTTGGAGAAGAAGAGGTGAGCGCTACCACCAGTCTTGTCTCATGCCAACTGTAAAGCATCCTGAAACCATTCATGTGTGGGGTTGCTTCTCATCCAAGGGAATCGGCTCACTCACAGTCTTGCCTAAAAACACAGCCATGAATAAAGAATGGTACCAGAATGTCCTCCAAGAGCAACTTCTCCCAACCGTCCAAGAGCAGTTTGGCGCCCAACAATGCCTTTTCCAGCATGATGGAGCACCTTGCCATAAAGCAAAGGTGATAACTAAATGGCTCATGGAACAAAACATAGAGATTTTGGGTCCATGGCCTGGAAACTCCCCAGATCTTAATCCCATTGAGAACTTGTGGTCAATCATCAAGAGACGGGTGAACAAACAAAAACCAACAAATTCTGGCAAAATGCAAGCATTGATTATGCAAGAATGGACTGCTATCAGTCAGGATTTGGTCCAAAAGTTGATTGAGAGCATGCCAGGGAGAATTACAGAGGTCTTGAAGAAGAAGGGGCAACACTGCAAATATTGACTTGCTGCATTAACTCATTCTAACTGTCAATATAACCTATTGGTACTCATAATATGATTGCAATTATATTTCTGTATGTGATATAAACATCAGACAAACACTAATAAAAACCAGAGGCCAGCAGATCATGTGAAAATATCATTTTGGTGTCATTCTCAAAACTTTTGGCCATGACTGTACACTGTGTGGGGTCATCATACATCCTGCATAAGGGGCATAATGGGGGCATTACACTGTGTGGGGGCATCAAACATCCTGCATAAGGGGCATAATGGGAGCATTACACTGTGTGGGGGCATCATACATCCTGCATAAGGGGCATAATGGGGGCATTACATTGTCTGGGGGTATCATACATCCTGCATAAGGGGCATAATGGGGGCATTACATTGTCTGGGGGTATCATACATCCTGCATAAGGGGCATAATGGGGGCATTACACTGTGGGGGATCATACATCCTGCATAAGGGGCATTACACTGTGTGGGGCATCATACATCCTGCATAAGGAGCATAATAGGGGTATTACACTGTGTGGGGGCATCATACATACTGCATAAGGGGCATAATGGGGGCATTACACTGTGTGGGGGCATCATACATCCTGCATAAGGGGCATAATAGGGGCATTACACTGTGTGGGGGCATCATACATCCTACATAAGGGGCATAATAGGGGTATTACACTGTGTGGGGGCATCATACATACTGCATAAGGGGCATAATGGGGGCATTACACTGTGTGGGGGCATCATACATCCTGCATAAGGGGCATAATGGGGGCATTACATTGTATGGGGGCATCATACATCCTGTATAAGGGGCATAATGGGGGCATCATACATCCTGTATAAGGGGCATAATGGGGGTATTACACTGTGTGGGGGCATCATACATACTGCATAAGGGGCATAATGGGGGCATTACACTGTGTGGGGGTATCATACATCCTGCATAAGGGACATAATGGGGGCATTACACTGTGGGGGGATCATACATCCTGCATAAGGAGCATAATGGGGGCATTACACTGTGTGGGGGCATCATACATCCTGCATAAGGGGCATTACACTGTGTGGGGGCATCATACATCCTGCATAAGGGGCATAATGGGGGCATTACACTGTGGGGGCAGTAAAGGGGTCCTGTACTATGAGAACAATACGTTTCCTCCCTTCCTGTCTCCATAGTTGGGTCGTATGTATGTATTACAGGAAACAGAACAAAAACCTTATGATTCTTATAAAGGGGCAACACAAGACCCCAAAAGAGTCTCCGTGCTGAAGGGGTTAATGCCCCCTGCGCCCAGTAATGGGGGTCTCCACATACCTCCACCTGCAGAGCCGCCACCACATATATGGCTGCTCTGTGCGCACAGGAGCTGTGATGAGGTCACAGGAGGGGAGGAGTCAGGGGTCACATGATCAGGGGCCTCAGTGGATGCAGGACTCTGCTGTGCTGGTTGTCATGGTGCTGGATGAGCTGAAGTTTATGTGTGGGGTCAGGAGGGGTTTACAGTGTGGATGTAGCAGAGCCGTGTGTACGAGGTGTACGGAGCAGAGCCGCGTGTGTACGAGGTGTACGGAGCGGAGCCGCGCGTGTACGAGGTGTTCGGAGCAGAGCCGTGTGTGTACGAGGTGTACGGAGCTAAACTGCGTGTGTACGAGGCGTGCGGAGCGGAGCCGTGTGTGTATGAGGTGTACGGAGCGGAGCCACATGTGTCCCCGCTTTCCCCCACATTTCCCAGAATAATGCAAAGTCACGTTCAACTATTATGGGATGCAATAGGTCCTTAACGACCGCCACTTCATGAGATGTGGTGCCACAGTCCGTGTTTACATCCACCGGGGCCACTGGATAGTTCTTAGCGTCCCCATGGATACACCGGACACGCACCACCTTCCCAGGAATCAGTCCATGAGGGAGTGTGGCCCTTATCAGTGTCTCCAAACTTCCTGAGTCCAATAGTCCAGAGACTCGTGCCCCGTTTACTGACACTGAGCATGCCTGAGGGCCCTTGACATGTTGAGAAACCGCGCTGCCGGCGGGGTAGGCAAAATAAGAGCAACGTCGGCCCATGTTGCAGTCCATTGGCTCAGAGTTTACGGAACACCGGGCGGCAGTATAGCCAGGGGTATGACATCTTCAACACACTATATTATGGGGTGGAACCTTGGGCACCAACTCAGACCCCTCCTGAACTCTATGACGCCCCCCAGATGTGGCGCTAGCTCCCTTCTTTTGGTTGTCCGCTGCCTTTTGAGAACCCCAGTATTGAGAGGCTACGACCCCTTGTTTTCCCAACGGACTCTCAACCGCCTGGTATCTTTCCACCAACCCCACCAAGTCATCGGCATTATGGGGATCTCCCTGGGCAACCCAGGATTTCACCAACTTCGGAAGAGAGTGTATAAACCTGTCTATAATGACCTTCTCCACCATCTGTGCTGTGGAAGAAGATTCTGGTTGCAACCACTTTTGGACCAGGTGTAGGAGGTCGAACATCTGGGACCGGGGAGGTTTGTCACTGCAATAGGCCCAGTGGTGCACCCGTTGCGCCCTGACAGTCAGAGTCACTCCTAAGCGTGCCAAAATCTCAGTTTTCAACATAGCGTACTCTTTCGCGTCCTGCAAGGCCAAGTCATAATAGGCTTTCTGCGGCTCGCCTGTCAAATATGGCGCCAGCACCTCCGCCTACTGCTCCGGAGACAATTTTTCCCGCTCTGCCACCCTCTCAAAGACAGTCAGGAACGCCTCAACGTCATCACCCGGGGTCTTCTTTTGTAATGCTCTTCTTACCGTCTTCCTGACATATGAGTCATCACCTAGATCTGAGGATGTGGCGGTCGTCCTGCCACGGTTCTGCTCTGCCAAGATTTCATTTGTCTTTGCTGCTGTTGGATCAGCTGCATCAGAAGTTTGCTTCCTGCTGCAGCATGCTCTGCTGGTACTGCTGCTGGTGTTGCGCTTGTTGCGCCTGCTGTGCTTGCAACTAATGTTTAAGCAGGTACTCCATTTTGTCCGGCGACACTTGCTGGCTTATGGCGGACTTCACCCAGGACATATACGTCTTCTTGCAGCAGTCACACTGCTGCTTGGGATCTGTGCCCGTGCTTCTAGCACCAATTGTAGGGATTTGTACTCACTGAGCCGCGTTGGAGGTAGGCACAGATTCACACAGTGATGCAATCCGCGAGTTCAAACAAACTGGTGGTTTATTTAGTGTCCATACACCAGTGAGGAAACAAAAGTAACAGTCTTTTCCTGGCACAAAAAGGAATAACAGAACAAAGCTCAAAATAATAAGTCCATGCGACCAAAAGTTTGGACACACCTTCTCATTTAACGATTTTTCTGTATTTTCATGACTTTGAAAATTGTACATTCACACTGAAGGCATCAAAACTATGAATTAACACATGTGGAATTATATACTTAACAAAAAAGTGTGAAACAACTGAAAATATGTCTTATATTCTAGGTTCTTCAAAGTAGCCGCCTTTTGCTTTGATGACCGCTTTGCACACTCTTGGCATTCTCTTGATGAGCTTCAAGAGGTAGTCACCGGAAATGGTTTTCACTTCACAGGTGTGCCCTGTCAGGTTTAATAAGTGGGATTTTTGGGCTTATAAATGGGGTTGGGACCATCAGTTGTGTTGTGCAGAAGTCTGGTGGATACACAGCTGATAGTCCTACTGAATAGACTGTTACAATTTGTATTATTACAAGAAAAAAGCAGCTAAGTAAAGAAAAACGAGTGGCCATCATTACTTTAAGAAATGAAGGTCAGTCAGTCCGAAAAATTGGGCAAACTTTGAAAGTGTCCCAAGTGCAGTTACAAAAACCATCAAGCGCTACAAAGAAACTGGCTCACATGAGGACCGCCCCAGGAAAGGAAGACCAAGAGTCACCTCTGCTTCTGAGGATAAGTTTATCCGAGTCACCAGCCTCAGAAATCGCAGGTTAACAGCAGCTCAGATTAGAGACCAGGTCAATGCCACACAGAGTTCTAGCAGCAGACACAACTCTACAACAACTGTTAAGAGGAGACTTTGTGCAGCAGGCCTTGATGGTAAAATAGCTGCTAGGAAACTACTGCTAAGGACAGGCAACAAGCAGAAGAGACTTGTTTGGGCTAAAGAACACAAGGAATGGACATTAGACCAGTGGAAATCTGTGCTTTGGTCTCATGAGTCTAAATTTGAGATCTTTGGTTCCAACCACCATGTCTTTGTGCGACGCAGAAAAGGTGAACAGATGTACTCTACATGCCTGGTTCCCACTGTGAAGCATGGAGGAGGAGGTGTGTGTAGCGTCGGCGTCCCTGCCTCCTGCTAGGCAGGGACGCCGTTCCCCTCACCTCTCCGTGCCCGGCGGCTTCCTCCCGCTCTGCTGGCAGCGCGCGCTGCTTCCCGGCCTCTGTGCTTAGGGCGCGTGCGCGCTCCCCCTCTCTTAAAGGGGCCGCGCGCGCTGTCCTAAGGAGTCCCCGGCCAATGGCCGGAGGACTTCACCATATATAAGGCACTTCCTCCAAAATGGAGGTGCCCGAGCAATGTTGTTGCAAAGTCTTTCAACTCTGCTTCAGCCCTCAGGTCCCGTTACCAGTTACCTGCCAGTTACCGGCCAGATTCCTGCTTGATACCTGCCTGATACTTGTCTATCTGCTTGCATTCCTGCGGTCCGACAGCCTGCCTACCAGCCCTGCCAGTCTGTCTATGGATCAGTCCGCCCGCTCACCTGGGAGCGCTCACCTGCTACCTGCCTGCTAGCCTACCTGGAGGCTCTTCCGTCACGTGCCGTGACCACCTGCCTGTCCAGAGACTCTTGCCCGCTCACCTGGGAGCGCTCACCTGCTATCTGCCTGTTAGCCTACCTGGAGGCTCTGCCGTCACGTGCCGTGACCACCTGCCTGTCCAGAGACTCTTGCCCGCTCACCTGGGAGCGCTCACCTGCTACCTGCCTGCTAGCCTACCTGGAGGCTTAGCCGTCACTTGCTGTGACCACCTGCCTGTCCAGAGACTGTCCCCGTCACTTGCCGTGACCTCCTGCCCTTCTACCCAGAGACTGTCCTCGTCACTTGCCGTGACCTCCTGCCCTTCTACCCAGAGACTGTCCCCGTCACTTGCCGTGACCTCCTGCCCTTCTACCCAGAGACTGTCCCCGTCACTAGCCGTGACTACCTGCCCGCCTTCCCTGGGAGCCATCCGCTTCCTTACAAGGACTGCCCCTTTGTATAGTTGCTCAGAGGTTCCACCTCCCAGACCCGTTACAGTTTGCTCGGGCCATGGAACCCGGTGGCACCCAAGCTCCCTCGCTCTCGGACCTATGTCATGAACTTTCCCATCAGAGGTCCCAACAGGAGTCCATCCTGAGTCACCTGCGTAGTGTTAACTCCCGCCTGGACACATTGACTACCTCATCGGGAGCTGCCTCCACTCGCACACTTACTACTCCGGCACCGTCGCTGCCAATCAATACCATGGCATCTCTTCCCGGTCCCCGCCTCTCCGCCCCGCCTCGTTTTGGCGGAGATCCCAGCCAGGCATGGGGCTTCATTAACCAGTGCACTCTGCACTTCGAACTGTTGGCACACCAGTTTTCCTCCGACCGAGCCAAAGTAGCCTTCATCATGTTCCATCTCACGGGGGAGGCGCTGGCTTGGCTAAATCCTCTATGGGAGAGAGGAGACCCCCTGGTGTCCAACCTGCCAGTCTTTCTCACGGCTTTCCGGAAAGTTTTCGACGAACCAGGACGGAAGACCTCATCCGCCTCATCTCTGCTTCGCCTCCGTCAAGGAAGCCTCACCGTGGGCCAATATGCCATACGGTTCCGTACCCTTGCTTCGGAGCTTGCCTGGGATAACGACGCCCTGGTGTCCGTCTTCTGGGAGGGTCTGTCCGGCCGTATTAAAGATGAACTCGCCGGTCGGGACATTCCTACCACTCTCGACGACTTAATTACCCTTGCCACCCGGATTGACATCCGGTTCCAGGAGCGCATCAAAGAGGCTACCCATGAGAGGAGGTTTCCACGCCTTGCCCCTACCTTCCAGAGACTCACTTCCTCCGTTACTTCCCCGGCGCACTCACCCGAGCCTATGCAGGTCGACCAGACCAAGATGGTCAAAACCCGTCAAGAATTACGCCGTGCCGAGGGGAGCTGCTTCTACTGTGGCAGTAAGGAGCACCGGATCCGTTCCTGTCCGGAGAGGTCGGGAAACGCCTGTGTCTAGGATCGCTCAGAGAGGTCGCCCTAGACAGAAATAAACCCTCTCCATCTCTTATGCTGTCGGTCTCTATCATCTGCGGGGAGAACCGTTATTTTGAACTGGCTCAACTTGACTCTGGAGCTGCCGGAAATCTCATTTCTCAGTCCCTGGTAGAGAAATACCGCATTCCCACCAAACCTCTGGCTGTACCCTTATCTGTCGCCGCCGTGGATGGGGGCCTCTTACCTCATCCCATCCAACTCATCACCGAATCCATAACTCTGCAGGTGGGAATGTTGCACTCTGAGAGCATCTACTTCCATGTTCTGCCTGGACTCTCTCACACCCTCTTGCTAGGCCTACCTTGGCTCCAGAGACACGCACCCGTGCTTGATTGGCAGACCGGAGAAGTTCTTCGCTGGGGACAGGACTGCATAAGACTTGTTTAGTTCCCGTTCATCCTGCTCGTCCTTCTCCTACCCCAGCCAATCTACCCGGCCTACCGGTTCCCTATTGGTCTTTTGCGGACGTCTTTAATAAAAGAGAAGCGGAGACATTACCCCCTCATAGACCATACGACTGCCCAATTGACCTGATGCCCGGCGCTACTCCTCCCCGTGGGCGTATTTACCCTTTGTCCACTGCTGAGACCCGGTCCATGTCTGAATATATTGAGGAGAATCTGGCCCGAGGATTTATCCGGAAATCTACCTCCCCGGCGGGAGCAGGCTTCTTCTTCGTCAAAAAGAAGGACGGCTCACTCCGTCCCTGTATAGACTATAGAGGCCTTAACCAGATCACAGTGAAGAATAAATACCCCCTTCCGCTCATTCCTGAATTATTTGACCGTTTGAGGGGGGCTAGAATCTTCACCAAGCTGGACCTCCGTGGGGCGTATAATCTGGTCCGTATCCGTCAGGGGGATGAATGGAAGACGGCATTCAACACCCGGGACGGCCACTATGAATACCTTGTAATGCCCTTCGGTCTCTGTAATGCTCCCGCCGTCTTTCAAGAGTTGGTCAATGACATCTTCCGGGACCTTCTCTACTCCTGCGTGGTGGTGTACCTGGACGACATCTTGGTCTTCTCTCCGGATCTTCTCACTCACCGGAGGGACGTTCGTCAGGTCCTGCTCAGGCTCAGGCAGAACCACCTCTACGCTAAATATGAGAAGTGCCTCTTTGAGGAGACCTTGCTTCCATTTCTGGGCTACATAATCTCTCAGACCGGCCTACAAATGGACCCTGAGAAACTGTCTGCCATCCAGAAGTGGCCTCGACCTGAGGGGTTGAAGGCTATTCAGCGGTTCCTGGGCTTCGCCAACTACTACCGCCTCTTCATTCCGCACTTCTCTTCCCGGACTGCCCCTATCTCAGCGCTCACCCGTAAGGGCGCTAATCCCAGAGAATGGTCGCCCGAAGCAGAGGAGGCCTTCCTTTCCTTAAAACAGGCTTTTTCCTCCGCCCCTGTGCTGCATCGTCCGGACGGCAACAAACAATTCTTCCTAGAAGTCGACGCTTCCTCCTCCGGAGCCGGAGCGGTACTTACCCAAAAGTCGTCTTCCGGAAGAATGGTAACCTGCGGCTTCTTCTCCAAACTCTTCTCCTCTTCTGAGCGCAATTATTCTATAGGAGACCGAGAATTGTTGGCCATTAAGCTGGCACTGGAGGAGTGGCGTTACCTGCTCAAAGGGGCTCTTCACCCGGTAATAATTTATACGGACCACAAGAACTTGGCTTACCTCCAGAGTGCCCAGAGACTTAACCCGCGCCAAGCCCGGTAGCCCTTGTTCTTCGCCCGCTTTAATTTCATTCTTCATTTTCGCCCGGCTGACAAAAACATCAAAGCTGATGCCTTATCCCGATCCTTTTTGGTCTCTGATCTTGAGGAGGAGCCTAAACACATCATCGACCCCGCAAAAGTGATGCAGGTGGCCCCCGTGAATCTGGATCGTCTTCCACCCGGTAAGACGTTCGTAACTGTACCTGATCGTGAGAGGGTTCTACACTGGGGACACTCGTCCAAGCTAGCTGGCCACGCTGGTCAGAAAAAGACCCTCCAGCTTATTACCCGGCATTACTGGTGGCCTACCCTGCACAAGGACGTAATAGACTTTGTTTCAGCCTGTGTGTCCTGCGCCCGCAACAAGGTTCCGAGACATCTGCCAGCCGGCCGTCTCCTTCCTATTCCTGCTGCCCCGTGGCAGCATATAGCTATGGACTTTATAACGGACCTCCCTGTCTCTGCCGGTTGTACGGTCATATGGGTGGTCGCTGACCGCTTTTCCAAAATGGCTCACTTTATTCCCCTGCCGGGTCTCCCGTCTGCATCAGAGTTAGCCAAAGACTTTATCCATCATGTCTTCCGTCTTCATGGTCTTCCTCTCCACATCGTATCCGACCGAGGGGTTCAGTTCACCTCTCGTTTTTGGCGAGCTATGTGTAAATTGCTGGGGGTCACCTTGGACTTTTCTTCAACTTATCACCCACAGTCCAATGGCCAAGTAGAACGGATCAACCAAATTTTAACCAGTTACCTCCGGCACTTTGTTAATGCTCACCATTCCGACTGGGTGGATCTTTTACCGTGGGCCGAATTTTCTTACAATAATCACGAGAGCGAATCTTCCTCCAAATCCCCGTTTTTTGTAGTCTTCGGTCAGCATCCTCGGATCCCGTTTCCCGTCTCCACCTCGGTGGACAACCCGGCTGCGGAATCTCTCGTTAACGAATTTTCCTCCATTTGGGAAAGTACCAGATCTGCACTTCTTCAGTCATCCGAGCGGATGAAAAAACAGGCTGACAAAAAACGTCTGGATCCACCACAATTCCGTCCTGAAGATAAGGTCTGGCTCTCGTCCAAATATGTCCGGCTCAAGATTCCTTCCTACAAGTTAGGGCCTCGGTTCATCGGCCCACTGGAAGTTATCAAACAAATCAACCCAGTGGCCTATAAATTGAAACTCCCGGCCAATTTGCGGATTCCTAACTCCTTCCATGTATCTCTACTCAAACCCGTGGTACTTAACTCTTTTTCCAAGTCTACAGGTACGCCTCCTGCTCCGGTTTCCGCTGAAAACGAGTTTGAGGTAGAGAACATTCTGGCCACCAAAAGGGTAAGAGGAAAGACCTTTTTTCTAGTGGATTGGAAGGGGTTTGGTCCTGAGGAGAGAACATGGGAGCCCCGGGAGAACATCCATGTCCCTCTCATCCTTGATAAATTTCTCTCTGGCCTAAAAAAGGGGGGGCCTAAAGGGGGGGGTACTGTAGCGTCGGCGTCCCTGCCTCCTGCTAGGCAGGGACGCCGTTCCCCTCACCTCTCCGTGCCCGGCGGCTTCCTCCCGCTCTGCTGGCAGCGCGCGCTGCTTCCCGGCCTTTGTGCTTAGGGCGCGCGCGCTCCCCCTCTCTTAAAGGGGCCGCGCGCGCCGTCCTAAGGAGTCCCCGGCCAATGGCCGGTGGACTTCACCATATATAAGGCACCTCCTCCAAAATGGAGGTGCCTGAGCAATGTTGTTGCAAAGCCTTTCAACTCTGCTTCAGCCCTCAGGTCCCGTTACCAGTTACCTACCAGTTACCTGCCAGTTACCTGCCAGTTACCTGCCAGTTACCTGCCAGATTCCTGCTTGATACCTGCCTGATACTTGTCTATCTGCTTGCATTCCTGCGGTCCGACAGTCTGCCTACCAGCCCTGCCAGTCTGTCTATGGATCAGTCTGCCCGCTCACCTGGGAGCGCTCACCTGCTACCTGCCTGCTAGCCTACCTGGAGGCTCTGCCGTCACGTGCCGTGACCACCTGCCTGTCCAGAGACTGTTGCCCGCTCACCTGGGAGCGCTCACCTGCTACCTGCCTGTTAGCCTACCTGGAGGCTCTGCCGTCACGTGCCGTGACCACCTGCCTGTCCAGAGACTCTTGCCCGCTCACCTGGGAGCGCTCACCTGCTACCTGCCTGCTAGCCTACCTGGAGGCTTAGCCGTCACTTGCTGTGACCACCTGCCTGTCCAGAGACTCTTGCCCGCTCACCTGGGAGCGCCCACCTTCTACCTGCCTGCTAGCCTACCTGGAGGCTCTGCCGTCACTTGCCGTGACCACCCGCCTGTCAAGAGACTGTCCCCGTCACTTGCCGTGACCTCCTGCCCTTCTACCCAGAGACTGTCCCCGTCACTTGCCGTGACCTCCTGCCCTTCTACCCAGAGACTGTCCCCGTCACTTCCCGTGACCTCCTGCCCTTCTACCCAGAGACTGTCCCCGTCACTAGCCGTGACTACCTGCCCGCCTTCCCTGCGTGCCACCCGCTTCCTTACAAGGACCCTTTGTATAGTTGCTCAGAGGTTCCACCTCCCAGACCCGTTACAGTGTGATGGTGTGGGGGTGCTTTGCTGGTGAAACTGTTGGGGATTTATTCAAAATTGAAGGCATACTGAACCTGCATGGCTACCACAGCATCTTGCAGCGGCATGCTATTCCATCCGGTTTGCGTTTAGTTGGACCTTCATTTATTTTTCAACAGAGTGATGGGGTGCTACGCCAGATGACCTGGCCTCCACAGTCACCAGACCTGAACCCAATCGAGATGGTTTGGGGTGAGCTGGACTGAAGACTGAAGGCAAAAGGGCCAACACGTGCTAAGCATCTCTGGGAACTCCTTCAAGATTGTTGGAAGACCATTTCTGGTGACTACCTCTTGAAGCTCAGCAAGAGAATGCCAAGAGTGTGCAAAGCAGTCATCAGAACAAAAAGTGGCTACTTTGAAGAACCTAAAATATAAGACATATTTTCAGTTGTTTCACACTTTTTTGTTAAGTATATAATTCCACATGTGTTAATTCATAGTTTTGATGCCTTCAGTGTGAATGTACAATTTTCATAGTCATGAAAATACAGAAAAATCTTTAAATGAGAAGGTGTGTCCAAACTTTTGGTCTGTACTGTATATATTCTGTACTGTATGTATATAGGGTCAGTATGTATATATTCTGTACTGTATGTATATACGGTCAGTATGTATATATTCTGTACTGTACGTGTATAGGGTCAGTATGTATATATTCTGTACTGTATGTATATAGGGTCAGTATGTATATATTCTGTACTGTATGAGTATAGGGTCAGTATGTATATATTCTGTTCTGTATGTGTATAGGGTCAGTATGTATATACTCTGTACTGTATGTGTATAGGGTCAGTATGTATAAATTCTGTACTGTATGTGTATAGGGTCAGTATGTATATATTCTGTTCTGTATGTGTATAGGGTCAGTATGTATATACTCTGTACTGTATGTGTATAGGGTCAGTATGTATATATTCTGTACTGTATGTGTATAGGGTCAGTATGTATATATTCTGTTCTGTATGTGTATAGGGTCAGTATGTATATACTCTGTACTGTATGTGTATAGGGTCAGTATGTATATATTCTGTACTGTATGTATATAGGGTCAGTATGTATACACTCTGTACTGTATGTGTATAGGGTCAGTATGTAGATATTCTGTACTGTATGTGTATAGGGTCAGTATGTATATATTCTGTACTGTATGTGCATAGGGTCAGTATGTATATATTCTGTACTGTATGTGTATAGGGTCAGTATGTACAGTATATACTCTGTACTGTATGTGTATAGGGTCAGTATGTATATATTCTGTACTGTATGTGTATAGGGTCAGTATGTATATATTCTGTACTGTATGTGTATAGGGTCAGTATGTATATACTCTGTACTGTATGTGTATAGGGTCAGTATGTAAATTTTCTGTACTGTATGTATATAGGGTCAGTATATATATACTCTGTACTGTATGTGTATAGGGTCAGTATGTATATATTCTGTACTGTATGTATATAAGGTCAGTATGTATATATTCTGTACTGTATGTATATAGGGTCAGTATGTATATATTCTGTACTGTATGTGTATAGGGTCAGTATGTATATATTCTGTACTGTATGTATATAGGGTCAGTATGTATATATTCTGTACTGTATGTATATATGGTCAGTATGTATATATTCTGTACTGTATGTGTATAGGGTCAGTATGTATATATTCTGTACTGTATGTATATAGGGTCAGTATGTATATACTCTGTACTGTATGTGTATAGGGTAAGTATGTATATATTCTGTACTGTATGTATATAAGGTCAGTATGTATATATTCTGTACTGTATGTGTATAGGGTCAGTATGTATATACTCTGTACTGTATGTGTATAGGGTCAGTATGTATATATTCTGTACTGTATGTATATAGGGTCAGTATGTATATATTCTGTACTGTATGTATATAAGGTCAGTATGTATATATTCTGTACTGTATGTATATAGGGTCAGTATGTATATATTCTGTACTGTATGTATATAGGGTCAGTATGTATATATTCTGTACTGTATGTATATAGGGTCAGTATGTATATATTCTGTACTGTATGTGTATAGGGTCAGTATGTATATATTCTGTACTGTATGTGTATAGGGTCAGTATGTATATATTCTGTACTGTATGTGTACATTTATAAAGATAAGTGATATAGTGATCGTACACACACACGGCTCCGCTCCATACACCTCGTACACGCAAGGTTCCGCTCTGTACACCTCGTACATGTGTGGCTCCGCTCCGTACACCTCGTACACACACGGCTCCGCTCCGTACGCCTCGTACACGCGCGGCTCCGCTCCGTACGCCTCGTACACGCGCGGCTCCGCTCCGTACGCCTCGTACACGCGTGGCTCCGCTCCGTACGCCTCGTACACGCGCGGCTCCGCTCCGTACACCTCGTACACGCGCGGCTCCGCTCCGTACACCTCGTACACACGCGGCTCCGCTCCGTACACCTCGTACACGTGCGCCTCTGCTCCGTACACCTCGTACACGTGCGCCTCTGCTCTGTACACCTCGTACACACGCGGCTCTGCTCCGTACACCTTGTACACACGCGGCTCTGCTCCGTACACACGCGGCTCCGCTCCGTACACCTCGTACACACGCGGCTCCGCTCCGTACACCTCGTACATACGCGGCTCCGCTCCGTACACCTCGTACACACGCGGCTCCGCTCCGTACACCTCGTACACACGCGGCTCCGCTCCGTACACCTCGTACACACGCGGCTCCGCTCCGTACACACACGGCTCTGCTCCGTACATCTCATACACACGCGGCTCGGCTCCGTACACCTCGTACACACGCGGCTCTGCTCCGTACACACGCGGCACCGCTCCGTACACCTCGTACACACGCGGCTCCACTCTGTACACCTCGTACACACGCGGCTCTGCTCCGTACACCTCGTACACGCGGCTCCGCTCCGTACACCTCGTACACACGCGGCTCTGCTCCGTACACCTCGTACACACGCGCCTCCGCTCCGTACACCTCGTACACACGCGCCTCCGCTCCGTACACCTCGTACACACGCGGCTCTGCTCCGTACACCTCGTACACACGCGGCTCTGCTCCGTACACCTCGTACACACGCGCCTCCGCTCCGTACACCTCGTACACACGCGGCTCCGCTCCGTACACCTCGTACACACGCGCCTCCGCTCCGTACACCTCGTACACACGCGGCTCCGCTCCGTACACCTCGTACACACGCGGCTCCGCTCCGTACACCTCGTACACACGCGGCTCCGCTCCGTACACCTCGTACACACGCGGCTCCGCTCCGTACACCTCGTACACACGCGGCTCTGCTCCGTACACCTCGTACACACGCGCCTCCGCTCCGTACACATCGTACACACGCGGCTCTGCTCCGTACTCCTCGTACACACGCGGCTCTGCTCCGTACACCTCGTACACACGCGGCTCCGCTCCGTACACCTCGTACACACGCGGCTCTGCTCCGCACACCTCGTACACACGCGGCTCTGCTCCGTACACCTCGTACACACGCGGCTCCGCTCCGTACACCTCGTACACACGCGGCTCCGCTCTGTACACCTCGTACACACACGGCTCCGCTCCGTACACCTCGTACACACACGGCTCCGCTCCGTACACCTCGCACACGCGCGGCTCCGCTCCGTACACCTCGTACACACGCGGCTCCGCTCCGTACACCTCGTACACACGCGGCTCCGCTCCGTACACCTCGTACACACGCGGCTCTGCTCCGTACACCTCGTACACACGCGGCTCTGCTCCGTACACCTCGTACACACGCGGCTCCGCTCCGTACACCTCGTACACACGCGGCTCCGCTCTGTACACCTCGTACACACACGGCTCCGCTCCGTACACCTCGTACACACACGGCTCTGCTCCGTACACCTCGTACACACGCGGCTCTGCTCCGTACACCTCGTACACACGCGGCTCTGCTCCGTACACCTCGTACACGCGCGGCTCCGCTCCGTACACCTCGCACACGCGCGGCTCCGCTCCGTACACCTCGTACACCTCGTACACACGCGGCTCCGCTCCGTACACCTCGTACACACGCGGCTCTGCTCCGTACACCTCGTACACACGCGGCTCTGCTCCGTACACCTCGTACACACGCGGCTCTGCTCCGTACACCTCGTACACATGCGGCTCCGCTCCGTACACCTCGTACACACGCGGCTCCGCTCCGTACACCTAGTACACGCGCGGCTCTGCTCCGTACACCTCGTACACACACGGCTCTGCTACATCCACACTGTAAACCCCTCGTGACCCCACACATAAACTTCAGCTCATCCAGCACCATGACAACCAGCACAGCAGAGTCCTGCATCCACTGAGGCCCCTGATCATGTGACCCCTGACTCCTCCCCTCCTGTGACCTCATCACAGCTCCTGGGCGCACAGAGCAGCCATATATGTGGTGGCGGCTCTGCAGGTGGAGGTATGTGGAGACCCCATTACTGGGCGCAGGGGGCATTAACCCCTTCAGCACGGAGACTCTTTTGGGGTCTTGTGTTGCCCCTTTATAAGAATCATAAGGTTTTTGTTCTGTTTCCTGTAATAGATACATACGACCCAACTATGGAGACAGGAAGGGAGGAAACGTATTGTTCTCATAGTACAGGACCCCTTTACTGGCCCCATAGTGTAATGCCCCCATTATGCCCCTATACAGGATGTATGATGCCCCCACACAGTGTAATGCCCCCATTATGCCCCTTATGCAGGATGTATGATGACCCCACACAGTGTAATGCCCCCATTATGCCCCTTATGCAGGATGTATGATGCCCCCACACAGTGTAAAGCCCCCATTATGCCCCTTATACAGTATGTATGATGCCCCCCACAGTGTAATGCCCCCATTATGCCCCTTATGCAGGATGTATGATGCCCCCCACAGTGTAATGCCCCCATTATGCCCCTTATGCAGGATGTATGATGCCCCCCACACAGTGTAATGCCCCTTATGCAGGATGTATGATGCCCCCACACAGTGTAATGCCCCCATTATGCCCCTTATGCAGGATGTATGATGCTCCCACACAGTGTAATACCCCCATTATGCCCCTTATGCAGGATGTATGATGCCCCCACACAGTGTAATGCCCCCATTATGCCCCTTATACAGGATGTATGATGCCCCCACACAGTGTAATGCCCCCATTATGCCCCTTATGCAGGATGTATGATGCCCCCACACAGTGTAATGCCCCCATTATGCCCCTTATGCAGGATGTATGATGCCCCCCACAGTGTAATGCCCCCATTATGCCCCTTATGCAGGATGTATGATGCCCCCATTATGCCCCTTATGCAGTATGTATGATGCCCCCACACAGTGTAATGCCCCCATTATTCCCCTTATGCAGTATGTATGATGCCCCCCTCACAGTGTAATGCTCCCAATATGCCCCTTATAAAGTATGTATGATCCCCCCACACAGTGTAATGCCCCTCTTATGCAGTATATATGATGCCCCACACAGTGTAATGCCCCCATTATGCCCCTTATGCAGTATGTATGATGCCCCCCACAGTGTAATGCCCCCATTATGCCCCTTATGCAGGATGTATGATGCCCCCCACACAGTGTAATGCCCCTTATGCAGGATGTATGATGCCCCCACACAGTGTAATGCCCCCATTATGCCCCTTATGCAGGATGTATGATGCTCCCACACAGTGTAATACCCCCATTATGCCCCTTATGCAGGATGTATGATGCCCCCACACAGTGTAATGCCCCCATTATGCCCCTTATACAGGATGTATGATGCCCCCACACAGTGTAATGCCCCCATTATGCCCCTTATGCAGGATGTATGATGCCCCCACACAGTGTAATGCCCCCATTATGCCCCTTATGCAGGATGTATGATGCCCCCCACAGTGTAATGCCCCCATTATGCCCCTTATGCAGGATGTATGATGCCCCCATTATGCCCCTTATGCAGTATGTATGATGCCCCCACACAGTGTAATGCCCCCATTATTCCCCTTATGCAGTATGTATGATGCCCCCCTCACAGTGTAATGCTCCCAATATGCCCCTTATAAAGTATGTATGATCCCCCCACACAGTGTAATGCCCCTCTTATGCAGTATATATGATGCCCCACACAGTGTAATGCCCCCATTATGCCCCTTATGCAGTATGTATGATGCCTCCACACAGTGTAATGCCCCCATTATGCCCCTTATACAGTATGTATAATGCCCCACACAGTGTAATGCCCCCCTTATGCAGGATGTATGATGGCCCCACACAGTGTAATGCCCCCATTATGCCCCTTATGCAGTATGTATGAGGCCCCCACACAGTATAATGTCCCCCCAGTATCACCTGAGGTCCTGCAGTTGGAATAATCCCTCTGGAAAATGGTTTTCCCTTTGCCTGCTCCCCTACATGTAGACCAGGGGTCTCAAACACGCGGCCCGCGGGCCGCATGCGGCCCCTGAGGCTGCTTTATGCGGCCCGCAGGCACAGACCCCTTGACGATCCCGACCTGGTCCAGGAGGAGCCGCCGACAGCAGCGCAGCATTGCCACACAGAGACTGTCTCCCAGCACTGCATTTTCAATGCCAGCCGCCGGCCAATCAGAGGCCAGCAGCTGACATCTGCATATGGCAATGACGTCATACTCGCTGCGCCGACACGCAGATATCAGCTGCTGGCCTCTGATTGGCCGGCGGCTGACATTGAAACTGCTGTGCTGGGAGACAGTCTCTGTGCGGCAATGCAGCGCTGCTGTCGGCGGCTCCTCCTGGACCAGGTCGGGATCGTCAAGGGGTCTGACTCTGTGGTGCCTGCGGGCCACATCTGCAGGAAGGCCGCCGAGGGAACGGAGGACAGGTGAGAATCATCTTTTTTTTTTTTTTTTTTATGTGTGTGAAGAACAGCACAGGGGGCACAGAGCCACAACATGGGGACCGGGATGGGGCACATAGCCACAAGAGGGGACCTGGATGGGGCACATAGCCACAAGAGGGGACCTGGATGGGGCACATAGCCACAAGATGGGGACCTGGATGGGGCACATAGCCACAAGATGGGGACCTGGATGGGGCACATAGCCACAAGATGGGGACCTGGATGGGGCACATAGCCACAGGATGGGGACCTGGATGGGGCACATAGCCACAGGATGGGGACCTGGATGGGGCACATAGCCACAAGATGGGGACCTGGATGGGGCACATAGCCACAAGATGGTGACCTGGATGGGGCACATAGCCACAAGATGGGGACCTGGATGAGGCACATAGCCACAGGATGGGGACCTGGATGGGGAACATTACTACAAGATGTTTGCCATTATTACTATATGATGCTAATTGTAAGACAATATTACTGAATGTGGCCAATTGGGGGAAACAAAATTGTAAAAATCAAAAAAATAAAAATAAAGCATGAAAAAATATTGGGCACTAAAAATGCTGTTTTAAATGTAAACTAAAGTAAACACAAAAAAGTGCACGTTTATTATCGCCACATCCATAACGACCCAAGCCATAAAAAAATAAACACGGAAAAAATGGTATCACTAAAAATGTCACATTCAACAAAGAATGCGGCCCCCCAAATTCAATTTTTTTCCATGTGCGGCCCATATACCCAGCCGAGTTTGAGACCCCTGATGTAGACCCTCGAGCATGTATACATGCATGTAGGGGAGCAGGCCTTACTAGATATCGAGGCTTTGTACAGTAATATACCGCATGAGGATGGTATCAGAGGAGAAAGACATTTCTTGAAATCGAGATCAATACAGTGTAGCAGACATAATGACTTCATGGAGGATCTTCTAAAATTCATTCTTACTCATAACTTCTTTCTTTTTGACAGGAAGTATTTCCACCAGCTCAGCGGTACTGCGATGGGGAGCCTCTGTGCCCCCTCATATGCTAACTTATCCCTGGACTGGTGGGAGGAATCCACAATATTCAGGGATGATCATAAGTGATGGCAGCCATATATTGGGGTATGGTACAAATATATTGACTACATTTTTATCACCTGGTCAGGGACGAGTGAACAATCTTTTTAATTTGTCGGGGAACTCAACATCAATAGAGTGGGCCTTAGATTTACATCTGAATTTCTTATAATAATAATTTTTATTTTTAAAGCGACAACACATTCCGCAGCATTTTACAATTTAGGGGGGGACTTATACAGACAATACAGACTTTACAGAATAAGCATAACTCAGATATTAAAAGGAGTGAGGGCCCTGCTCACAAGCTTACAGTCTATAAGGAAATAGGGGAGACACAAAAGGTAAAATGTACATATATTGTATAATACTGCCTTAATATACTAAATAGGGTAAGTACATAACACTACATGAACTGGTCCCCAGCCAGTATGTGTACAGTACAGGCAGAGGCTATTCAGTGCATGGATGGTATGAGCATGATTTTGAAGAAAATTTAAATATGGGCCAAACTGGGACAGTTAGATAAGTGTGTTGAGGTGATAGGCCAATCTAAAGAAATGGGTTTTTACGGCACGCTTAAAACTGTGAGTATTGGGAATTAATCAAATTGTCCTGGGTAGTGCATTCCAAAGAATTGGTGCAGCATGCGAGAAATCTTGGAGACGGGAGTGAGAGGTTTGGAGGAGGATTTTAGTTTTAAGTCATTAGCAGAATGGAGTGCACGGGTAGGGTGGTAGACTGAGACGAGGGAGGTGATGTAGGGCGGTGCTGAATCGTCAAGAGCTTTGTGGGTAAGAGCAATAAGTTTATATTGAACTCTGTATTGGATGGGCAATCAGTGCAATGACTGGCACAGGGAAGAGGCATCGGTGTATCGGTTGGTGAGGAATATGATCCTGGCTGCTGCGTTCAGGACGGATTGGAGAGGGGAAAGTTTAGAAAGAGGGAGACCGATAAGTAAAGAGTTGCAATAGTCTAGACGAGAATGAGTAAGAGCTACAGTAAGAGTTTTTACAGAGTCAAAAGTAAGAAAATTTCTGATTCTAGAGATGTTTTGGAGGTGTAGATGACACGATCGAGCGAGTGATTTGATGTGAGGAGTGAAGGAAAGATCTGAATCAAGTATGACCCCAAGACAGTGGGCATTTTGCTGGGGAGTAATGATGGAGCCACAAACAGAAATGGCAATATCGGGCACAGGTAGGTTAGTGGAGGGAGGAAATATGAGTAGTTCAGTTTTTGACAGATTAAATTTTAGATAGAGGGAGGAAATAGTGTTAGAGACAGCTGAAAGACAATCACTGGTATTTTGTAATAATGCAGGGGTGATGTCCGGAGAAGAGGTGTATAATTGGGTGTCATCAGCATAGAGATGGTACTAAAAACCGAATCTACCGATTGTTTGTCCAATAGGAGCTGTATATAAGGAGAAAAGAAGGGGGCCTAGTACTGATCCTTGAGGAACCCCGACAATAAGGGGAAGGGGAGAGGAAGAGGAGCCAGCAAAAGACACAGTGAAGGAGCAGGCAGAGAGGTAGATCCACAGTGTTGAATGCTGCAGAGAGATTCAGGAGAATCACCAGTGACTAGTGACCATTAGATTTGGCTGTTAGATCATTAGACATTTTAGTGAGTGCAGTTTCAGTAGAATGTAACGAGCGGAAACCAGATTGTAAAGGGTCAAGAAGGGAGTTATCTGAGAGATTGTGTATTAGACAGGAGTGGACCAGTCATTCCAGGAGTTTAGAGATAAAGGGAAGATTGGAAACAGGTCTGTAGTTAGCAGCACAGTTCTGGTCGAGGGATGTTTTTTTAAGTCATGGATGTATGCTGGCGTGTGTAACCCCTTTATGACCCAGGGCGTATTAGTACGTATCTGTGCCCTGGGCCTTATGGGCCTGATACGTATTAATACACCCTGGCGATTTCGTCCGCACACAAGCGGTGCGGGCGAGATCGCCGCCGAGTGTCAGCTGATTGTTACAGCTGACACCCAGTGCTATGTGCAGGGAGCAGTCCCGCACCGCTCCCGGCACATTAACCCCCAAAATGCGATCAAAATCAATCGCAGCATTCCGGTGGCAAGAGGAGGTAAGCGCGATACTTGCCTTCTCTGCCGGCATCCAGCGGCATCTGAGTCCGGTCCCGGATGTTCCCATGGTGACCCGACGTCATCATGACAACATCCGGGACACCAGGAGGCATGAAGTTGCTTTGGTCATGCACAGTGCACGACCAAAGTAACTTTTCCCTGTGCAGCGCTGACAGGCTGCATGGCATGGGGAGCTGCTGCTCTCTATGTCATGCAGCCGATCAGGCTGCAAAAAGTGAAAGTCCCATAGTGGGACAATGTGTAAAAGTAATAAAAATGTCAGAAAAAAAAAAGAAAAAAAAAATATATATATATATATTGTACCCATAAATAAATAATCTTATGAAAAAAAAAAATAAACCAATAAAAGTACACATATTTGGTATCGCCGCGTCCGGAATGACCTGACCTATAAAACTGTCCTGCTAGTTAACCCCTTTAGTGAACACGATAAAAAAAACCAAAAAAAACAAAACATAAAACGATGCTTTATCATCATACCGCCAAATGAAAAATGGAATAAAACGCGATCAAAAAGACGAATGTAAATAACAATGGTACCGCTGAAAACGTCATCTTATCCCTCAAAAAACAAGCCACCATGCAGCTCCAACGGCCGAAAAATAAAAAAGTTATAGCTCTCAGAATAAAGCGATGCAAAAACAATTCTTTTTTCTATAAAATAGTTTTCTTGTGTAAAAGCGCCAAAATATAAAAAAATATATAAATGTAGTACTGCTGTAAACGTACTGACCCAAAGAATAAAGCTACCTTATCAATTTTACCACATGCAGAACAGCATTAAAAAAAACCTCAAAAAAACAATTCCTGAATTGTTGGTTTTTGTTCATTCTCCCTTCTAAAAATCAGAATAGAAAGCGATCAAAAAATGTCACGTGTCCAAAAATGGTACCAATAAAAATGTCAACTTGTCCCGCAAAAAACAAGCCATCACATGACTGTCGGCCAAAATATGGAAAAATTATAGCTCTCAAAATATGGCGATGTAAAAACTAGTCTGCAAAAAAATGTGTCTTTTAGTGTGTGACAGCTGTCAGTCATAAAAACCCGATATGAATCTGGCATCACTGTAATTGCACCGACCTGAAGAATAAAGTCGTCTAATCACTTATACCGCACGAGGAACGGCATAAAAAATAAACTCTAGGGTTAGGGTTGGGGTTGGGCTAGGGTTAGGGTTGGGCTAGGGTTAGGCTAGAGTTAGGGTTGGGCTATGGTTGGGGTTGGGGTTGGGATTTTTTCAGAAGTAGAGAAAAAAAAAATGACGATATGGTGACTAATGTTGAACGCAAGTGCTCGCTACTTGAGTTTGCATCGTGTGCTCGGGTATGCACTGAGTATAGCGGGTGCTCGAGTGACATGCTTGAGTCTCCACCCCAAATGTTTTGCAGCTGTTATACAGCCAAAAAAACCTTGCGGTGATTGCCTGCCATGCACCAGCGATCCCCGCATGTTTTTTTTTGGGTGTCTAATAACCGTGAAGCATGCGGGGCGGGGACACGAGCATGTCACTCGAGCACCCGCGATACATGGTGCATATCTGAGCACCCTATGCAAACGCAAATAGCGAGCACTTGCACTCAAGACTAATGACAACTTATTGAATATGATGACCTAATGTTATCAAATTCTGTGTCGTTCCTCTGGGTTCAAAATGTTCACTATACCCCTTGATAAAATCCTTGAGGTGTGTAGTTTCCAAAATGGGGTCACTTGTGGGGGGTTTCCACTACGTAGGCACATCAGGGGCTCTCCAAACGCGACATGGCATCCGCTCTCGATTCCAGCCAATTTTGCGTTCAAAAAGTCACACAGTGCTCCTTCCCTTCTGAACTCTGCCGTGTGCCCAAACACTGTATTTTCTCCACATATGGGGTATTGGCGTACTCAGGAAAAATTGCACAACAATTTTTGGGGTCCATTTTCCCCTCTTACCCTTGTGAAAATAAAAAATTGGGGCTAAAACATAATTTTTGTGGTAAAAGTTTGATTTTTTTATTTTCACGGCTCCATGTTATAAACTTCTGTAAAACACTTGGGGGTTCAGGGTGCTCACCACACATCTAGATAAGTTCCCTGAGGTGTCTAGTTTCCAAAATGGTGTCACTTGTGGGGGGTTTCCACTGTTTAGGCACATCAGGGGCTCTCCAAACACAACATGGCGTCCGCTAATTATTCAAGCAAATTTTACATTCAAAAAGTCAAATAGCGCTCCTCTCCTTCTGAATCCTGCCGCATGCCCAAACAGTGGTTTTCCCGCACATATGGGGTATCTGCTTACTCAGGAGAAATTGCACAACAAATTGCATAGTGCAATTTCTCTTGTTACCCTTATGAAAATGCAAAATTGGGAGCTGAAAAACATTTTTGCTGAAAAAATGTGAACATTTTATTTTTACGGTTCAATGTTATAAACTTCTGTGAAGCACCTGGGTGTTCAAGTTGATCACCATACATCTAGATAGGTTCCCTAAGGGGTCTAGTTTCCAAAATGGGTTCACTTGTGGGGGATTTCCACTGTTTAGGCACATCAGGGGCTCTCCAAACTTCACATGGCGTCCGCTAATTATTCAAGCAAATTTTACAATCAAAAAGTCTAATGGCGCTCCTTCCCTTCCGAGCCCTGCTGTGCGCTCAAACAGTGTTTTTTCCTCACATATGGGGTATCTGCGTGCTCAGGGGAAATTGCACAACCAATTTTGGGGTCCATTTTTTCCTGTTACCCCTGCGAAAACAAAAAAAAAGTGAAAAAAGTTAAATGTTAATTTTTTTCTTCCACATTCCAAAAATTCCTGTGAAGAACCTGAAGGGTTAATAAACTTCTTGAATGTGGTTTTGAGCACCTTGAGGGGTGCAGTTTTTAGAATGGTGTCACTCTTGGGTATTTTCTGTCATAAAGGCCCTTCAAAGTCACTTGAAATGTGATGTGGTCCCTAAAAAAAATGGTTTTGTAAATTTTGTTGTAAAAATGAGAAATTGCTGGTCAACTTTTAACCCTTATAGCTGCTTACTAGAAAAAAAATTTGGTTCCAAAATTGCGCTGATGTAAAGTAGACATGTGGGAAATTTTATTTATTAACTATTTTGTGTAACATATATCTCTGATTTAAGGGCATAAAAATTAAAATTTTGAAAATTAGTTAGGTGAGTGGTGGCAGCTGGAGAAAGGGACTGAAGGAGATGTGAAGGAATAGGGTCACTGGTGCAGGTGGTAGAGCGAGAGGAAGCAAGTAGCCTTGTCACTTCTTCTTCCGTGACTGGTTTGAAGTCAGAAAATGAGCAAGATGCAATGTGGGAGGGAGGAGCATGCATAACATTTGGGGATTGAGAAAAAATTTTCCTGTCGGATATGGTCAATTTTTTCTTTGAAATAATTGGCGAGATCTTCAGTGCTGAGGTCGGTGGTTGGGGCCTGTGCGGATTGATTAAGGAGAGAGTGAAAAGTGTCAAACAGGTGTTTAGGATTATTGGACCATGAGATGATGAGGTTGTTAAAGTAGGTTTGTTTGGAGAGGTGAAGGGCGGAGTTATAGGTTTTAAGCATAAATTTATAATGGAGGAAATCTTCGGCCAGACAAGATTTTGTCCACAGCCGTTCGGCACACCTGGAGCACCACTGGAAAAAATGTGTTTGCAGCGTGTTCCAGGGTTGTCGCCGTCTGTGCCTAGTTGTTCTCTGTGTAGGAGGTGCACCTTCATCCAGGGCGCATTGCAATATTTTGTTATGCTTCAGTGCAGAGTCAGGGCATGAGAGGGAGGAGATTGGGGCCAATGATCATTGCAACGTTTTCATAAATTTCTGGGTGTTAATGGCATGTATATTTCTATAAGTGTGGAAAGTGGGGGGTCTTGAGCAGGGTGACAGTTCTTGACAGAGAATGAGAGAAGGTTGTGATCAGAGAGCGGAAGAGGAGAGTTAGTAATGTCATGTATTGAACAGAGCTGGGCGAAGATCAGGTCAAAGAGTATTTCCATCTTTTAGTGTAGGAGAATTAGTAAGCTGTGAAAGGCCGAAGGAGGAAGTTAGCGATAAAAGATGAGCGGCAGATAGGTAGAGGGAATCGCCAATTGGGATGTTAAAGTCTCCCATGATGAGGGTGGGGATGTCATAGGATAGAAAGTTTGGAAGCCAAGTGGCAAAGTGATCCACAAACTGACGGGCGGGGCCCGGAGGGCGATACACAACCGCCACTGGCAGGGAGAAGGGCCGGTAGAGTCTGACTGTGTGGGCCTCAAAAGAAGGGAAGAAAAGTGAGAGTACTGAGGATATAACCTGAAAAGTACATTTTGTTTAAAGGAGCAGACCAACACCAATTATTACCAGTTGCCTTTCCTGTATGTACTGATGAAGAATGATTGTAATGGGACCATAGGGACACTCATCCACCATAAACCTTCAAGCACTAATAAACTATTGAAGTGGGATAACCACCACCCCCATCCCCATAAAAAGAGGAAAACTCAAGGGCCAAATATTACAGTTGAGAAGGTACTGCTCGAATGTCACAGATTTTAATATACAGGCAATAGATCTGAACACTAGATTAAGGGATGAAGGGTACTCGTGGTACATTTTGGATTCCGCATCATCGTTTGCAGAAAAATGGTCTTATCCATCAGCTTATCTTTTTCTCATTCAGTTCTCTAAAATACCGGATCCTCTCAGTGAAAGTCGTCTATATAAGAACATTTTCCTGATTTATCCAGGAAAATGATGGACAAGATGGTGGAGAGGATATTACACCTCACCCTAGAGATCCTCTTCCGGCTTACTGGCGAGGTGAGAGATTCTGATGGCGTCACATTACATCATTCTTATCTATGGGAATAACGGATGGACAGAACTGAAGAGGTGAGGACTCTGGAAATGTCTGTAGTGAGATTTATTAATGTGTCTCTCCATAACCAGAGATTAATCACGGGGCCTCCACCTCACCCCCTGATACATGAGGACATCAATGATCAGAAGATCCTAGAACTCGCCTACAAGATGATTGAGCTGCTGACTGGAGAGGTGACACTGCTGGGAATGCTGGGACATTATACAGTAATGCTATGAAGGGATCGGGGAGATGACGGTATCATTGTATGTGTCAGGTTCCTATAAGGTGTCAGGATGTCGCTGTCTATTTCTCCATGGAGGAGTGGGAGTATTTAGAAGGACACAAAGATGTGTACAAGGACGTCATGATGGAGGTTCCCCAGCTCCTCACATCACCAGGTAATAGACAGGACTAAATACACACGGCCTATAATTATCTGTATGTAAAGAATTAATTCAGTCCCTGTATGTGTTTCCTCCAGATCTATCCAGTAAGAGGACAACACCAGAGAGATGTCCCCATCCTCTTCTTCTACAGGACTGTAAAGAAGAAGATCCCAATGTTCCTCAGAATCATCAGGTAGATGGAGAGAAGGTGTCATGAGATCTCCCCTATGATGTGTAGATGGCTGTGAAGGGCTTGTGTTCAGTTTTGTTTTATCCACCAGTATTATATGTTTTATACTTGTGTAATGAGAACGGTGGAGATGGCAGGATTAGAGCTGATCATCGATGTGACTTCTCCATCTGTCTGTGACTTTTACAATATTTGTTTCAGGGTGAAGATCTGACCCATATTAACCCCTTAAGAACCAGAGCATTTTCCGTTTTTGCTTTTTTCGTTTTTTGCTCCCCTTGTTCCCAGAGCCATAGCGTTTTTATTTTTTGGTCAATATGGCCATGTGAGGGCTTATTTTTTGCGGGACGAGTTGTACTTTTCAACGCCATTACTAGTTTTACCATATCGTGTACGGGCAAAGGGGAAAAAAATTCCAAGTGCGGTAAAATTGCAAAAAAAGTGCAATACCACAGTTGTTTTTTATTTTTTTTACCACGTTCACTGAATGCTAAAACTGACCTGCTGTTCTTATTCTCCAGGTCATTACGAGTTCGTAGACACCAAACATGTATAGGTTCTTTTATATTTAAGTGGTGAAAAAAAAATCAAAAATTTGGTAAAAAAAAAAAAAAAAATAGCTCCATTTTCTAAGACCTGTAGCGTCTCCATTTTTCGGGATCTGGGGCTGGGTGAGGGCTTATTTTTTGGTCGCCGGGCTGACGTTTTTATTGATAACATTTTGGGGTAGATCCGATGTTTTGATCACCCGTTATTGCATTTTATTGCAATTTTGCGGCGACCAAAAGACGTAATTCTGGCATTTAGAATTTTTTTCTCGTTACGCCGTTTACCGATCTAATTAATTCTTTTTTTAGATTGATAGATCGGGCGATTCTGAACGCGGCGATACCAAATATGTCTATGTAGGGGTTTTTTTTTATATATTTTATTTTGAATGGGGCGAAAGGGGGTTGATTTAAACTTTTATATTTTTTAAATTTTTTTTATATTTTTAAAAACTTTTTTTTTTCACTCTTTGCTTGCTTCAATAGTCTCCATAGGAGACTAGAAGCAGCAACTATCCGATCGCCTCTGCTACATACAGGGATCAGGAGATCCCCTGCATATAGCAGAATTGGTCCTGTGCTATGAGCGCCGGCCACTTGGTGGCGCTCTTAGCGACCAGCTCATGACAACCACAGGCGTCTGCTGCAGACCCTGGGTTGTCATGCGCACCCATCGGTGACCCGCAGTCACGTGACGGGGTCGCCGATGGGCGGGGCTTAGGACACGCTTCCCGGAAGCGCCGCGTTAAATGCCGCTGTCGGAGATTGACAGCGGCATTTAACATGTTAACAGCCGCGGGTGGATCGCGATTCCACACGCGGCTGTTGTGGGCACATGTCAGCTGTAAGAATCAGCTGACATGTGCTCGGTTCAGTGCGGGCTCAGTGCAGCAGCCCTCACTGAACGGGGGGATGCAATTTGTGCATACTAATACAGCAGGGGTTAATACTACAGAGACATATGTGAGGGGCGATGAGCGGTGTAAAGAGGAGATTCCTACATATGACTAATCCTCTTCACCCTCGTCCACAGTTTATGGACTAGGCCACAGGTCGGGTATGACCTGCCTTTCTTCCCAAAAAATCCCGACTCTAGGCCCACCACCAATGGACTTTTTTTAGGATGAGCTTCCAAAACCGCCTGAATAGTCCCTTTCAGCGCCCACCCTCTAATATGTTGGGACTGTGCTGCCAAAAAGTATATCCACGGGGTTGGTAAGGCGAGACCCCCCTCTTCTTTCGACCTCTGGAGAGTCTCCAGCTTAATCCTGGGTTTTCCTCCACTCCAAAGCAGATCCCTAAATATTGAATTAATACGCTGGAACACCGACCAAGGAATCCACACAGGGGAGTTATGTAAAACATATAGCAATTTTGGCATCATCACCATTTTAAGAAGATTGGTGCGTTACACCACCGAGAGGCGCATTTTTCTCCACGTAGATGCTTTATCTTTTAATTTCCCAATTATCGGGTATACATTCAACTGAAGGTACTCCTTTACTGGTAGTGTTATTGTAATTCCAAGATATTTAAACTCTCGTACTAATCTAAGTTGTGTACGTTCTACGTGTTCAACATCTAAGCCATCCAAAGTATCTATTTCCATAATATGAGATTTATCCCAATTAATTTGTAACCCAGATAACAGACCAAATCTATTGATGATAGCTATTGCACCATGTAATGATGCCTGAGGGTCCTGTAAGAATAATAAAATATCATCTGCGTACAGCGCTATCTTCTCCTCAACCATTCCATACCGAAATCCCTTTACCACGTCTGACTGTCTTATTACAGAAGCAAGCATGGCTCGGGGGGCTGTTCCTGGAGGCTGGGGTCTCAGTGGGACTCTATGAGCTCGCTCTACAACAAAGACCTTCGACAGTTTATCAGCTCAAAATTTTTCCAACAGCAAATTCTCAAAAAATTCTGTACGGTTTGATCCTTCTGCTTTTTCCGGGACCCCCACTATCCTGACATTATTATGTCTCGACCTGTTTTCCAAGTCGTCATTTTTAGCAATAACATCAGTTAACAGCTTGTCCTGCTTTTTTTGAGCAGCTTGCACAGATATTATAGTGTCTTCAGCTGTGCTCACTCTTTCCTCCACCTCTCCTGTGTGGACATTGGCTTTCTGCATGGCAGCTTTAATATTAGTAATTTCTGCTTGCACACCAGTAACCTGCTTTGACAGCTTAGTAAGCGTTTGTTTGCAATACGACACCACAGTAAACACATCTTTCAGGCTATGTGCCCACGATGCAGAAAATTTCTGCAGCATTTCTGCATCTCCCTGGCAGAAAAAACGCATGCAGATTGTGCATGCGTTTTTCCTGCAGAATACATGCGGAATACATGCGGATTCACTTGCGTACCCACATGCGTTAACACATGTGTTTCCGCATGCGGACTGACAAGCACTTTCCAGGCGATAGCATCACTTGGAAAGTGCTTGACAACTAGGTCACACTGTATAAATCCATGCAAAAGGCATGGATTTATACAGTGTGACCGTAAAAATAAAAAAATAAAGCTATACTTACCCCCGATCCCACGCCGCGTGTGCTGTCGCGCTCGTCCTAGCTTCTTCCGGGTTGCCGGCATCTCGCGAGACAGCCTGCGGTCACATGACCGCGACGTCATCTCAGGTCCTGGAAGGTAAGCGCTGCAGGGGCCGCCGGACAGGTGAATATAAACTTTATTTATTATTTTATTCTTTTTTTTACAGGTACAATGGTACCCAGATCTGGATGAGAACCGCATATAATCCGCTTGTACAAATGTACAGACGCGCATTATATGCGTCTCAATGCAAGTCAATGGCGGCGCTTCCGCTGCACTTCCGCAAAATTAATGAATATGCTGCGGATTTATTTGCGCTGCAGAATCGCTGCGGAAAAATCTGCAGCATGTGCATTGACATTGCGGAATGCCATTGGGGACCATGGGGTGCGGATTACCATGCGTTTTTGATGCGTTTCCGCTGCGGAAATTCCGCAGCAGAAACGCATGAAAAACGCATCGTGGGCACGCAGCCTCAAAGTGGGTTCTCCCACATCAGGATCAACATCAGACTCCACATTTTTGTCCTGCTCATCATCTCCAGAGCCATCAGCCTCACAGTTCACTGTACCTATTGTACTCTGCTGATCCTCCATGTCATTATCTGCCCCAGCCTCCCACTCTGAGAGTCCAGCTTTATTGTCACTTGCTTCCACCCTCGCAAACTTCTCCAGGCGTGCAGCAGCCGACATCCTCCTGGAGCATGCTGTGTTCTCTCTGGCCGCCTCCTCCTGAGCCACGGCACCATCTTGGCCCCTACCTCCTCTTCCAGGGTCGGGATCCCGCTGCCTGGTGCGGGTCATTGCGGCAGTCTTGCTTTCCAGGAACGCTCCCCGGGACGTCAGGAGACTTTCCCCCAGGATCCGGCGGTATTTGAAAGGTTTTGCGGTGCCCTGGCTCAGCGCATACAGCTACGGTCGGCGGGAGAGTTCCTGACCTTTAGATGTGGAGAAAGTTGTACATGTAATTGGATGAGACCATGTAAATCTTTCTCGAGTTCCTCTACAGGTAAAATCTTTTTCCAGAGGGATTATTCCAACTGTAAAACCTCAGGACTTTTAGATATGGCCACATGCACCTGTCCCCTAGATTATGTATGCATGACCAAGAGGGAGCATAGGAGGAGGATGGAGGGCATTTGGGCGAAATACTCCATGTTCGGGATACCCCATTAATGAGACACATGAACAGTGTACATTGAGGTGAAACCGGAGACATCTCCTTTTGTATCAATGAGATAGTTAAACCCAATGTGAGAGGAGGTGATCTAATAGATGTATCCTCAAAAAGGAAAGTACCGTATTTTTCGGACTATAAGACGCACCGGACAATAAGAAACACCTAGGTTTTAGAGGAGGAAAATAAAAAAAAAATTAAGCAAAAAATGTGGTCATGATGCACTTTTAAGGGGGAGGGGGTCTTCTGCTGACACTGGTATAGGGGTATTGTCCCCCAATTCTGACAATATCCCATATTCTGATATATGTGCCGCCCCCCTTCCTTTTATACGTGGTCCCCATCCTCATCCTGGTATGCCTGGCATCCCTCCATTCTGGTATGCATGGAACCCCTCCATCCTGGTATGCATGGCACACCTCATCCCTATCCTGGTATGCATGGCACCCCTCATCCCTGTCCTGGTATGCATGGCACCCCTCATCCCTATCCTGGTATGCATGGCACCGCTCATCTCTGTCCTGGTATGCATGGCACCCCTCATCCCTATCCTGTTATGCATGGCACCCCTCATCCCTATCCTGGTATGCATGGCACCCCTCATCCCTATCCTGGTATGCATGGCACCCCTAATCCCTATCCTAGTATGCATGGCACCCTTCATTCTTTATCCTAGCATGCATGGTCCCCCTAATCCCCATCATGCTGCACATAAAAAAAAAAATAAACACTCCTACTCACCTCTCTTCTCTCCTCCAGCGCTGCGTCCTGTCTGCTCACACTGATCTCTACATGTGAGCCGCGCATGACATCACTGCCATGCGCGGCTCACAAGGAGAGATGAGCTGCTGGAAGTCATTGCTCCCCACGCTGGGACTGTGTGCGCGGGGAGCAGTGACTTCATTCTCCTTCATAGCCGGCACACAGCGGAGCCGCCCTACGGCTCCTGCTGCTGCCGGCTATCTCGTGTGCCCGCTCATTAAAGGGCATGAATATTCACCCCTCCCCACACCCATGGGCGTGGAGAGAGGTTGAATATTCATGCCCTTTAACAGCGGCACAGGCGATTCCGGCAGTAGCAGGAGCCGCAGCGCGGCTACACTGTGTGCTGCTATTAAGGAGCATGAATATTCATTGCTCCCCACGCCACCATTCCATATTTTCTGTAGTGATAAAGTAGATTTACATGCCTATTACATGATGGGAGGATGTGCAATACTTGTTTTTAGTCTCCCATGACGCTGATCTCAGAGATAGGATTTTTCATTTGGTGGAATGCAATCCAATACCATATGTGCTCCGGTGTGGAGCGCAGACATCTGGGCATGCGCAATCGCGGACAATGATCCCTCGTGCGCTCCGGTGTGGAATTATAACTACGGCCATGCGCAGTCATAGGTACGAGTGGCGCGGCGACAATCAGTTTATCTGGCGTTTCAGTGTAAAGCATGTCACTTCCGGACATGCACACTAAGGGATTGACATTATCGAACCTCTAGCTCATGAGAAGTAGCGTAGGTGCAGTACTTTATTGTAGATAGACTCCATTCTGTATATCCTGTGACAATTCACCTCTAGGAATGGGAATGAGCCTCCTAGTCTGGGAGGGGTTTTGGATGAAGTGGGATATTTAAACATGGACACCTGGCTATTAGGCACACTATGCTGAACATCATCAATTATTATCCCTCTATCAAGCCTCCTAATGAACCTGTTGGGGAATTGCGTTGAGGTGGATTATTGAAACATTCTCTGAGTACCATACCCTTTCCTTTATACATATTGTAGGGGTTTTACTCACTTGGATGCGACGGGAGGAAAACAGGAAGCATGTTCCATTAAAAGTTCATGTGGGTTTATGGCTTCATAAACCCAGAAGCCAAGCATAAAAGCAAATAGCCTTTAGATCAGGCAAACAAAGTAAATGTCCTTAGCAGGTCTCTGCTCAGCCAGGCCTGTGTGGCACACAAGCTGGGGTAGCGTCCAGTGTCCTGGCTTGGTCTCAAGACAAACATACACAGTAGGCCTTCTCCCTCCAAACACACAGACCATGTGCCAAACAACACCCTTCATTTTATAGGCTGTTAACCACACAAGAGGTGAGGTATGTGGGTAGCTGGACTCACCCATTCTTTCCTAGTTACCCGTAACCCGGCTCCCAGGTGCACCAAACGATCCTCTTAGTGCTTATGTGCCCTAGAAAAACACTCCGGGTTACATCACAGAGACTAGCCATCTCTGTGACACATACCTCCCATTGACTACGCAACCATTAGCCACCTTACAATGCCTTGATACATATCTGGTTTTATGACTACCCCACGGCTGATTAAAGGGAATCTATCACCCCCTGGGACTTATCTGACCTCTACTATGGGCATACAGGTGATAGCTATGTGGATCTATACATCTATGCCTCATATTAGAATTTCTTTTGCTGTGAAATGGCTTTTTATTATTCAGTGAAGATTCCAATGCTTGCTGGCCGAGGGACGGGAAGAAATCCTCGCCTACTGTGTTAATTAAAATATTTCCCACCTCCCCTGCACGTCACAGTGCCCTGTGACGTGCAGTCACCATGTCCAGATCCCGCGACTGAGCGCTTTTTACGGTAGTGACGAACTTGTACTGTGTACTAAGCAGTTATAGTACTGAAGGGATCTTGTGCCCAGGCGCCGGGAAGTCACCATGACTTGCCAGTGCCTGTGCACAAGATCCCTGCAGCACTATGATTGCCTAGTACACAGTACCACTGTGCCTTCCGTAAGAAGTGAAGTGCGCGGGACCTGGACATGGTGACTACACGTCAAAGGGCATTTCTTCCCGGCCCGCAAGCATCGGAATCTTCACTGAATAAAAAGCCTTTTCACAGCAAACAGACCTCTAATATGAGGTATACAGGTAAGTATAGATTCACATTTATATCACCTATATGCCCATATTAGAGGTTAGATAAGTCCCGAGTGACAGATTCCCTTTAATCAGCCGTGGGGTAGTCGTTGAAGTGGATTCCCTTTAATAAATACTCACTTAGCCCCATTCTTGGTGCAGGTACTAATGAATCCAGGACCTATGAGATTTTTACCAAATGATAGTTGGATAGTTGGGGGGTGTATCATCCATAGCGTCGGCCCATACGGCCACTATGGTGCCCGTGAAAAAACACAGATTTTGAGCTTGGTTTAAATTGGTATCCATGCAGCACATAGACGCATGTTTACTATGGCCATAAATCAGAAAAAAACTATAAAGAAAAATTATCATAAACCCTACTGTAAATAAATAAATAAAAAGCAAAAGTGCATTTAAATAAATTAGGGTTCTTATCGACACTGTTTTTGATCAAAAATAGCATGAAAGCTATCCCACCATAGCAAGGTGCACCCATTCGAGATAATCCTACTCTGTATAATATTAAAAACCTTACCATGTGTGAAAGCCTCAAACTTCTGTGTGTGAATCAGACATGAGATCTAACGAGATAGAAGATTACAGTCCGGGGAAGACGGGAAACATTCATATAGACGACTGGTGGAGATGTAGTCAGTGAAGCACTCTAGCCAAATATCTTTCTACAGCCATAGTAGAAGATGAAGATGTCGTCCTATTCATGAAGTAATTATTTCTCATGTCACGTGTAATGAATATCTCCTGCAGTATTGCTAATGCCGACTGCAGTGTCGGTAAATGAGACGAGAATTAGCATTATGGAAGATGAGTCTTTGAGAAACGAGTTCAGCTACAGACTCCAAGGAAGAAACTGCTTGTTGTCTGTGGCCTAAAATATATAGGTTTTATTACTAGATGTAAAGAAGAAAACTAAATACTGTAAAATGATATATCTCCTCATATGTTTTCCCTTATTATCTCCAGTAATTGTGTAATTACACAGTATTTTTATGATGTTACGTTGGCTAATCATCTTCTCATTCAGGTCCCTACAATATCGGATGCTCTCAGTGAAGATCTTCTATTTAAGAGAATTTTCCTTATGGACCCATCAAAGATGGATATGGACAGAGACAAGATGGCGGAGAGGATATTACACCTCACCCTAGAGATCCTCTTCCGACTTACTGGAGAGGTGAGAGATTCTGATGACGTCACATTACCTCATTCTTATCTATGGGAGTTACAGATGGACAGAACTTGAGAAGTGAGGACCTTGGAAATGTCTGTAGTGAGATTTAATAATTTGTCTCTCCATAACCAGCATTACACAATAGTGAAGAAGACCTCTAGTGGGCGCTGTCAGGCCCCTGTGTCTGAGGGATGGGGAAGACCACAGAGCCCAATCACCGGGGCTCCATCTCACCCCCTGATACATGAGGACATCAATGACCAGAAGATCCTAGAACTCACCTACAAGATGATTGAGCTGCTGACTGGAGAGGTGACACTGCTGGGAATGCTGGGACATTATACAGTAGCGCTATGAAGGGATCGGGGGGATGACTGTATCATTGTATGTGTCAGGTTCCTATAAGATGTCAGGATGTCGCTGTCTATTTCTCCATGGAGGAGTGGGAGTATTTAGAAGGACACAAAGATTTGTACAAAGACATCATGATGGAGGTTCCCCAGCCCCTCACATCTCCAGGTAAGAGACAGGACTAAATACACACGGCCTATAATTATCTGTATGTAAAGAATTAATTCAGTCCCTGTATGTGTTTCCTCCAGATCTATCCAGTAAGAGGACAACACCAGACAGATGTCCCCGTCCTCTTCTTCAACATGACTGTAAACAAGAAGATCCCAATGTTCCTCAGGATCATCAGGTAGATGGAGAGAAGGTGTCATGAGATCTCCCCTATGATGTGTAGATGGCTGTGAAGGTCTTGTGTTCAGTCTTGTTTTATCCACCAGTATTATGTGTTTTCTATTTGTGTAATGAGAACGGTGGAGATGGCAGGATTAGAGTTGATCATAGATGTGACTTCTCATCTGTTTGTGACTTTTACAATATTTGTTTCAGGGTGAAGATCTGACCCATATTAATACTACAGAGACATATGTGAGGGGTGATGAGCGGTGTAAAGAGGAGATTCCTACATATGACTACCCAGGTGAGTACTGACCACTAAATGCAGAGAAGTCATAGATTCTTCTCAGTCACCGGCTGTGGCTGCTTTATCAGTGGTGGAGTCCGGCCGTATCACAATCGTGTGATCACCATTTTGCCTCTAGACCACAACATTCTCTTCCACCCAAAACTGACTACCCAGGTGAGTAGTAACCACTAGTAACGAGCGAGTGTATTTGTTAATATTCGCTTTTCACCCTGATAGTACGGTATTCGGGTTACTCGTTATTCTGCGAGTATTTGTGTACTCGCCTCGCTATATTCGGATGTCCCGCCCTGCAGTTTTGGCGCCTTCTCTGCTGCCACTAAACATGCTGGGCTTCTTAACCAATCACAGTAATGCCGCAGACATCTTGGTTGTGGCATTACTGTGATTGGCTGGCTGCCCAGCGTCATGGGGTCTATTTAAGCCTTGCCGCCGCCATTTTGTGCACATTGGATCTGGAGCCTGCATTGTAATAGCCTATGGTAAGATCGCTGAGCTGCTAGGGAGAGTGTTTAGGCCTCTTGATAAAACAAAAGCCCTTTTAAGGGCTACCTGGAGTGTATACTAGTTTTGTGTTTAAAGGAGCCGCTCACTAGCTCCATAATACCACCAAAAATAGCTCTTTTCAGAGCTGAAGGCACACAACAAAATCAGAGTACAAGGAGGGAGCGATTGTGTATTAGGTAGGGAGTGTATTAGCTAGTGTTCTTTCAGTGTCCATCTTAAAACAGCTCTTGTCAGAGGCAAAGCAATATTTTTCCAGCACACACAGAACTAGCATTTTGTGCTGCCTTTTTTTTTAGCACCGGTCTATTTTCCCTGCTGTTTTAGGGGTCAGAGCCTGGCTTCTGCAGTCCACATTAGTCCACTTAAAAAGGTGTTTGGTGCCCTACGCAAAGCAGTAGTCCAAACATTTCCTACTGCCTGCTACAAAAGAAGCATGCACCAGCCCATTTTAACCGCTATTTTGGGGTGTCAGCCTGCCTTCTGTCCATATTAGTCCACTTAAAAAGGCATTTTGTGCCCTACACAAAGCAGTAGTCCAAACTTTTCCTACCGCCTGCTACAAAGCACGCACCAGGCCATTTTAACCACTATTTTGGAAGCCACCATCCCAAGGGCCACCAATCACAAATAGTAGTTAGGCTGGAGTAGGAATACTGTCCTGGTTTGTCCACTGCACATTCTGCATAGGGTTTGTAAAAATTAGCCCTATGGGCTGAATCATGGTTGACGCAGGAAGCCGTCATCCCAAGGGCCTCCAATCACAAATAGTAGTTAGGCTGGAGTAGGAATACTGTCCTGGTTTGTCCACTGCAGAATCTGCATAGAGTTTGTAAAAATTAGCCCTATGGGCTGAGTCATGGTTGACGAAGCAAGGAAACGGGTTCTTATGGGAAGGGGTTGACGTTAACAGCAGTAGCATGAATCTGCATTTTTGGTGAATTTAGTTTGGCTTGCTCTCATCTGGAGGGATTACAAACTGTGGAGATATCCAGTCCTTGTTGAATTTAATCAGAGTAAGTCTGTCTGCATTCTCCGTGGAGAGGCGTGTGCGCCTATCAGTGATGATTGCCCCAGCGGCACTGAAAACACGGTCAGACACCACACTAGCAGCCGGGCAGGCCAGCACCTCCAAGGCATATAAGGAGAGGTCGGCCAAGTGTTTAGCTTAGACACCCAATAATTAAAGGGAACTGAAGTGTCAGAAAGGACGCACGGATGGTCACTTAAAAGTAACCCTTGACCATGTTCTGCAACTTATTCCTCCTTGGCATTGTTACAGGCACAGATAGCCTTTACTGTTGTGCTGGTCTATATAAATAAAAATTATTATTATTATTATTACTGTTGGATAAAATGTGTATCACGCGAGGGTCTTGCCACAGATACTTATACATGAACTGTGCCATGTGGGTCAAGCTGCAAAAAGGCAAATGTTCTGTGTCCCCAACAGTAGAAACAGTACCCACCCTCTCCTCACGCTGACTCGCCTCCTCCTCCTCCACCACCTCCTCCTCTCCAGCCCATCCAGGCTGGGCAGACATGAAGCTTGGGTTGGGTGTCACCTCTGTAGCATTACCCCTCGGTAGCACAGAAAAACAAGTCCTCTCCCTCCTCATCCTCCCCCTCTTCACCCAATGTTGCCTCAGAATATTGGCTGGGCTGGGTAGTATCACCCATTGGGAAATCTGGCTCCATATCAACATTCTGGGCACTTAAAGCTTTCTCTTTGAGATTATGCAGTGATTGTTTCAAGAGACACAGTAGCGGGATGGTTACGCTGATAATAGCCTGATCGCTGCTCACAAGGCTGGTGCAGTACTCAAAGTTCTCAACAACCTCACAAATGTCAGCGATCCACACCCACTCAACAGATGTTATGTGTGGTGGCTGACTCTCAGTCTGACCGGCATGCTGAAGCTGGTATTCAGCTACTGCCCTCTGCTGTTCACTAATCCTCGCAAACGTAAGATAGGTGGAGTTCCACCGCGTGGGCAGGCCACAAATGAGTCGGTGACTTGGCAAATTCAAGCGCTTATGCAGCACTGCAAAAGCAGTAGAGGAATGGCGGAAATGGGCGCTAATATGGCTCACCTTCTCAAGTAGGTACAGGAAGTCACGGAAAGTTTTCAGAAATTTCTGAACAACTATGTCCAGCACGTGAGCCATGCATGGCACGTGTACCGGCTTGCCGATCTTTAAAGCCGCCACCAGGTTACGCCCATTATCGCAGACGACCGGAGGCCACTGATTGGTCTGTTGTTTTACAGCTTGCCGCAGCTCTGTTGCAGTGTGTGCTTTCTGACCTAAACAGATCAGCTTCAGCAGAGCGTCTTGCCACTTTGCCGATGCACTACTGCACAGGTCCCAGCTTGGCAGTGATGGGGAGAATAATTCAGCAGAGGATTAGGAGAAGGGGAGAGAGGAAGTGGAATTTGAATAGGTGGAGACCCTGACAGAAGTTGGAACCGCTATTCTTAGCGTGGGTGGGATGTGTGATGTTCCAGTTTGCGCCTTTGTCCCACCCTCCACCAGGTTCCCCCAGTGTGGCATGACAGAAATGTATCATCCCTGTACACGACAATTTGTCCAGGTGTCTGTTATTAGGTGGACCTTCCCGGTTACGGTGTTGGTGAGAGCATGGTTCAGATTGTTTAACACGTGCTTGTGTAACGCAGGGACGGCACATCGGGCAAAATAGTGGCGGCTGGGAACACTGTATCGTGGGGCAGCCACAGCCAAGAGATCATGGAAGACTGTGTTCCCACAAGCCCAACATCTCCATAGCTAGCAATTTGGCAATGTGCGAGTTTAGTATTTGTACCTGTGGGTGCGTGGCTGGGCATTTACGCATTCTTTCCAAGCTCTCAGGCACGGACAATTGGACACTTTGCTGGAACAAGGAAGTGGATGTGGTTGATGTTTGTTGCGTGTGAGCAACCGCAGCTTGTGGGCAGGAGGTATGAGCGCCTGCTTCTTGAACAGCAGATTCTGAAGGACATAGCCCAGGCGACATGGCATAAGTTTCCACGGAACCCAAAAGCACTACAGATACTGGCTGGTGATCAGCTTATGCAACCTTTGTCTATCCCTCATCCCCTCAAGATGACTGGACCATCATTGTAAATAAGTCCCTGTCCTTTGTGTCACCCCCCACCTCATTGTAGATCGTAAGCTCCTATGAGCAGGGTCATCATTATTTTTCCTTTAATTATTATATTATCTTTAGCTATGTTACTTATGACTGTTGAATATGAACCTCTGAATTGTAAAGCGCTGCGGAATAGGTTGTTGCTATATAAATAAAGAGTATTATTATTATTGGTTTGACCCGCAGACGCAGATTTGGTACCTTGGTGTTCCGCCCACCTACTCGGCTGCTTGGCTGCCATGTGGTTTCTCATACTCTTTGTGCTCAGGTTGCCTTTGCCCTGGCCTCTGCTCAACTTGGTATTGCAGATGCTACAGACAACAATGTTTTTCTCTGAAGGACTTTCAGAAAAAAAAATTCCACACAGCAGCTGAACGCCCTCTTGCCCTGACTTGGCGCACAGCGGGGGTGCTCTTGGGAACAGTTGACCCAGTTTTTACTCTGGGCAAACCACGACCCCTTGGTGCCTGTGTTGGTCCATCTTCCTCTGTGTTGCTGCCAACGGTCCAGGTCGGATCAGTGGACTCATCATCGACCACCTCGTCTTCTATCTCATCCTCCTTCCCAGTTGATATTGTAGGCTGACCTGATGGCAACTGTGTCTCATCATCATCAGCCTCCACCTCTGGAGACAGTAAATGACGTTCCTCCAAGTGGCTTTCTTCTGGTTGTAGGTCCTAAAATACTTGAGCATCAACGCACGCCGCCACCTCTTGTCCCTCTTCAATGCTGCATGGTGATAGGCCAGGTCTAACCAAAGGATACGTACCAAACAGATCCTCGGAGTGGCCAAGCTTGGGGTCATATGTCTCCTGTGACTGATAATGGTGGGAGGAAGGAGAACCAGCTTCAGGATTGGAAGGGCCAGCCTTCTGTGTATCCACAGTAGACTGTGTGGTCGCGGAAGTTTTGGTGCTGCTTGACAAATGCGTAGAGGCCTTGTCTGCTATCCAAGACAGAATCTGCTCTCGCTCTTGTGGCTTCCACACATGTTTACGTTCCAGACCGGGAACTTTTTCCAGGAACATTGTGGATGCATCAAGCTTCTTCTGACCTGACACAGACTGAGTGGCTTCTCGCGCACCACTGACAACACCACGTCCACGTCCCTTAACAACAGGCTTTTTTGGCATTTTGGGTTTTGTTGACAGATTTTCAGATGTTGATGGCACAAGCCAAGCTAGCTGTCAAAGGCACAGCCAAAATAATGAGTCAACCGTGACACAGCCAATAGGGCTAATTTTTACAAATCCTATGTACATTGTGCCGTGGACAAACCAGGACAGTATTCATACTCCAGCCTAACTACTATTTGTGATTGGAGGCCCTTGGGATGGTGGCTTCCTGCGTCAACCATGACTTAGCCAATAGGCCTAATTTTCACAAACCATATGCACATTGTGCAGTGGACAAATCTGGAATGTACAGTAGTCCTACCAAACTAATATTTGTCATTGGAGGCCCTTCTCACAGGTTGTGTCACATTGTGAGATAGGGGATACATATTCAATAGAAATTTACACTGATTGTTGATGACCGACTGATGGCCCTCTGAAAACTTAAATTGAGGATCACAACTACTACAATACTCCATCGTAGATAATGTTTGTCAAGGGAGGCCCTTGTCATGCAATCTTCCTGCACCTATGACACAGCCCCCAGCCCCAGGAGTAATTTTTGGAAATACGATGCACATTCTACTGGACCAAGTAGTACAGTATCAAGAAGTCTTCTCCTGCTATATAATCTGGGGAATATTGACAATCAAAATCTCTAAGCCAATCTCTAAGAAGCTTCACCAACCCATCCTGGAGGGGGGGCACCATAAATACTTTGTCCAGTGACTTGCATAAGTGATATATTTGAGCTTGTCATCGAGTTGACTAGTGCAGTTTTATTTTTACGGTTCACTGAGTTCAGCCATACCTGAGGGTCGTAGTCCGCACTCACTGCTACCTTCTAGTACTCCATGTATCTTGGCCATTTTCTCTGTAGTCTCTGCCCTTAAATTAGTTAAATAATAATGAGGGCCCTACAGTATGAATAAGTGAGGGCACTCTCAAGTGTACACAAGAGGCAACTCCAAAAGTTCTAGAGGAGGGCACTTCAAAATGTTTGTTAGAGGGCCACACAAGGGCTCTCACAAAACTCAGCTTTCCTGCTTACTGCAGGCGATCTGAACATTTGAATTTAGGGCCCGAGTCTCACATGGTGGTGGAGGAGGAGGGTCAAGCCCAATGCTACAATGAACATATTGTAAACTGCTATGGAATGTGTATTCCACTATCTGAGTGTCAATGATGGAGGGACCGCCCAAATGTCTAAGTAATAGCTGTCCCTCCAAAACGCATGTTACAGAGCCACCTGAGGCCTCTCAGGTCAAATATCTACATACATACTGATACTTTCTAGCTGAGCTTGTAAAGTGCTGGGGAATAGCGAACTAAAGATGATGTATGACAGACGAACCTACAAAATGTATAAGTCAGGGCCCTCCCAATTATAAAAGGCGAAAAAAAAAAAGCCACAACATTATGTGTGAACAAACGCTAAAAGGGGTATTTTTTGGTTTCTCTGATTTATTTAGCCTTATATACAAGTGATTGTGCAGGAAAAACTGTTTCTTAACCTTTTTGGCCTGTTAAATGCAATTTAGGTTAAGTTTGGTAGTTGTTCTTGTGTGTCTGTAAAAGTGGCGTAACACTGCGACAAAATTATTCCCAGAAACCATATGTGAGTCAGAAATGCATGCAGGCACATTCTCCAGGCTCTTCCCATTCTGTTTCATCACTTTCCCATCCATTTCACTTTCCCATCATCTTTTCCTCAGGCCCCTTTGTAGGGTCCAGCAGAAAATTACTCGCATTTCCCATTGACTTACATTGTACTCGCTATTCTGAACGAATACGCAATTATTACAAAGTACTATATATATAGCGAGTATAGCGATTACGAATATTACGGTACTCGCTCATCACTAGTAAACACTAAATGCAGAGAAGTCACAGATTCTTCTTAGTCACCGGCTGTGGCTGCTTTATCGGTGGTGTAGTCCGGCTGTATCACAATCGTGTGATCACCATTTTGCCTCTAGACCACAACATTCTCCTCCACCCAAAACTGTTCAGATGATTTTGGGCACTGAAAGCCCTTTTCTATAGAATTTACAACCTGGAGGATCCACCTACCTCCTGAGATTAGAAGATGCTGACCGTTACCTGATGACAAGTTAGAAAATCACTTGAAGAAAAATATCATGATGGGCCTCTAAGAGAAAGCGGAGGGTAATGATGGTGTTGGCTTCCTAGAACCCTGATATCTTATTGGATGAATCCACCTTCTCTCCCTTCTGTGCTGCTGAATGTGCTCATATGGTCCCTACAAGACCAGGTCCAGTCTTTCTGGCCAAGCTTCACTTTTATGATCGACAACATTAAATTTGCAGTGAGGCCAAGTGTGAATTTCTGTACAATAACAGCAGAGTTTCCCTTTATCCTGACTTTTCAATTTTTTTTAAAACTAACTTCAAACAGGATTGTGACAAACTAAACAAAAAAACATTACACCTGTGCCATGATATATCTCTAAGCTAAATTTAAGACGCCTCAGCTCTGCACTATTATAAAAAGTTCTCTTTGAGTGTCTAATATTTCTTCTTGAAATTCATCTGACAGAAAATATTGTCCCTTAGATTGTCCCTTAGTTTAGATTGCCAAGAGCCACCGAGCTCCATACTCTAATTACCCCAGAGAGGTTTCACCACTAATTACTCACTACTTACTGATGGAGACTGTTGAGTTTGATCATTTCAGTAGATGTGTTATTGTCTATAGTCACAGTTTTGACTATAGTAGTTAGTGCCCAAAATAGTCTGATTTAACCCCTTCCTGCAGCCAGTTTTGTGTTCCTATCTGGGCCCATTTTTCAAATCTGACGTGTGTCACTTTATCTGGTGATAACTTTGGAATTCTTCACAAAGAATAATAGGAAACAAATGGACCTTACAAATTATTTTCCAACTTCTCTTGAATCCGACAATCCCCTATATACGGTTGCACACTACTGTCTGGGCACATGGCAGGTTAAGAAGGGAAGGAGCGACATTTAGCTATTTGAATACAGATCTTGCTCGAATAGTTTGCAGACACAATGTATTGGGGACACTGTTCATGGTCACCTGGCAGCGCAAAAGATGGCTACCACAAACAGGCTTGGCGTCATCTACTCCATTTTCCAGATCCCAGGTGTAACGGGTCTGGGAGGCGGAACCTCTGAGCTACTATACAAGGAGGCGGTCCTTGTAAGGGAGCGGGTGGCGACCAGGGAAGACGGGCTGGAAGTCTCAGCAGGTGAACGGGACAGTCTCTGAGTGAACGGGACAGTCTCTGAGTGAACGGGCTGGAGGTCACGGCAAGTGACCGGGGCAGTCTCTAGGTATAGGGTTGGTACGACCTGTGGCGGCTGAAGATAGACGTGAGCTCCCAGGTGAGCAGGCGAGAGTCTCTGGATGAACGGGTGGTCACAGCATGTGACGGCGGAGCCTCCAGGAAGACCAGCGGACAGGCGACAGATGAGCGCTCCCAGGTGAGCGGGCAGAAGTCTCTGGACAGGCGGGTGGTCACAGCACGTGACGGCAGAGCCTCCGGGTAGGCAAACAGACAGGTAGCAGAAGAGCGCTCCCAGGTGAGCGGGCAGGAGTCACTGGACAGGCAGGTGGTCACAGCACGTGACGGCGGAGCCTCCAGGTAGGCTAGCAGGCAGATAGCAGATGTGCGCTCCCAGGTGAGCGGGCAAGCTGGTCCATAGACAGACTGACAGGAGTTGGAAGGCAGACCGTCGGACCTCAGGCAGGCAGGCAGGCAGGCAGGTAGCTGATGTGCGCTCCCAGGTGAGCGGGCAGGCTGGTCCTTAGACAGACTGACAGGATTAGTAAGGCAGACCGTCGGACCTCAGACAAGCTGGCAGGTAGCTGATGTGCGCTCCCAGGTGAGCGGGCAGGCTGGTCCTTAGACAGACTGACAGGATTAGTAAGGCAGACCGTCGGACCTCAGACTAGCAGGCAGGTAGCAAGTAATCAGGCAGGAATCTGGCAGGTAACTGGCAGGTAACTGGCAACGGGACCTGAGGGCTGAAGCACAGGTGAGACACAGGTGCAAACAACATTGCTCGGGCACCTCCATTTTGGAGGAGGTGCCTTATATACGGTAAAGTCCTCCGGCCATTGGCCGGGGACTCCTTAGGACGGCGCGCGCGCCCTAAGCACAGTGGCCGGGAAGGAGCGCGCGCTGCCAGCAGAGCGGGAGAAGGACGCCGGGCACGGAGCAGAGCGGTGAGGGGAACAGCGTCCCTGCCTAGCAGAGGGCAGGGACGCCGGCACTACAGTACCCCCCCCTTTAGGCCCCCCCTTTTTTAGGCCAGATAGAAATTTAGCTAGGATGAGAGGGGCATGGATGTTCTCCCGGGGCTCCCACGTTCTCTCCTCAGGACCAAACCCCTTCCAATCTACCAGAAAAAAGGTCTTTCCTCTTACCCTTTTGGTGGCAAGAATGCTCTCTACCTCAAACTCGTCCTCAGCAGAAACCGGAGCAGGAGGCGTACCTGTAGACTTGGAAAAAGAGTTAAGCACCACGGGTTTGAGGAGAGATACATGGAAGGAGTTGGGGATCCGTAAGTTGGCCGGGAGTTTCAATTTATAGGCCACCGGGTTGATCTGACTGATGACCTCCAGAGGGCCGATGAACCGAGGCCCTAACTTGTAAGAAGGTATCTTGAGTCGAACATATTTAGATGAGAGCCAGACTTTATCTCCTGGACGAAATTGTGGAGGATCCAGGCGTTTTTTGTCAGCGTGTCTTTTCATACGCTCGGATGACAGAAGGAGTGCGGACCGGGTACTCTCCCATATGGAGGAAAATTTGCTAACGAGAGATTCCGCAGCCGGGTTGTCCACAGAGGTGGAGACAGGAAAAGGAATCCGAGGATGCTGACCAAAGACTACAAAAAACGGGGATTTGGAGGAGGATTCGCTCTCGTGATTATTATAAGAGAACTCGGCCCATGGTAGGAGATCCACCCAGTCAGAATGGTGGGCATTAACGAAGTGCCGGAGGTAACTGGTCAGGTTCTGATTGATCCGCTCCACTTGACCATTGGACTGTGGGTGGTAAGCGGAAGAGAAGTCCAGGGTGACGTCTAGTAGTTTACAAGTGGCTCTCCAGAAACGTGAGGTGAACTGTACCCCACGATCCGACACGATGTGGAGGGGCAGGCCATGAAGACGGAAGATGTGGCGGATAAAGTCTTTAGCCAGCTCGGGTGCAGACGGAAGTCCTGGCAGGGGAATAAAGTGAGCCATCTTGGAAAAGCGGTCAGCGACCACCCAAATGACCGTACAACCGGCAGAGACGGGGAGATCAGTTATAAAGTCCATTGCTATATGCTGCCAGGGGGCAGCAGGTACAGGAAGCGGAAGGAGACGTCCGGCTGGTAGATGTCTCGGGACTTTGTTGCGGGCGCAGGACACACAGGCAGAAACAAAGTCTATTATGTCCTTGTGCAGGGTAGGCCACCAATAGTGCCGGGCAATAAGCTGGAGGGTCTTTTTCTGACCGGCGTGGCCAGCTAGTTTAGACGAATGGCCCCAGTGTAGGATCTTCTCCCGATCAGGTACTGAAACAAACGTCTTACCGGGAGGGAGACGATTCAGACTCACGGGAGCCACCTGCATTACTCTGGCAGGATCGATGATATGTTTAGGTTCTTCCTCGAGATCGGACACCAGAAAGGATCGGGACAAGGCGTCTGCTTTGACGTTTTTGTCAGCCGGGCGAAAATGAAGAACAAAATCAAAACGAGCAAAAAACAAGGACCACCGGGCTTGGCGCGGGTTAAGTCTCTGGGCATGCTGGAGGTAAGCCAAGTTCTTGTGGTCAGTGTAAATTATTACCGGATGAAGAGCCCCCTCGAGTAGGTAACGCCACTCCTCCAACGCCAGCTTGATGGCCAATAACTCTCGGTCTCCTATGGAATAGTTGCGCTCTGAAGAGGAGAAGAGTTTGGAGAAGAAGCCACAAGTTACCATTCTCCCGGAAGATGATTTTTGAGTAAGTACCGCTCCGGTTCCAGAGGAGGAGGCGTCAACTTCCAGGAAGAACTGCTTGTTGCCGTCCGGGCGATGCAGCACCGGGGCGGAAGAGAAGGCCTGTTTTAGGGAAAGAAAGGCCTCCTCTGCTTCGGGCGGCCACTCTTTGGGATTAGTACCCTTACGGGTGAGTGCGGAAATTGGGGCAGTCCGGGAAGAGAAGTGCGGGATGAAGAGGCGGTAATAGTTGGCGAAGCCCAGGAACCGTTGAATAGCCTTCAACCCCTCTGGTCGGGGCCATTTCTCGATGGCAGACAGTTTCTCAGGATCCATTTGTAGGCCGGTCTGAGAGATAATGTAGCCCAGAAACGGAAGCGAGGTCTGCTCAAAGAGGCACTTCTCATATTTAGCGTAGAGATGGTTCTGCCTGAGCCTGAGCAGGACCTGACGAACGTCCCTCCGGTGAGTCTGGAGATCCGGAGAGAAGACCAAGATGTCGTCCAGGTACACCACTACGCAGGAGTAGAGAAGGTCCCGGAAGATGTCATTGACCAACTCTTGAAAGACGGCAGGAGCGTTACAGAGACCAAAGGGCATTACCAGATATTCATAGTGGCCGTCCCGGGTGTTGAATGCCGTCTTCCATTCATCCCCCTGACGGATACGAACCAGGTTGTACGCCCCACGGAGGTCCAGTTTGGTGAAGATTCTAGCCCCCCTCAGACGATCAAATAACTCCGGAATGAGCGGAAGGGGGTACTTATTCTTCACCGTGATCTGGTTAAGGCCTCTATAGTCTATACAGGGACGGAGAGAGCCGTCCTTCTTTTTGACGAAAAAGAAGCCTGCTCCCGCCGGGGAGGTAGATTTCCGAATGAATCCCCTGGCCAGATTTTCCTCAATATATTCGGACATCGACCGGGTCTCAGCAGCGGATAATGGATAAATACGCCCACGGGGAGGAGAAGTACCAGGTAACAGGTCGATAGGACAGTCGTATGGTCTATGAGGGGGTAGTGTCTCTGCCTCCTTTTTATTAAAGACATCAGCATAAGACCAATAAGGAATCGGAAGTCCAGGTAGATTAGCTGGGGTAGGAGAAGGACGGACGGGATGAACGGGAACCAGACAGGTCTTATGGCAGCCCTGTCCCCAGCGAAGGACCTCTCCGGTCTGCCAGTCAAGAACGGGTGCATGTTTCTGGAGCCAAGGTAGGCCTAGCAAGAGGGCGTGAGAGAGTCCAGGCAGAACATGGAAGGAGATACTTTCAGAATGCAGCATTCCCACCTGTAGAGTAATGGATTCGGTGATGAGTTGGATGGGGCGTGGTAAGAGCCCCCCATCCACGGCAGCAACAGACAAGGGTACAGCCAGAGGTTTGGTGGGGATGCGGTATTTCTCTACCAGGGACTGTGAAATAAGATTCCCGGCTGCTCCAGAGTCCAGTTGGGCTAGTTCGAAATACCGGTTCTCCCCGTAGACGATTGAAACTGACAACAGCAGGGATGGAGAGGATTTATTCTTGTCTAGGTGGACCTCTCTGAGCGAACCTAGACACAGGCGTTTCCCGATCTCTCCGGGCAGGCACGGATCCGGTGCTCCTTACTGCCACAGTAGAAGCAGGTCCCCTCGGCACGGCGTAAGCCTGACGGGTCTTGACCATCTTGGTCTGGTCGACCTGCATAGGCTCAGGAGGGTGTACCTGGTTAGAGACAGAAGGAGTGACGGGTTTCTGAAAAGTAGGAGCTAGACGTGGTAACCTCCTCTCACGGGTGACCTCTCTGGCACGCTCCTGGAACCGTAGGTCAATCCGGGTGGCAAGAGTTATTAAGTCATCGAGAGTGGTAGGAATGTCCCGACCGGCAAGTTCATCTTTAATACGGCCGGACAGACCCTCCCAGAAGACGGAAACCAGAGCGTCGTTATCCCAGGCCAGCTCCGAGGCAAGGGTACGGAACCGTATGGCATATTGGCCCACGGTGAGACTTCCCTGACGGAGGCGTAGCAACGATGATGCGGATGAGGTCTTCCGTCCGGGTTCGTCGAAGACTTTCCGGAAAGCCGTGAGAAAAGCAGGCAAGTTGGACACCAGGGGGTCTCCTCTCTCCCATAGAGGATTTAGCCAGGCCAGGGCCTCCCCGGTGAGATGGGACATGATGAATGCAATTTTGGCTCTGTCGGAGTTAAACTGGTGGGACAAAAGTTCAAAGTGCAGGGTGCACTGATTTATGAAGCCCCGAGCCTGGGCGGAGTCGCCTCCGAAGCGAGGAGGTGCAGAAAGCCGGGGTCCAGGGTAGGATACCATGGTATTAGTGGGCAGCGGAGCTGCCGGATTGCGAGACATGGCACTGGCGGAGGTTGCTGGTGGAGTAGTCAGAGTGTCCAGGCGAGTATTGACATTCCGCAGGTGACCCAGGATGGACTCCTGTTGGGACCTTTGACGGGACAGTTCATGACACAGGTCCGAGAGCGAGGGAGCTTGGGTGCCACCGGGTTCCATGGCCCGAGCAAACTGTAACGGGTCTGGGAGGCGGAACCTCTGAGCTACTATACAAGGAGGCGGTCCTTGTAAGGGAGCGGGTGGCGACCAGGGAAGACGGGCTGGAAGTCTCAGCAGGTGAACGGGACAGTCTCTGAGTGAACGGGACAGTCTCTGAGTGAACGGGACAGTCTCTGAGTGAACGGGCTGGAGGTCACGGCAAGTGACCGGGGCAGTCTCTAGGTATAGGGTTGGTACGACCTGTGACGGCTGAAGATAGACGTGAGCTCCCAGGTGAGCAGGCGAGAGTCTCTGGATGAACGGGTGGTCACAGCATGTGACGGCGGAGCCTCCAGGAAGACCAGCGGACAGGCGACAGATGAGCGCTCCCAGGTGAGCGGGCAGAAGTCTCTGGACAGGCGGGTGGTCACAGCACGTGACGGCAGAGCCTCCGGGTAGGCAAACAGACAGGTAGCAGAAGAGCGCTCCCAGGTGAGCGGGCAGGAGTCACTGGACAGGCAGGTGGTCACAGCACGTGACGGCGGAGCCTCCAGGTAGGCTAGCAGGCAGATAGCAGATGTGCGCTCCCAGGTGAGCGGGCAAGCTGGTCCATAGACAGACTGACAGGAGTTGGAAGGCAGACCGTCGGACCTCAGGCAGGCAGGCAGGTAGCTGATGTGCGCTCCCAGGTGAGCGGGCAGGCTGGTCCTTAGACAGACTGACAGGATTAGTAAGGCAGACCGTCGGACCTCAGACAAGCTGGCAGGTAGCTGATGTGCGCTCCCAGGTGAGCGGGCAGGCTGGTCCTTAGACAGACTGACAGGATTAGTAAGGCAGACCGTCGGACCTCAGACTAGCAGGCAGGTAGCAAGTAATCAGGCAGGAATCTGGCAGGTAACTGGCAGGTAACTGGCAACGGGACCTGAGGGCTGAAGCACAGGTGAGACACAGGTGCAAACAACATTGCTCGGGCACCTCCATTTTGGAGGTGCCTTATATACGGTAAAGTCCTCCGGCCATTGGCCGGGGACTCCTTAGGACGGCGCGCGCGGCCCCTTTAAGAGGGAGGGAGGGCGCGCGCGCGCGCCCTAAGCACAGTGGCCGGGAAGGAGCGCGCGCTGCCAGCAGAGCGGGAGAGGGACGCCGGGCACGGAGCAGAGCGGTGAGGGGAACAGCGTCCCTGCCTAGCAGAGGGCAGGGACGCCGGCACTACACCAGGGTTTGCCTTGCTCATCACCCTTTAACCCCTCTACATGGATTTGGACTTAGACAGAGACCCCTAGGCTTGGGCCACAGTGTTTCCTGCTGTTCTATTGAGTGAAATGGCAAGAAGAATAGTCACTTAACCGGGTCACAACATGGAGGTCAATGAAAATAGAAAATCACACAAGAGTAGTCAGTAAATGGGCCGAGGTCACAACAGGAAACAAATACACAAGCCGGGAGCTGAGCACAGAGGACTGAACCAGAGGAGAACAAGGCTGGATCTGGCAGCTTCTGGTAATATGCACAAAAAGCAAAGCCACACTAAGAAGAATTAAAATTCCCCCAATATTTAAGAAAAAACACAGCAAAAAAGGGCAGCAATGTTTACCTGCCCAGATGTTCAGAACTAAATGCACTACCAGGGTGCAGTATACCCACATACAGATGGCGGCTACACGGGTGCAAAATACTGATGAGTCAATCATTCACAACCAACCTACAATCACTCACAACCTACCATTTCATGGAGGGGTGACTGCTTAGTATTTGAATTACTCACAAAAAGGTTTGTATAGGGTGCTGTTCACACTTGGGTAGTGTACAGTATCGGCTTCCTGCCTATTAGTTACGCCCATACTATTAGATTAGGCGGGCTGCCCGGTACTATCCATATATTATATATATATGCATTTTTGCACTTTTTTATCCCAGGGTGCAGCCAGGCCCATCAGTGCGGGCATTGTAAACTGTGTCTGTTCTCATGGAGTGCACTTGGATAGTACCGGGCAGCCCACCTAATCTAATAGTATGGCCGTAACTAATAGGCTGTAAGTCAGATACTGTGCATTATCCAAGTGTGAACAGCTCCATATACAAGCCTTTTCTTGTGCAATTCAAATACTACGCAGTCACCCCCTCCATGAAATGGTAGGTTGTGAGTGATTGTCTCATCAGTATTCTGCACCTGTGTAGCCTCCATCTTTATGTGGGTTTGCTGCACCCTGGTAGTGCATTTAGTTCTGAAGATCTGGGCAGGTAAACACTGCTGCCCTATTTGGCTGTGTTTTAGCTTCCGGCAATATGCTTTGAGCTTTAGCAGGGTGCGGTGCTTTCCAATTGGCTAAAGCAGGGAGCAGATTACTCTAGCTGGACATTACACACACCCATACTGCCAGACTGGATGGTACTACAGGTCCCAGATACCCTAATCTTAGTGGCTGGACAGAAGCTGTACCTCCCAGTAGCTTCTGGTTCTGATGTCTCCTCCATCACCAGCGCCACCTGCAGGATGAATAAGGCGGCTCCTGGTGAGAGAAGCTGACGTCGCTGGAGCAGATCCCAGAGGAGATGGGACACACCATTTACAGAAACCCTAATGTGACCAAATTGCAGAAAACCAGAACAGTACAAATTCCCATAAAGTGACTCCATTTTGGAAATTATAACCCTCAGTGAAATAATCTATAGGAGTAGTGACTATATTGACTCCACAGGCACTTTTCGGAAATTAGCACACAGTGGATGTTGGTGAGTGAAAATAACAAATATATAGTTTCATTACCCAACACATAGTGCCCAGATTGTGTTCCAGGAGACACACACCATCAATTAAGTGGGTTCTTCTCACTGTAGTAATGCCAAATACATGGAGGCTAAATGTGTTTTGGGTGCATTGCAAGGCTCAGAAGTGAGGGGGAGATCTGACTTTGGGAGAGCGGATATTGCTGGATTGGGTTATGGAAGCCATGTTGCTTTTCAAAAGCCTTTGAGCCACTAATAATGTGGAAACCTCTGTTTTTCCATTGACAGATGGACAGATTGACAGTCGTTGAGTGGGGACTTGTTTTTTGTGAGATGAGTAGAAGTTTTTATTGATATTATTTCACCTACATAACATTGTTTTGTGGCTTTTTATTCCATATTTGGGAGACAGAATTAACAAACAGTTGAACACCACGATCCACTGGTTCATCTTATGGGGTTTTCTATTAGAATGTGAACTGTTATTGTCTTGGTGAATAATGACGGCTAACATAAGGCAAAATATAACAAAAATCACAGAAAAAGATACAGCCTTACTAACACCAAATCATATAACAGATGCACTAGCAGGATGCCACAGACCCCCATGATAAAGGGGTGGGGGGGCAGCACAGGTGCAAAATACTTTATGGAGCAACCACTCACAAACCTACCAATTCATGGAGAGGGTGATTACTTAGTATTAAAGATGCACACAGATGAAGCTTGCATAGGACGCCAGTCACACAGGCAGGTTTGATGCACAGTGTCTGGCTTAGCCTATATGCAAATTGCCTCTTCCGAGAAAAAGAGGACTTGGACTCTATAGCGCCACCTATTGAAAGCAGCAATCCTTCAAGTGACAATCAACCCTTTAACAAGTCATGCAATATGACTTAGGATAAAAGCCAAATCAGAATCTCAATTTGCAGGCATGGTGTTTCAGGCTGTTGGCCCTCGTCAGTGCAAAGTATGAGAACTGATTTGGCTAGGTGAGAGGCTCTGGACTGAGGTCTAAGGGGTAATGTTTCTCCTTGCAGAGAGTGAGATACCAGCTCTGGCACGTCAAGGTAAGGAGGCTTATTCACCAAGCAATGCTGTTATGGGAAATTTAATATGCAAATTGCCTCTTCAGAGAAAAAGAGGACTTGAACTCTATAGCGCCACCTATTGGAAGCAGCAATCTTACAAGTCGCAATCAACCCTTTAACGAGTCGTGCAATATGACTTAGGATAAAAGCCAAATCAGAATCTCAATTTGCAGACGCGGAGTTTCGGGCTGTTGGCCCTCGTCAGTGCAAAGTATGAGAACTGATTTGGATAGATGAGAGGCTCTGGACTGAGGTCTAAGGGGTAACATTTCTCCTTGTGGAGAGTGACTAGTGATGTTGCCCATACTATTAGATCAGAAGGGCTGCCTAGCACTATATAAGTGCACCCCACATAGACAGACACCCCAGTACACGCAAGAAACACTAAAATGCTAGTGCATTTGTTATCTGATTTGGTGTTAGTAAGGCTGATTTTTTTCTTGGTTTTCTTCTTGGCAGATGACTGTACCAGGAGATCAGAGGAACAGCTGACATCTTCAATTTTTAAATCAGATGACCTTGAGATCAGACAGGATACAATTGAAGTGAATGCCATTACTCCAGATATACCATCATCCCTTCACAGCAAAGATCAGTCATCTGATACTTTGAAACAGGTCCTGTCTTCTGATTCATTACCGAACACTAGGGAAAATCAAAGTCACAAAATAAGCATTAAAAAACAAACTGCTCCTAAAGCAAAGAAGTCATTTTTCTGTTCAGAATATGGAAATAGTTTTTTCCTTGAAAAGTCTTTTCTTAAACATCAAAACATTCACACAGCAGAGAATAGATTTTTTTGTTTCAAGTGTGGGAAATGTTTTAACCAGAAATCAAATCTTGTTAATCACCAGAGAAGTCACACACAGAAGAAGCCAATTTCTTGTTCAGAATGTGGAAAATGTTTTACAGATAATTCAAGTTTAATCAGACATCAGAGAACTCACACAGGGGAGAAGCCTTTTTCCTGTTCAGAATGTGGGAAATGTTTTAAACAGAAAGTGCATCTTGATAACCATCAGACAACTCACACAGGAGAGAAGCCCTTTTTTTTGTTCAGAATGTGGAAAATGTTTTACAGATAATTCAAGTTTTATTAGACATCAGATGACTCACACAGGGGAGAAGCATTTTTCCTGTTCAGAATGTGGAAAATGTTTTATCCAGAAATCAGCTTTGGTTAATCACCAGAGAACTCACACAGGGGAGAAGCCTTTTTCCTGTTCAGAATGTGGGAAATGTTTTAGCCAGAAATCAGATTTGGTTAAGCACCAGAGAACTCACACAGGAGAGAAGCCTTTTTCCTGTTCAGAATGTGGGAATTGTTATAACCAGAAAACAAATCTTGTTAATCACCAGAGAAGTCACACAGGGGAGAAGCCTTTTTCTTGTTCAGAATGTGGAAAATGTTTTACAAATAAATCAAGTTTAATCAGACATCAGAGAACTCACACAGGGGAGAAGCCTTTTTCTTGCTCAGAATGTGGGAAATGTTTTAAACAGAAAGTGCATCTTGATAACCACCAGACAACCCACACAGGAGAGAAGCCTTTTTCTTGTTCAGAATGTGGAAAATGTTTTAAATTGAAATCACGTTTTATCAGACATCAGAGAAATCACACAGGGGAGAAGTCTTTTTCCTGTTTCGAATGTTGAAACTGTTTTAGCCAGAAATCAGATTTGGTTAAGCACCAGAGAATTCACTCAGAGGAGAAGCCTTTTTCGTGTTCAGAATGTGGAAAATGTTTTGTGAAGAAATCATCACTTCTTAGTCACCAGAGAACTCACACAGGGGAGAAGTCATTTTCATGTTCTTAATGTGGGAAATGTTTTACACGGAAATCAACTCTTATTAAACTTCCGAGAACTCACACAGGGGAGAAGCCTTTTTCATTTTTAACCGAAAATTGTATCTTCTTAAAGGGTTTGTCCACTACTAGGACAACTATTTCTCATTCCTCATGTTTGGCCTTGTTAAAATAAAAACACTTATATACAGGTCCCGATCTGGCAGTGTTCCATTGGTGCCACAACTTGCGTTCCCGGGGCACACATAAGGATAGGGCATCAATGTATTATTGGCCGGGGTCCCGTACGCGCCTCCCCTGACAATCAGCTGTTATCTGTGCAGGTGGCGGCTGCTGCCGGCTGGAAGTCCTTATCTGTGGTGCTTGGCCGTCAAGTTGTAGTGGCCGCCACTTGTAACTGCACATCAGCCTCCCGTTCAATTGAATGGAAGGCGGATGCGAAGTACCCCACAGCGGCCACTACAGATGGACGGCCAAGCGGCACAGGTAAGGACTTCTGGAGGGCGGTAGCCGCTGCCGGCACCGATAACAGTTGATCGGCGGGGGTGCCGCGTGCAGTGACTCATCCTCAAAATGAAATGTATAAAATATGTAGAAGATTTCATATATGTTACAAGCCATATCAGATGATTCAAAAGTCAATTTCTTCAGAAAGAGTTAAAAATTCAAAACTATGACTTCTCTCTAAAAAACAAAATCTCCGAAATAGACAGACAGAGGCAAGTGAGACGACCAGATCACAATGACATCATGGAATGTAGACTGAAGAACAGGCAATTATCTGAGCTTTTAAAAGATAGAAAAATGTCTTTTCTAAATAGAGCTTTTCTGGAGATTTTTGACAAGAGACATAATTGGTTTAGGGAGTGGCTAAGGAAAAACCATAATTATATGTTGTATAAAAGTATTACAATGTATCATTAGTTATTTATTATTTTATACAGTAAAATTGTGAAGTTATATAGATTTTTGTATATATATATATATATATATATATATATATACACACTTGTATACAGTAGAGATTGTATATAATTGTATTTATATATATTTATTGTAATAATTAAAAATAAATTAATAAATTAGAACGTCATATATAAATTAAAGCGGCAATATTTTGGATTACATTAGAATCAATATATGCATAAGATATTTAAATAATTATGTTTCTACATGAATTTGATATTTAATATTATCTTATATGTACCCTTAGAGTTTTCATTCCAAAGCAGGATTTGATCAAACAACTCTAAAATTGGTTTATTTCTTTATTCACACAGGAAGTTGGAAAAAATTGCATGATTTTATGTGTATAACATTTTAAAATAATAACATAACTAGTTGAACTATATTATGTGTAACACTTATTAATTAGATCTTTTGTGCTGCTAATATTTTTTGTGCATGAATTATTTGTGCTTTATAACTAAAGTAACTTTACAGCATGACGTGTGTGACAGCTGCAGCCTTTGAACTTTGAGCAAATAATATGGATTTCCATTCATCCTATTTTTAGTTGGTGTAATTTAAACCTGGTAGCCAGTAAAAAAAAAGAATCTAAGGCATTTCTATTTTAGCAAGTCAAGAGCAATTTTTTTTTTCAAGTGTCCTAAATTTCAGAAAAATATTATATCATATTATATGTACTTAGGGAATATTCAAAGAAATATTAAGATATTACATTTAATAGTTTACAATGCGCATTGATAATTAGGATACAAAAAAATTTGGGTTAAATATATATATATATATATATATATATATATATATATATATATATATATATATATATATATATATATATATATATATATATATATAATGTTCATACCTTTGTATGTGGAATGTATGGTTCAACAAATTTGTGAATGTCAGAGTGAAATAGCAGCTGCTCATTTACTTCATCTGCTAAGTGTGACAGAGGCCTCATTTCATGTATGTTTGAAAAAAAATGTTTCTTTATGTGAAGGTACACAAATATATTTAATTCTGAGAAAATTATGATACATAAATAAGTATTATCTATATAATATACAGTACAGACCAAAAGTTTGGACACACCTTCTCATTTAAAGATTTTTCTGTATTTTCATGACTATGAAAATTGTACATTCACACTGAAGGCATCAAAACTATGAATTAACACATGTGGAATTATATACTTAACAAAAAAGTGTGAAACAACTGAAAATATGTCTTATATTCTAGGTTCTTCAAAGTAGCCACCTTTTGCTTTGATGACTGCTTTGCACACTCTTGGCATTCTCTTGATGAGCTTCAAGAGGTAGTCACCGGAAATGGTCTTCCAACAATCTTGAAGGAGTTCCCAGAGATGCTTAGCACTTGTTTCCCCTTTTGCCTTCACTCTGCGGTCCAGCTCACCCCAAACCATCTCGATTGGGTTCAGGTCTGCTGACTGTGTTGGCTAGGTCATCTGGCGTAGCACCCCATCTCTCTCTTTCTTGGTCAAATAGCCCTTACACAGCCTGGAGGTGTGTTTGAGGTCATTGTCCTGTTGAAAAATAAATGATCGTCCAACTAAACGCAAACCGGATGGAATAGCATGCTGCTGCAAGGTGCTGTGGTAGCCATGCTGGTTCAGTATGCCTTCAATTTTGAATAAATCCCCAACAGTGTAACCAGCAAAGCACCCCCACACCATCACACCTCCTCCTCCATGCTTCACGGTGGGAACCAGGCATGTAGAGTCCATCCGTTCACCTTTTCTGCGTTGCACAAAGACACGGTGGTTGGAACCAAAGATCTCAAATTTGGACTCATCAGACCAAAGCACAGATTTCCACTGGTCTAATGTCCATTCCTTGTGTTCTTTAGCCCAAACAAGTCTCTTCTGCTTGTTGCCTGTCCTTAGCAGTGGTTTCCTAGCAGCTATTTTACCATGAAGGCCGGCTGCACAAAGTCTCCTCTTAACAGTTGTTGAAGAGATGTACAGTCATATGAAAAAGTTTGGGCACCCATATTAATCTTAAGCTTAATGTTTTATAAAAATTGGTGTTTTTGCAACAGCTATTTCAGTTTGATATATGTAATAACTGTTGGATACAGTAATGTTTCTGCCTTGAAATGAGGTTTATTGTACTAACAGAAAATGTGCAATCTGCATTCAAACAAAATTTGACAGGTGCATAAGTATGGGCACCTCACCAGAAAAGTGACATTAATATTTAGTAGATCCTCCTTTTGCAAAAATAACAGCCTCTAGTCGCTTCCTGTAGCTTTTAATGAGTTCCTGGATCCTGGATGAAGGTATTTTTGACCATTCCTCTTTACAAAACAATTCCAGTTCAGTTAAGTTTGATGGTCGCCGAGCATGGACAGCCTCTTCAAATGATCCCACAGATGTTCAATGATATTCAGGTCTGGGGACTGGGATGGCCATTCCAGAACATTGTAATTGTTCCTCTGCATGAATGCCTGAGTAGATTTGGAGTGGTGTTTTGGATCATTGTCTTGCTGAAAGATACATCCACTGCGTAACTTCAACTTTATCACTGATTCTTGAACACTATTGCCAAGAATCTGCTGATAATGAGTGGAATCCATGCATCCCTCAACTTTAACAAGATTCCCAGTGCCGGCATTGACCACACAGCCCCAAAGCATGATGGAACCTCCACCAAATTTTACTGTGGGTAGCAAGTGTTTTTCTTGGAATGCTGTGTTTTTTTGCCACCATGCATAACGCCTTTTTGTATGACCAAACAACTCAATCTTGGTTTCATCAGTCCACAGGACCTTCTTCCAAAAAGAAATAGGCTTCTTCCAATGTGCTTTTGCATACCTCAGCCGACTCTGTTTGTGCGTACTTGCAGAAACGGCTTCTTTCGCATCACTCTCCCATACAGCTTCTCCTTGTGCAAAGTGCGTTGTATAGTTGACCGATGCACAGTGACACCATCTGCAGCAAGTTGATGCTGCAGCTCTCTGGAGGTGGTCTGAGGATTGTCCTTGACTGATCTCACCATTCTTCTTCTCTGCCTTTCTGATGTTTTTCTTGTCCTGACACTTCTGGCCTTAACAAGAACTGTCCCTATGTTCTTCCATTTCCTTACTATGTTCCTCACAGTGGAAACTGACAGGTTAAATCTCTGAGACAGCTTTTTGTATCCTTCCCCTGAACAACTATGTTGAATAATCTTTGTTTTCAGATCATTTGACAGTTGTTTTGAGGAGCCCATGATGCCACTCTTCAGAGGAGATTCAAACAGGAGAACAACTTGCAAGTGGCCACTTTAAGTAGCTTTTCTCATGATTGCATACACCTGGCTATAAAGTTCAAAGCTCAATGAGGTTACAAAACCAAAAAAAGTGCTTTAGTAAGTCAGTAAAAAGTAGGCAGGAGTATTTAAAACAAGAAAATGATAAGGGTGCCCATACTTATGCACCGGTCAAATTTTGTTTGAATGCAGATTGCACATTTTCTGTTAGCACAATAAACCTCATTTCAAGGCAGAAACATTACTGTGTCCAACAGTTATTACATATATCAAACTGAAATAGCTGTTGCAAAAACACCAATTTTTATAAAACATTAAGCTTAAGATTAATAGGGGTGCCCAAACTTTTTCATATGACTGTATCTGCTGCTAGAACTCTGTGTGGCATTGACCTGGTCTCTAATCTGAGCTGCTGTTAACCTGCGATTTCTGAGGCTGGTGACTCGGATAAACTTATCCTTAGAAGCAGAGGTGACTCTTGGTCTTCCTTTCCTGGGGCGGTCCTCATGTGAGCCAGTTTCTTTGTAGTGCTTGATGGTTTTTGCAACTGCACTTGGGGACACTCAAAGTTTTCTCAATTTTTCGGACTGACTGACCTTCATTTCTTAAAGTAATGATGGCCACTCGTTTTTCTTTACTTAGCTGCTTTTTTTCTCACCATAATACAAATTCTAACAGTCTATTCAGTAGGACTATCAGCTGTGTATCCACCAGACTTCTGCACAACACAACTGATGGTCCTAACCCCATTTATAAGGCAAGAAATCCCACTTATTAAACCTGACAGGGCACACCTGTGAAGTGAAAACCATTTCCGGTGACTACCTCTTGAAGCTCATCAAGAGAATGCCAAGAGTGTGCAAAGCAGTCATCAAAGCAAAAGGTGGCTACTTTGAAGAACCTAGAATATAAGACATATTTTCAGTTGTTTCACACTTTTTTGTTAAGTATATAATTCCACATGTGTTAATTCATAGTTTTGATGCCTTCAGTGTGAAAGTACAATTTTCATAGTCATGAAAATACAGAAAAATCTTTAAATGAGCAGGTGTGTCCAAACTTTTGGTCTGTACTGTATATATATACATTTCTATATTTCTTTGGTAATTATTATTTCTTGATTTAGCTAATAGTGGATAAGGGCAACCACACATCAAAATGGTTTATAAAGCAAATTTACATTTACAATAATTTTTCCAAATGATAATTTTATAGTATTCAAGGTTATTATTTTTTAATGGTTACCTAAATATGTACACATCTCTTCAGACAAATATATGCTACACATTGATATGAAATTTATGAAAAATATTTATAGAAGAATAATCATTTTTAATTTGGTTCTGATATATAAATTATTTTATAAAATAATATTTTTTGGCATTAAGGGGAAATGTGTTTTTGATCCTGATTACATAATTACATTTGATCGATACTTATTTTTCACAAATTTTTAATAAAGGAAAAATAGTAATAAGGTACAATGGTATAACAAAGAAGGGGTTATATGCAAAGCTGCATAATTTAATCATTTTTGGTAATACAAGGTTATGACAAATATGAAATCATCCAGATAATTGAAATATAAGAGTATTTTTATGGAGAATATAATTACTCTGCATTTGTAATTAACATAAAAAGGCATTATTATTATTATTATTATTATTATTATTATTTTTAGTCTTAATTTTAATCTTCATTTTTAAATTTTATTCTTACTTTCTTATTTTTCCATTTTTCATTTTTAATTCTCATTTTTTGATTTTATTTCAGCTCAATATCTCAGTTGAGAAAGCACATTAATATTTAATAAAGTAATGCCTAGTACAAGAATATTGCTTCATTAAATACAATGATATGGTTCCAATATAAGAAGAAAAAATGTTTCAATTTTCTGAGTAAACACAACAAGTCATTCTTGCATTCCTTCATTCTTATATTTATTCATTTTGGTTCATGAGTATACATTCTTTGGTATTATTGGTTTAATAAAGATATAAACACTTGTTGTTTCAAAACACACTGACACCTATGGGTTGGAAAAGGTAATTACACCTATGGCACAAAAATATTCTATCACATTAAGAACTTGATTAATAATGAATTATTTATTATTCCTAACATAATTTATTTTAATCTTTTGATAATAATTAGATGGATATTATTGATTGCTATGGTACGCTGTGATATTATAGGTTAGGAAAATTGCCAGATTTGGTATCAGATTAGGGAATGAAGACTTCAATCAAGACATCGCAATTATGAATTCTATCTTAATAAAGACTTTCATATTTAAAAATCATAGAGACTCTCAAAAGTTACAAGAAGAAGCAACCGATATCCGGAGGTCTCAGAAGTTAAAGATGTTGTGAATGCTGAGTGTTATAATAGACTGTGTCAAATACATTCACACAGTGGCGTTCCCCAAGCAGCCTGGGAACGAGGAGGATAGGTGAGTAGGAGGTTGCGGCGACAGAGGAGCGGGTTGCGGCAGTGGAGGAGCAGGGCACACGCAGTAGCCCCTGCCGCAGCTACTACATGTGCCCGCTGTTAAAGGAACATGAATATTCCCTCTTCTCCACGCCCATGGGCATGGAGAAGAGGGAATATTCATTCTCTTCAGCAGTGGGCACGGAGGAGCGCTGAGCCGCGGCTCCTGTCAGTGCCTGCTGCTAAAGAGGAAGCATATTCACGCACATAGTCCCGGCGTGGAGAGGAGTGAATATGCCGGCAGCAGCAGCAGCTCACCTAGGCAACTGAGAGCGCGCGCTGCTCAGATGCCGACATGAGCTGCTGCAGACAGGACTCAGCGATGGAGCAGAGGTGAGGAAGGAAGGTGAGTATAAGTGTTTATTGTTTTATGTGTGCAGTGATTGGGGATTGAGGAGGCCACACATACCAGGATACTTGCATTGAGGAGGCCACACATACCAGGATTGGGGGATTGAGGAGGCCACACTTACCAGGATTGGGGGATTGAGGAGGCCACACTTACCAGGATTGGGGGATTGAGGAGGCCACACATACCAGGATTGGGGGATTGAGGAGGCCACACATACCAGGGATTGTGGGGGCCACACATACCAGGGATTGTGGGATTGAGGGGGCCACACATACCAGGATGGGGAAATTTACCAGTAGCTGCTGCATTTCCCATCCTAGGCTTATACTCAAGTCAATAGGTTTTCCCATTTTTATGTGGTAAAATTAGGGGCCTCGGCTTATTTTCGGGTCGGCTTATTTAAAATATACAGTATTTTAAAATCAGTGAGTACGTGGTGCCCATAATACTGCAGGACTGTGGCATTATACTATATGGGCTGCATTTTACCCTATGGGGTGTGTAATATACTGTATGGAGGACTATGGGCAGTGCATTATATTCTATGGAGGACAATATGAAGTTCATTATACTATATGGAGGATTATGGGGGGCACATTATACTATATGGGGGGAGCATTATACTATATGGAAGATTATGGGGGAGCCTTATACTATATGGAGGATTATGGGGGCGCATTATACTATATGGAAGATTATCGGTGGTGTATTATACTATATGGAAGGCTATGTTGGGCCATCATAATATTTGAGGGCTATGTGGGGGGGCCATTATACTGTATGAAAGCAATTATACAGTGTGAAGGTGTGTGTGGGGTCCATTATACTGTTTGGAGGGCTGTGTGGGGGCCATGAGAGTGTATGGAGGCTAATGTGGAGGAATGCACCATGGGGGTATCATACTGTGTTTGGGGGGCACTTTTGTTGGCATCATACTTTATGGGGCAATGAAAGAGGAATCTACAACTTCAAAAGGAGGAAAATTACTATGTAAAGGCTGGAAAGTTATGAGATCTTCTCTTCTGTGACACAGACAAATATATATATTTTTTTTTGGTGGGGGGGCCCAATTAGAGCTTCTGCTATGGGGCCCCATGACTTCTATGTACGCCCCTGCATTCACACCACTGATAACCACGACTACAGAGGACGATGATCCTATATGAACTGGGTTGTGTTCAAGTTTTCATCACATTCCAGTGGTTTCCTATCACATGAAAGCTGCTGAATAATGAAGGAGTGTCAGAAAGCTGCCAGCCTGACATATGTGTCCTGTACATTAAGGACTGAGTACTGGTTATGGTGCTATGTTAAGCAGGGAAGTGTCAAGTTAACCCTTGCTTTGCTGACCAAAGACGTCACATCTGTTCCAAAAGTGACACGAGACCAGTGCGGATGACACGGAGGATTCCAGAATTATCCAAAAACAATCCAGCGTAAGTCCAGATGACACTGCACAGATATTAAAGCTACATTTCATCCATGGACTTTGTTTTCTTATCAATTGACACACATGATCTTTCTAATAAAGAGTACAGTTTATGGACTGAACAATAATGAACACAATTATGGACTGTACAATATCTACACGCTATCATTTATTTCAAAGGAGTTTTCATCTAAAGACTGTGTTATAAAAGAACCAAGAAGAAGACGAGACGACGACCCGATGACATCAGATGATGACGATTGGACCCGTGATTGCTTCAATTTAGATTTAGGGAAGTATAATTATACATATTAAATGAATATTAGTCACGGCTTACCATAACATGAATTCATATCATTATGCTATTGAATACATATAACAATAAATTGATATTGATATTAATATTATTATTATGGACATTAAATGATATTGCCAAGGAAGAAGAAAAGAAAAATGATCCTGTTATCCTAATGATGAACCTATCTACTTTGAAGATTTCAGTTGATGTCTGTCATCCTCTAAAAGGGGGAATTGTTAAATATTAATTACGGATATTCATTTTATTCTGTATTCTGTACCATATACTGCATAAGATTCCATCAGCCATCGTGCTAGGGTTTCTAGATGACATGTGCTATTTGTGTATTTTTAGTTCAGCGCCATATGCAGAAGAACAGGTGTTACATGACCAGCTATAAAAGCCCATGTTAGAGAGAGGAGGGATCTTGCCATTTCACAGGACAAGAATCTATGTGTGAAGAAAACAGCTGCTGATGTAGGCCTAAGGAGACACGTTCTTTACCCGGACACATGGTGTCATCCGGACACATGTGCTGGACACAGACAGACGCAATCTACCATCCAGGATCCCAGGGAAAGATGGGTGACTCTCAACAATTAAGCTAATTATGGACAAATGGACAATCACTTTGTAACTATTTCAATCATTCTTTTTAATGGAGAATCCGAGAATAAATCAATACATTTTTTTCATAATAATATTGTGATATAGTTTTTGATCAATCACATCTAATAAGAAGTCCTCGATAGAAAATTATACGAAAATAAGTATTTTTTACAGATTACCGTGAGAACTGGGGTGAGTATATAATTTAAATGATTAAAGAACGTGTCTGTTGTATTTCAAATAAACTGTTTACTCTGTGTGTTTTATTTAACTTTAATTAGATTTGGTCATGAAAGGGTCTGTTTGACACCTTGTCAACACCAAACAAAAGAGCTAGGTGTCAGCTAATTCAATTTCAATCTTCATTAGCATTTCTATTCATGTAGTTTCTGGGGCAGCTGCGAGCTGCTATTTTTAGCCTGGGAAAGTGCTATTTGCAAACATGTTCCCTGGCTGTTATTAACAGCTCACAGCTGTTAATCACAGCCGCTACGTCCCCACGAACAGCAAGAAGCAGCGCTTTGGATGCAGCATATTCTTGCTGCGTCCAAAATGAGGTGTTCTAATGCCGCACTTTTGTTGTCGGTATATGTCAATCCACCGCATATAATAACACTTCAATCGGTCAAAATCTGCAGCATAGACCAGCGTGTCCGCTACAGAAATTTACATGCTGCGGGTGAGTTTGGGTACATGGCCACGATCAGGAGCCGCTGCAGGTTTGATGCTGCATGTTTATACAGCGTCATACCTGCAGCATCCAGATGTTACCCTACACATAATGGATGGGATCTCTAGAAATCCCATGTTCACTATGCATGCATCAGAGGCTGCGGATCATCCGTGGAGACTGACAACTTTATTCACACAGATACAGAGGACTTTATTCACACAGACACAGAGGACGTTATTCACACAGATACTGATGACTTTATTCACACGGATACAGAGGACTTTATTCAGACAGATACAGAGGACTTTATTCACATACATATAGAGGACTTTATTCACACAGATACATAGGACTTTATTCACACGGATACAGAGGACTTTATTCACACAGATACATAGGACTTTATTCACACTGATACAGAGGACTTTATTCACACTGATACAGAGGACTTTATTCACACAGATACAGAGGACTTTATTCACACAGATACAGAGAACTTTATTCACACAGACACAGAGGACGTTATTCACACAGATACTGATGACTTTATTCACACGGATACAGAGGACTTTATTCAGACAGATACAGAGGACTTTATTCACATACATATAGAGGACTTTATTCACACAGATACATAGGACTTTATTCACACGGATACAGAGGACTTTATTCACACAGATACATAGGACTTTATTCACACTGATACAGAGGACTTTATTCACACTGATACAGAGGACTTTATTCACACAGATACAGAGGACTTTATTCACACAGATACAGAGGACTTTATTCACACGGATACAGAGGACTTTATTCACACAGATACAGAGGACTCAACCCGAGCAATGAGCCCAATGTAAGTCTATGGGAAACTAGAGCATTTTTCAGGCGGATCCCCCGGGGGTCTGCAGAGTTTCGATGGGAACAGTGCTCAAATAACATGGGAACAGCATGGGGAAGACCCCTGGAAGTATTTCTGACTCCCAGGTCACTTCTGTCAACAACGTGGTCAGAGGTATTACGCCACTATTGCGGACTCACAATAAAACATACAAAAACAAAACCAAAATGGATTTTCCTGGGAAATATGTTAAGGAATTTCCTTTCCAGGGTAATAACTTGTATGTAAAGCAAAATAAATAACCAAAAACAAAAATACTCCTCCACACCTTGGGCTATGTTCACACTAAGCATTTTTGATGCATTTTTGCACTTTTGCATTGCTTTCAACCGTGACAAATGACCAGGTAATGTCATTTTAACATTTTACAACCTTATCGGGCCATGTGGTGTGTGACACATCATCAGACACATCCTATTTTATTTATGATGGAGGGACTCTGAAAGTCACAAAGCCTATTTTTATAGGGCCATCAGGCGGCCTTTACTATTCTTAAAGGACCAGCAGTCGGTCCTCACTATTCTTAGAGAGCCATCACCCGGCTATGCTTTATTGTTCCCATTACTAAATAGTGGGTCTCCTATACTGTTATTGCGTATGCAGTTAGTGGCAGGGCTGCCCAAAATTTGGACACACCCCAATACCCCTTTTGAAGAGACTTAGAGGAGGGCCTCCTGAAACCAATGTTCCCATTATTAGGAAGTAGGTCTACCATTGTGTTTGCCTATGCAGTGAATGCAAGGGTTGCCAAAAATTTGGAGGCACTCCAATGCCCCTTGGAAGAGACGTAGAGGTCAGAGGGCCTCCTGAAAACAATGTTCCCATTATTAGGAAGTGGGTCTCCCATTGTGTTTGCCTATGCAGTGAATGCAAGGGCTGCCAAAAATTGGGAGGCACTCCAATGCCCCTTGGAAGAGACGTGGAGGAGGGCCTCATAAAAAAATGTTCCCATTAGAAAGGAGCGGGCCTCCTATACTTGAAATGCCCATGCACTAAGTGTATGGGCTGACAAACATTTACCCCTGGGGGGTATATATGAACATACTGTATACATTTTTTTTTTACGGGCATCATAAACAACACCCTTTAAAAAAATTAGGTGGATGTTGCATCACGGACCACGGTCACCCTGGTGATATGGTGGTGGAGGATGAGGAGAAAGAGGAGGACAAGAGCAAATAGCCAAAATCAGGAAGCGTATACCCATGTGTGGGTGTGAGGAGATGCATGGGAATACACCTCACGAAAAAAGACACTGGATTTGAGTTTATGTTACGCTGCTATCATTCGGAGGTGTTGAGAAGTCTGGCCCAATCAAGCCCTTGTTTATTTTTATAAGAGTCAGCCTGTCAGCATTTTCAGCTGACAGGCGGATGCGCTTATCAGTTATAATTCCACCAGCGGCACTAAAAACCCGCTCTGATAAAACGCTGGTGGCAGGGCAGGCCAAGACCTCCAAGGCGTAGAGAGCCAGTTCATTCCACATATCCAGCTTGGATACCCAATAATTATAAGGCACAGAGGAATCACGGAGGACGTTGGTACGGTCGGTAAAGCACTCCCTCAGCATCTTCCCAAACTTTGCACTCCTTGTGAGAGTACCCTGCATCTCAGGGCCTGTGCGATGGGAGGGGCTGAGAAAATTCTCCCAGAACTTTGACAGTGTTTCCCTGCCTCTGCTGGATTGAAGTTGTGTCTCTCCTGTAGTCCTTGGTTGTCCAGCGAACTGTGACCTCTGCCGCCAGCGTTTTCAGATGGGAATTTTTTTAATAGTTCTGCAACAAGGGCCTTCTGGTACAGCCCCATTTTTGTAGACCTGTCCGCCTCAGGAATAAGAGATATAAAGTTCTCCTTGTAGCGTGGGTCTAGAAGTGTCACCAACCAGTAATGACTGTCACCCAAAATTTTGAAAACGCGAGGGTCATGGGAAAGGCAGTGTAACATAAACTTAGCCATGTGTGCCAGACTGCTAACAGGCAAGACTTCCGAGTCCTCACCAAAAGGATGACTGACCATGCTCTCCTCCTCCTCCTCCTCTCTGTCCTCTGGCCATCCACGCTGAACAGACGGTATTACAGCTGTGCAGATAGTACCGTCTATAGCGGTACTACTAGCTCCTGTTCTTCCTCCTCCTCCTCTTCCTCATTGTCACCCAATCCACATTGGGATGAGATGAGGCTGGGCTGTGTGTAATCACCCTGTATGATTCCTTGATCCATATTATCGTGCTCCGCCTGCAATGCATCCTCTTTGATTGTGAGCAGAGGTCATTTCAGAAGGCAGAGAAGAGGGATGGTGACGCTAATTATGGCATCATCATCGCTCACCATCTTAGTGGAGTCCTCAAAGTTTTGGAGGATGGTACATATGTCTGACATCCATGTCCACTCCTGAGGTCTTATGTGTGGAGTCTGAACTGAATACCGACGGCCTTGTTGATGCTGGTAATCAACAACGGCCCTCTTCTGCTCACAAATCCTCCCAACATCTGCAGTGTAGAGTTCCAATGCGTGGGGACATCACACACCAGTCTGTGAGCCGGAAGCTGAAAATACTGCTGAAACACGGCATGGGCGGAAGCTGTAGGTGAGTCTCTAAAATGGGCACACAGGCGGCGTACTTTAACAAGCAGATCCAGCAGCTCCAGGTAGGATTTGAGAAACCACTGAACCACGAGGTTAAGCACATGGGCCAGGCATGGTACGTGTGTGAGCTCGCCTCGCCTCGGAGCCGCCACCAGGTTCCGGCCATTGTCACACACGACCATGCCTGGCTGTAGGTTCTGTCCACAACTCTTCAGGATTGTGCGGTTTGTCACCTAAGCATATTAGCTTCAGCACAGCCTGTTTCCTCTTGGCCGAGGCAGTGCTGCAGTGCTTCTAGCTTGTGACCGATGTGGTCATTTCGGAGATGGAGGCTGAAGAGGAGGCTGATGTGCAGGAACTGTAGACTGTGGGGGCAACCCTGATTGACCTAGGGCCCGCAATCCTTGGCAGCGGGAGGACATGTTCTGTCCCAAGGTCCAACTGGGTCCCGGCTTCCACTATATTAACCCAGTGTGCCGTCAGCGAGATGTACCGTCCCTGCCCACAAGCACTTGTCCACGTGTCCGTGGTTAGGTGGACTTTCCCGGTAACTGCGTTGTTGAGGGCACGGCTAATGTTTTGGGACACGTGCTTGTGTAATGTGGGGACGGCACACCGGGAGAAATAGTGGTGGCTGGGGACCGGGTACCGAGGGACGGCTGCCGCCATCAGGTTGCGGAATCCTTCTGTCTCCACGAGCATAAAAGGCAACATTTCGAGCGCAAGCAGTCGTGTAATGTGGGAATTTAGTATTGTGGCCTGTGGGGCGTTGGCTGCGTATTTGCGCTTGCGTTCCAAGGACTGAGGTATGGACAACTGAATGCTGCGCTGGGACAAGGACGTGCTTCCTGATGCTGCTACTTGAGAGTGTGCAACGACAGGTGCAGGGCAGGAGGCATCTTCGCATGCACCATGGACAGGGGATTGGCTTGCAAGCACAACAGCGGAAGAGTCAATGGTGCCACCCGCTGACACTGTTCCTTGTCCCGGGGGTTCGGCCCACAAAGTCGGGTACTTTGCTGCCATGTGCCTGATCATGCTGGTGGTGGTCTGGCTGCTAGTTTTGCCAACCCTGCTGATGCTGGCCTGGCAGGTGGTGCAAATAGCCTTTTGGGGGTTGTCGGCGGAGTCTTTAAAAAACAACCAGACTCGGGAAGACCTAACAGTTGTACTGGCAACTTGCTTCGTGCTGGTGTTATGGGGAGCGGTTGCCTGCCTTCTGTCTGCGGCCACCACACTGCTTCTTCCTGCCTGTTGGGGTACTCTGCCTCCCTCCACCTGTATGCTCCTGTCCTCCTGCCATGTTGGGTCAGTTACTATATCATCCACCACCTCGTCTTCCACTTCCGCACCCTGTTCCTCCTCCTGACTTTCTGGCAATTGTGTCTCATTATCGTCCACCTCTTGTGACACTTTCCCACCGTAGCCTTCATGTGACCGTGGCTGCTCAAATATTTGGGTATCGCTACCTGCGATGTCCTCTTGCCCCACTTCAAGTGGACCGGGCGAGAGGCCTGAATCTATAAATGGAAAAGTGAACAGCTCTTCAGAGTGTCCAAGTGTGGGATCATTTGTCTCTGGGCACTCGGCCTGGTGGGAGGAAGGAGGATCAGGGTGAATATGCGGTCCAGACTCATGGCTACTGAGACTTGACCGTGTGGAAGACATGATGGTGGTGGTGACTGAAAGCATTATCCGCTATCCAACCAACAACCCTTTGACACTGCTCTGGGTTCAATAGTGGTGTGCTGCGGTCCCCTAGGAATTGGGACAGGAAGGTCAGGCGATAAGATTTGGGTGTTTGTTGTGGCACAATTTCAGCTTGCCCACTGCCTCGGCATGCACCATCACCATCACGTCCAGTTCCCCGTCCCTTGCCACGCGCCTTGCCCATTTTAAATGGAGGACAATATCTTCCACGCTCACTACAAATGGCTGAATTTGGAGCGAAGTTATAAGTAATCCATGTGATGGAGAAACCACAGTTTTAAATACCTGGCCTGTAGGTAACTATTTTAAACAGCAAACCGATGCCAATAACTTTGCTGACACACTGAAAAAAAATTTGAATGGAGACCAAAAATGGCAGTATTTTCAGCGCAATTATATGTAATCCGTGTGACGGACAAACCACAGTTTTAAATAGCTGGATTTTTAGCGCTGTAAAGGATCTGGCTGTATTCTGCAGTGCTAACAAGCAAATGGCACAAAAAAAGTGTTCTCTGGATTGCTTTTTAAGCAAATAATAAGGATTAAGATCCCCAAAAAAATATTCCTGGCCTCTGAGACCTGGGCCTTTGTCTAGAAATATCTAACATCCGCAGAAGGCAGAACTGGAATGGAGCCTCTTGTGCTATATGCACTGCTGTCTGCAATATATCCTGCCTGCCTATATACGCTGCCTGTCTGATATCTCTGCAGATGGATTAGTCCTCAGAAGGACTGTTTGTTGAGATGGATATGTGTAATGTACTTGTTTTCTCCCTACATTACCTAATACACAACCAAATCTCTCCCTAGCTCAGCAGCACCTCTCCCTACACTGCCTGATTGCGGAGTAGACTGACGAGCACAGCGGCGCCAGGTCTGATATAGACCTGATAACGCTGTGCGGCCAACCAATCACTGTAATGCCACAACCAACATGGCTGCGGCATTACAGTGAGTGGCAGGCAATCCCTGCATGTTCATTGGCTCTGTAAAGAGCGCCAAAAATGCAGGGAGGCGACCCGAGCATCCGCCCGAGCATCTCGCAAGTACGTGGCGAGCTCCGAGCATCTTGAGCACTGAGATGCTCGGGCGAGTACTTGCGAGTATGCTCGATCATCAATAATACAGAGGACTTTATTCACACAGACACATAGGACTTTATTCACACAGACACATAGGACTTTATTCACACAGACACAGAGGACTTTATTCACACAGATACTGAGGACTTTATTCACACAGATATAGAGGACTTTATTCACACAGATACAGAGGACTTTATTCACACAGACACAGTGGACTTTATTCACACAGACACAGAGGACTTTATTCACACAGACACATAGGACTTTATTCACACAGATACAGTAGACTTTATTCACACAGATACATAGGACTTTATTCACACAGACACAGAGGACTTTATTCACACAGATACAGAGGGCTTTATTCACACAGATACAGAGGACTTTATTCACACAGACACAGAGGACTTTATTCGCACAGACACAGAGGACTTTATTCACACACATACAGTAGACTTTATTCACACAGATACATAGGACTTTATTCACACAGACACAGAGGACTTTATTCACACAGATACAGAGGACTTTATTCACACAGATACAGAGGACTTTATTCACACAGACACAGAGGACTTTATTCACACAGATACAGAGGACTTTATTCACACAGATACAGAGGACTTTATTCACACAGACACAGAGGACTTTATTCACACAGACACAGAGGACTTTATTCACACAGATACAGTAGACTTTATTCACACAGATACATAGGACTTTATTCACACAGACACAGAGGACTTTATTCACACAGACACATAGGACTTTATTCACAGATACAGTAGACTTTATTCACACAGACACAGAGGACTTTATTCACACAAACACATAGGACTTTATTCACACAGATACAGTAGACTTTATTCACACAGATACATAGGACTTTATTCACACAGACACAGAGGACTTTATTCACACAGATACAGAGGGCTTAATTCACACAGATACAGAGGACTTTATTCACACAGACACATAGGACTTTATTCACAGATACAGTAGACTTTATTCACACAGACACAGAGGACTTTATTCATACAGACACATAGGACTTTATTCACACAGATACAGTAGACTTTATTCACACAGATACATAGGACTTTATTCACACAGATACAGAGGACTTTATTCACACAGATACAGAGGGCTTTATTCACACAGATACAGAGGACTTTATTCACACAGACACAGAGGACTTTATCTGCACAGACACAGAGGACTTTATTCGCACAGACACAGAGGACTTTATTCACACACATACAGTAGACTTTATTCACACAGATACATAGGACTTTATTCACACAGACACATAGGACTTTATTCACACAGATACAGTAGACTTTATTCACACAGATACATAGGACTTTATTCACACAGATACAGAGGACTTTATTCACACAGACACAGAGGACTTTATTCGCACAGATACAGAGGACTTTATTCACACAGACACAGAGGACTTTATTCACACAGACACAGAGGACTTTATTCACACAGAGGACTTTATTCACACAGACACATAGGACTTTATTCACACAGATACAGTAGACTTTATTCACACAGATACATAGGACTTTATTCACACAGATACATAGGACTTTATTCACACAGACACAGAGGACTTTATTCACACACATACAGTAGACTTTATTCACACAGATACATAGGACTTTATTCACACAGACACAGAGGACTTTATTCACACAGACACAGAGGACTTTATTCACACACATACAGTAGACTTTATTCACACAGATACATAGGACTTTATTCACACAGACACAGAGGACTTTATTCACACAGACACAGAGGACTTTATTCACACAGATACAGAGGACTTTATTCACACAGACACAGGGAACTTTATTCACACAGATACATAGGACTTTATTCACACAGACACAGAGGACTTTATTCACACAGATACAGAGGACTTTATTCACACAGACACAGAGGACTTTATTCACACAGACACAGAGGACTTTATTCACACAGACACATAGGACTTTATTCACACAGATACAGTAGACTTTATTCACACAGATACATAGGACTTTATTCACACAGACACAGAGGACTTTATTCACACAGACACAGAGGACTTTATTCACACAGATACATAGGACTTTATTCACACAGACACAGAGGACTTTATTCACACAGACACAGAAGACTTTATTCACACAGATACAGAGGACTTTATTCACACAGACACATAGGACTTTATTCACACAGATACAGTGGACTTTATTCACACAGATACAGAGGACTTTATTCACACAGACACATAGGACTTTATTCACACAGATACAGTGGACTTTATTCACACAGATACAGAGGACTTTATTCACACAGATACAGAGGACTTTATTCACACAGATACAGAGGACTTTATTCACACAGACACAGAGGACTTTATTCACACAGACACAGAGGACTGTATTCACACAGATACAGAGGACTGTATTCACACAGATACAGAGGACTTTATTCACACAGACACAGAGGACTTTATTCACACAGACACAGAGGACTTTATTCACACAGACACAGAGGACTTTATTCACACAGACACAGAGGACTTTATTCACACAGACACAGAGGACTTTATTCACACAGATACAGAGGACTTTATTCACACAGATACATAGGACTTTATTCACACAGACACAGAGGACTTTATTCACACAGATACAGAGGACTGTATTCACACAGATACAGAGGACTGTATTCACACAGACACAGAGGACTTTATTCACACAGACACAGAGGACTTTATTCACACAGATACAGAGGACTCTATTCACACAGATACAGAGGACTTTTCAGGTTCTTATTTGAGGCATTGTTATCAGAGACTAGGTGTTGTAGCTAATCAGAAGTGCAGGTACAGAACACGATGCCCAGGAGACACAGTGACTCCATCTCATCCGTATAACAAGGAGCCGTCAGCGAACAGGACAGATTCTCGCTTTTCCTGCTTTCAGACAGCTATCCATATATCTATTATCTATCTATCTATCTATCTATCTATCTATCTATCTATCTATCTATCATTTATCTATTATTTATCTATCAGACTATGTATCTATTATCTATCTATCTATCTATCTATCTATCTATCTATCTATTATCTGTATATCTATCTATCCATGTATCTATTTATCTATCTATCAGTCTATGTATCTATCTATCTATCTATTATCTGTATATCTATCTATCCATGTATCTACTCCAAAAATAAAGGACAGCATTCCTTGTAGAAAACATAATGTGGTTTCATGGCCCATAAGGGCTAGTGGCGATGTTTTGGCTCTGATTTGAGCCTTTCTCAAGCAGTGAATAAGTGAAGTTACATCATATAAATATCCGTCAGATAATCAATGACATAAATAAAGTGCATAAGTGCTTTACAGAACCAAAATGCCTAGTACAAAAGACATGTGCAAACCTCATTGTATATTTATAAATAAAGTGCTAGTGATACACGGATTGCAGATTTACACAAAACATATATTACATTTAATTGCAATCAAGTACCAGATGCGTAGCTTTCAATAATCTAAGATAACATGACTCACCCCATTGGATCATATAATCCAGCGCCAAAACTCGGCATCTATCAAATGCTACCACGCATGTCAGAGTCAGCGGGGAGTCCTGGCCGGGCAGGCGCTCTAAGCACCTGTGTGCATCCTGCGCCATGATTGTTGAAGTAAGACTCTCAAATCGTACTGCACATGTCACAGGCTGCTTCAGCACCACAGGAAGTGCTGCGCCTGACACAGACTGTCAAAATATTCCCACGCAGCAGTAGTGCCGTAAGTGAGGTCACGCTCCTGTCAGTGTATCGCGGCTGCAGAATAGAGACGTCACATTTTCTGATGTGGCCGTTATATTCATGAGATCGATGTGGGACACTCACAATATGGACTACGGTGGACAGTGAAGATTATGGTCGTTTATTATTTTATCTTTATTTCAGGAGACAATGGCTTCAGGGATTAGGTGTAAGGTGAGTATATGGCGTGTTTTTATTTTTTGTAGGGGACGAAGGCATCGGGGACAAGGTGTAGGTGAGTATAATCTGTTTTTTTTATTTGAATATTTTTTTGTTCATTTCGACATTTGTTTTTTTTACTTTCAGCACAGGCGCCGCTGACAAGAGACTGCTGCATCAATCCAGCGGCGCCTGTGCTCCCTATTTTCTATGACAGCAGGCGCCGGCTGATGGGGATAGTAGTTCCATCAGCCGTCACCTATGACCTGCAGTAAGCTTTTTACCGCAGGTCACTGTCACAACTGTGGGATCATGCTGATCAGCATGATCCCACAGCGCTCTGACCATGGTAACTATGTTACCGCCAATCAGAGCCTGAGTTTCCTGCGCTGTCACGCAGATGACAGCCCGTGAAACACCCGAACCTGGACTCGAACAGTAACACGGACTTCCCGAGAAAGTCCGTGTTCAGGGTCCGTGCCCGAACAGTAGTTGTTCGGTACGGACCCCAAACATTACTGTTCGGAATCGCCCATCACTATTCATAATCTCTATCTACGTAACACCACCATATTCCAGGAGAATCATACATACAATTCTCACTATTATTGCCGGCTTCTCGTAAATCCCCTATATTGTAATAAGGTACTTTAAAGCACATGTCAGCAGGATTGTGCTAATTAAACTACATACACTGTCTGATGGGCGACATTACACTGATTAACATGATACCTTGGTTGATGAAATCCGTCCTGTGGTTCTTGTGTTATCTTTACTTTTAGTTTGGAGATAATGATATGCTCGTGCTCCAGGGCGGCCTGTGGAGGGCACTCTATCTGGTGCTCTGCTTACATATTAATCATATTAATCTGTATGCTCTTATGGCAGATCACTGATCGATCACTGACCTGCCTTCTATTTTACATACTACTAGATGCATTATGTAGAACAGGAGCAGACATAAAACACTCTTCCAATTTTTCACAAGCCCTAATAGCATCCAGTGGCCAAACCTTGAGATCCGCCCCCTTATGTGTGATGACAATAAGAGGTTCAGCAATCTGAGAAAAAACCCTAATAAATTCCCTATAATAGTTGGCGAATCCTACAAAATGTGGCAACATTTTCAGGTCACTAGGTCAGACCCAATCTATTATGGCTTTCACCTTCCCAGGATCCATCGTAAACCCATCAGCCGATAAAATGATCCCCAGGAATGAAACTTCCTGAGCAGAAAAAAACATTTCTCAATTTTAGCAAAGAAAGAAAGAATTCTCCCTCAATCCTTATCATACAACACGGACATGTTCCTGGTGAGAATCCAAATCAGCTGAGAAAATTCTATATCATCAAGGAAAATCACAAGAAATCTCCCAATGTAATCAGAGAAATATCATTCAGAGAGTTGTGAAATCCTGTTGGTGCATTGGAGAATCCAATTAATAGAGAGAAGTTGTGTCAATAGTTTATAGCACCCCGAAAACAATATATGTACAGTACAGACCAAAAGTTTGGACACACCTTCTCATTTAAAGATTTTTCTGTATTTTCATGACTATGAAAATTGTACATTCACACTGAAGGCATCAAAACTATGAATTAACACATGTGGAATTATATACTTAACAAAAAAGTGTGAAACAACTGAAAATATGTCTTATATTCTAGGTTCTTCAAAGTAGCCACCTTTTGCTTTGATGACTGTTTGGCACACTCTTGGCAATCTCTTGATGAGCTTCAAGAGGTAGTCACCGGAAATAGTCTTCCAACAATCTTGAAGGAGTTCCCAGAGATGCTTAGCACTTGTTGGCCCTTTTGCCTTCACTCTGCGGTCCAGCTCACCCCAAACCATCTCGATTGGGTTCAGGTCTGGTGACTGTGGATGTCAAGTCATCTGGCGTAGCACCCCATCACTCTCCCTCTTGGTCAAATAGCCCTTACACAGAATGGAGGTGTGTTTGGGGTCATTGTCCTGTTGAAAAATAAATGATGGTCCAACTAAACGCAAACCGGATGGAATAGCATACCGCTGCAAGATGCTGTGGTAGCCATGCTGGTTCAGTATGCCTTCAATTTTGAATAAATCCCCAACAGTGTCACCAGCAAAGAACCCACACACCATCACACTTCCTCCTCCATGCTTCACGGTGGGAACCAGGCATGTTGAGTCCATTAGTTCACCTTTTCTGCGTCGCACAAAGACACGGTGGTTGGAACCAAAGATCTCAAATTTGGACTCATCAGACCAAAGCACAGATTTCCACTGGTCTAATGTCCATTCCTTTTGTTCTTTAGCCCAACAAGTCTCTTCTGCTTGTTGCCTGTCCTTAACAGTGGTTTCCTAGCAGCTATTTTACCATGAAGGCCTGCTGCACAAAGTCTCCTCTTAACAGTTGCTGAAGAGATGTGTCTGCTGCTAGAACTCTGTGTGGCATTGACCTGGTTTCTAATCTGAGCTGCTGTTAACCTGCGATTTCTGAGGCTGGTGACTCGGATAAACTTATCCTCAGAAGCAGAGGTGACTCTTGGTCTTCCTTTCCTGGGGCGGTCCTCATGTGAGCCAGTTTCTTTGTAGCGCTTGATGGTTTTTGCAACTGCACTTGGGGACACTTTCAAAGTTTGCCCAATCTTTCGGACCAACTGACCTTCATTTCTTAAAGTAATGATGGCCACTCGTTTTTCTTTACTTAGCTGCGTTTTTCTTTCCATAATACAAATTCTAACAGTCTATTCAGTAGGACTATCAGCTGTGTATCCAACCCCATTTATAAAGCAAGAAATCCCACTTATTAAACCTGACAGGGCACACCTGTGAAGTGAAAACCATTTCCGGTGACTACCTCTTGAAGCTCATCCAGAGAATGCCAAGAGTGTGCAAAGCAGTCATCAAGCAAAAGGTGGCTACTTTGAAGAACCTAGAATATAAGACATATTTTCAGTTGTTTCACACTTTTTTGTTAAGTATATAATTCCACATGTGTTAATTAATAGTTTTGATGTCTTCAGTGTGAATGTACAATTTTCATAGTCGTGAAAATACAGAAAAATCTTTAAATGAGAAGGTGTGTCCAAACTTTTGGTCTGTACTGTATAACCATTAGTCTATGAATCTACCACTTGGGTACTTCAAACCACCATGGAAGTGGTAAGTGGTTCCGTACAGAAAACACTCATCATATAGGAAATGTACTCATGAACCAAGATACATAAAATACTTATAGATTGTAAGCTCTTACGAGCAGGATCGTCATTACACGCGGCTCCGATCCATACATTTCGCACACACGCGGCTCTGCTCAGTACACCTCGTACACACACGGCTCCGCTCCGTACACTTACTACACACACGGCTCCGCTCCGTACACCTCGTACACACACGGCTCCTCTGCGTACACCTCGTTCAAACACGGCTCCACTCCGTACACCTCGTACACGCGCGGCTCCGCTCCGTACACCTCGTACACACACGGCTCCGCTCCGTACACCTCGTACACACACGGCTCCGCTCCGTACACCTCGTGCACGCGCGGCTCCGCTCCGTACACCTCGTGCACGCGCGGCTCCGCTCCGTACACCTCGTGCACGCGCGGCTCCGCTCCGTACACCTAGTACACGCACGGCTCCGCTCCGTACACCTCGTACACACGACTCCAATCCCTACACCTCGTACACACGGTTCTGCTCCGTACACGCGCAGCTCTGCTCCGTACACGCGGCTCCGATCCATACATTTCGTACACACGCGGCTCAGCTCCGTACACCTCGTACACACGCGGCTCCGCTCCGTACGCCTCGTACACACGCGGCTCCGCTCCGTACGCCTCGTACACACGCGGCTCCGCACGCCTCGTACACACGCGGCTCCGCTCCGTACGCCTCGTACACACAGGGCTCCGCTCCGTACGCCTCGTACACGCGCGGCTCCGCTCCGTACGCCTCGTACACGCGCGGCTCCGCTCCGTACGCCTCGTACACGCGCGGCTCCGCTCCGTACGCCTCGTACACGCGCGGCTCCGCTCCGTACGCCTCGTACACACGCGGCTCCACTCCGTACGCCTCGTACACGCGCGGCTCCGCTCCGTACGCCTCCTACACACGCGGCTCCGCTCCGTACACCTCGTACACACACGGCTCCGCTCCGTACACTTCGTACACACACGGCTCCGCTCCGTACACCTCGTACACACACGGCTCCGCTCCGTACACCTCGTTCAAACACGGCTCCACTCTGTACACCTCGTACACACACGGCTCCGCTCCGTACACTTCGTACACATACGGCTCCGCTCCGTACACCTCGTACACACACGGCTCCGCTCCGTACACCTCGTTCAAACACGGCTCCACTCTGTACACCTCGTACACGCGCGGCTCCGCTCCGTACACCTCGTACACACGCGGCTCCGCTCCGTACACCTCGTACACACGCGGCTCCGCTCCGTACACCTCGTGCACGCGCGGCTCCGCTCCGTACACCTCATACACACACGGATCCGCTCCGTACACTTCGTACACACACGGCTCCGCTCCGTACACCTCGTACACACACGGCTCCGCTCCGTACACCTCGTTCAAACACGGCTCCACTCTGTACACCTCGTACACGCGCGGCTCCGCTCCGTACACCTCGTACACACGCGGCTCCGCTCCGTACACCTCGTACACACACGGCTCCGCTCCGTACACCTCGTACACGCGCGGCTCCGCTCCGTACGCCTCGTACACACGCGGCTCCGCTCCGTACGCCTCGTACACAAGCGGCTCCGCTCCGTACGCCTGGTACACACGCGGCTCCGCTCCGTGCGCCTCGTACACATGCGGCTCCGCTCCGTACACCTCGTACACACACGGCTCCGCTCCGTACACTTCGTACACACACGGCTCCGCTCCGTACACCTCGTACACACACGGCTCCTCTACGTACACCTCGTTCAAACACGGCTCCACTCTGTACACCTCGTACACGCGCGGCTCCGCTCCGTACACCTCGTACACACACGGCTCCGCTCCGTACACCTCGTACACACACGGCTCCGCTCCGTACACCTCGTGCACGCGCGGCTCCGCTCCGTACACTTCGTGCACGCGCGGCTCCGCTCCGTACGCCTCGTACACGCGCGGCTCCGCTCCGTACGCCTCGTACACGCGCGGCTCCGCTCCGTACGCCTCGTACACGCGCGGCTCCGCTCCGTACACCTCGTACACGCGCGGCTCCGCTCCGTACGCCTCGTACACGCGCGGCTCCGCTCCGTACGCCTCCTACACACGCGGCTCCGCTCCGTACGCCTCCTACACACGCGGCTCCGCTCCGTACGCCTCCTACACACGCGGCTCCGCTCCGTACACCTCGTACACACACGGCTCCGCTCCGTACACCTCGTACACACACGGCTCCGCTCCGTACACCTCGTTCAAACACGGCTCCGCTCCGTACACCTCGTACACACACGGCTCCGCTCCGTACACTTCGTACACACACGGCTCCGCTCCGTACACCTCGTACACACACGGCTCCGCTCCGTACACCTCGTTCAAACACGGCTCAACTCTGTACACCTCGTACACGCGCGGCTCCGCTCCGTACACCTCGTACACACGCGGCTCCGCTCCGTACACCTCGTACACACACGGCTCCGCTCCGTACGCCTCGTGCACGCGCGGCTCCGCTCCGTACACCTCGTACACACACACGGCTCCGCTCCGTACACCTCGTACACGCGCGGCTCCGCTCCGTACACCTCGTACACGCGCGGCTCCGCTCCGTACACCTCGTACACACGCGACTCCGCTCCGTACACCTCGTACACGCGCGGCTCCGCTCCGTACACCTCGTACACGCGCGGCTCCGCTCCGTACACCTCGTACACGCGCGGCTCCGCTCCGTACACCTCGTACACGCGCGGCTCTGCTCCGTACAACTCGTACACACACACGGCTCCGCTCCGTACGCCTCGTACACACACGGCTTCACTCCGTACACCTCCTACACACGCGGCTCTGCTCCGTACGCCTCGTACACATGCGGCTCTGCTCCGTACGCCTCGTACACACACGGCTCCGCTCCGTACACCTCGTACACGCGCGGCTCTGCTCCGTACACCTCGTACACACACGGCTCCGCTCCGTACACTTCGTACACACATGGCTCCGCTCCGTACACCTCGTTCAAACACGGCTCCACTCTGTACACCTCGTACACGCGCGGCTCCGCTCCGTACACCTCGTACACATGCGGCTCCGCTCCGTACACCTCGTACACACACGGCTCCGCTCCGTACACCTCGTGCACGCGCGGCTCCGCTCCGTACACCTCGTACACACACGGATCCACTCCGTACACTTCGTACACACACGGCTCCGCTCCGTACACCTCGTACACACACGGCTCCGCTCCGTACACCTCGTTCAAACACGGCTCCACTCTGTACACCTCGTACACGCGCGGCTCCGCTCCGTACACCTCGTACACACGCGGCTCCGCTCCGTACACCTCGTACACACACGGCTCCGCTCCGTACACCTCGTGCACGCGCGGCTCCGCTCCGTACGCCTCGTACACACGCGGCTCCGCTCCGTACGCCTCGTACACAAGCGGCTCCGCTCCGTACGCCTCGTACACACGCGGCTCCGCTCCGTACGCCTCGTACACATGCGGCTCCGCTCCGTACACCTCGTACACACACGGCTCCGCTCCGTACACTTCGTACACACACGGCTCCGCTCCGTACACCTCGTACACACACGGCTCCTCTACGTACACCTCGTTCAAACACGGCTCCACTCTGTACACCTCGTACACGCGCGGCTCCGCTCCGTACACCTCGTACACGCGCGGCTCCGCTCCGTACACCTCGTACACACACGGCTCCGCTCCGTACACCTCGTACACACACGGCTCCGCTCCGTACACCTCGTGCACGCGCGGCTCCGCTCCGTACACTTCGTGCACGCGCGGCTCCGCTCCGTACACCTCGTGCACGCGCGGCTCCGCTCCGTACACCTCGTGCATGCGCGGCTCCGCTCCGTACACCTAGTACACGCGCGGCTCCGCTCCGTACACCTCGTACACACGACTCCAATCCCTACACCTCGTACACACGGTTCTGCTCCGTACACGCGCGGCTCTGCTCCGTACACATCGTACACGCGGCTCCGATCCATACATTTCGTACACACGCGGCTCCGCTCCGTACGCCTCGTACACGCGCGGCTCCGCTCCGTACGCCTCGTACACACGCGGCTCCGCTCCGTACGCCTCGTGCACGCGCGGCTCCGCTCCGTACGCCTCGTGCATGCTCGGCTCCGCTCCGTACACCTCGTGCACGCGCGGCTCCGCTCCGTAGGCCTCGTGCACGCGCGGCTCCGCTCCGTACACCTCGTACACGCGCGGCTCCGCTCCGTACACCTCGTACACGCGCGGCTCCGCTCCGTACACCTCGTACACACGTGACTCCGCTCCGTACACCTCGTACACGCGCGGCTCCGCTCCGTACACCTCGTACACGCGCGGCTCCGCTCCGTACACCTCGTACACGCGCGGCTCTGCTCCGTACACCTCGTACATACACGGCTCTGCTCCGTACGCCTCGTACACACACGGCTCTGCTCCGTAAACCTCGTACACGCTCGGCTCTGCTCCGTACACCTCGTACATACACGGCTCTGCTCCGTACACCTCGTACACACACGGCTCTGCTCCGTACACCTCGTACACACGCGGCTCTGCTCCGTACACCTCGTACACACGCGGCTCCGCTCCGTACGCCTCGTACACACACGGCTCCGCTCCGTACACCTCGTACACACGCGGCTCTGCTCCGTACACCTCGTACACACGCGGCTCTGCTCCGTACACCTCGTACATACACGGCTCTGCTCCGTACGCCTCGTACACACACGGCTCCGCTCCGTACACCTCGTACACACACGGCTCTGCTCCGTACACCTCGTACACACACGGCTCTGCTACATCCACACTGTAAACCCCTCCTGACCCCACACATAAACTTCAGCTCATCCAGCACCATGACAACCAGCACAGCAGAGTCCTGCATCCACTGAGGCCCCTGATCATGTGACCCCTGACTCCTCCCCTCCTGTGACCTCATCACAGCTCCTGTGCGCACAGAGCAGCCATATATGTGGTGGCGGCTCTGCAGGTGGAGGTATGTGGAGGCCCCATTACTGGGCGCAGGGGGCATTAACCCCTTCAGCACCGAGACTCTTTTGGGGTCTTGTGTTGCCCCTTTATAAGAATCATAAGGTTTTTGTTCTGTTTCCTGTAATAGATACATACGACCCAACTATGGAGACAGGAAGGGAGGAAACGTATTGTTCTCATAGTACAGGACCCCTTTACTGGCCCCACAGTGTAATGCCCCCATTATGCCCCTTATGCAGTATGTATGATCCCCCCACACAGTGTAATGCCCCCATTATGCCCCTTATGCAGTATGTATGATCCCCCCACACAGTGTAATGCCCCCATTATGCCCCTTATGCGTGATGTATGATGCCCCCCACAGTGTAATGCTCCCATTATGACCCTTATACAGTATGTATGATGCCCCCATTATGCCCCTTATACAGGATGTATGATGCCCCCACACAGTGTAATGCCCCCATTATGCCCCTTATACAGGATGTATGATGCCCCCCACAGTGTAATGCCCCCATTATGCCCCTTATGCAGGATGTATGATGCCCCCCCCACAGTGTAATGCCCGCATTATGCCCCTTATACAGTATGTATGATGCCCCCACACAGTGTAATGCCCCCATTATGCCCCTTATACAGGATGTATGATGCCCCCACACAGTGTAATGCCCCCATTATGTCCCTTATACAGGATGTATGATGCCCCCACACAGTGTAATGCCCCCATTATGCCCCTTATACAGGATGTATGATGCCCCCACAGTGTAATGCCCCTTATGCAGGATGTATGATGCCCCACACAGTGTAATGCCCCTTATGCAGGATGTATGATGCCCCCACACAGTGTAATGCCCCCATTATGTCCCTTATGCAGTATGTATGATGCCCCCACACAGTGTAATGCCCCCATTATGCCCCTTATGCAGGATGTATGATGCCCCCACACAGTGTAATGCCCCCATTATGTCCCTTATGCAGTATGTATGATGCCCCCACACAGTGTAATGCCCCCATTATGTCCCTTATGCAGTATGCATGATGCCCCCACAGTGTAATGCCCCTTATGCAGGATGTGTGATGCCCCCACACAGTGTAATGCCCCCATTATGCCCCTTATGCAGGATGTATGATGCCCCACACAGTTTAATGCCCCCATTATGCCCCTTATGCAGGATGTATGATGCCCCCCACACAGTGTAATGCCCCTATTATGCCCCTTATGCAGGATGTATGATGCCCACAGTGTAATGCCCCTATTATACCCCTTATGCAGTATGTATGATGCCCCCACACAGTGTAATGCCCCCATTATGTCCCTTATGCAGTATGCATGATGCCCCTTATACAGGATGTATGATGCCCCCACACAGTGTAATGCCCCCATTATGCCCCTTATACAGGATGTATGATGCCCCCCACAGTGTAATGCCCCCATTATGCCCCTTATGCAGGATGTATGATGCCCCCCCCACAGTGTAATGCCCGCATTATGCCCCTTATACAGTATGTATGATGCCCCCACACAGTGTAATGCCCCCATTATGCCCCTTATACAGGATGTATGATGCCCCCACACAGTGTAATGCCCCCATTATGCCCCTTATACAGGATGTATGATGCCCCCATACAGTGTAATGCCCCCATTATGCCACTTATACAGGATGTATGATGCCCCCACAGTGTAATGCCCCTTATGCAGGATGTATGATGCCCCACACAGTGTAATGCCCCTTATGCAGGATGTATGATGCCCCCACACAGTGTAATTCCCCCATTATGTCCCTTATGCAGTATGTATGATGCCCCCACACAGTGTAATGCCCCCATTATGCCCCTTATGCAGGATGTATGATGCCCCCACACAGTGTAATGCCCCCATTATGTCCCTTATGCAGTATGTATGATGCCCCCACACAGTGTAATGCCTCCATTATGTCCCTTATGCAGTATGCATGATGCCCCCACAGTGTAATGCCCCTTATGCAGGATGTGTGATGCCCCCACACAGTGTAATGCCCCCATTATGCCCCTTATGCAGGATGTATGATGCCCCACACAGTTTAATGCCCCCATTATGCCCCTTATGCAGGATGTATGATGCCCCCCACACAGTGTAATGCCCCTATTATGCCCCTTATGCAGGATGTATGATGCCCAAACACAGTGTAATGCCCCTATTATACCCCTTATGCAGTATGTATGATGCCCCCACACAGTGTAATGCCCCCATTATGTCCCTTATGCAGTATGCATGATGCCCCCACACACACAGTGTAATGCCCCCATTATGTCCCTTATGCTTTATGCATGATGCCCCCACACAGTGTAATGCCCCTATTATACCCCTTGCAGTATGTATGATGCCCCCACACAGTGTAATGCCCCTATTATACCCCTTGCAGTATGTATGATGCCCCCACACACACAGTGTAATGCCCCCATTATGTCCCTTATGCTTTATGCATGATGCCCCCACACAGTGTAATGTTCCCTCAGTACCGCCTGAGGTCCTGCACTTGGAATGATTCCTCTGGAAAATGGTTTTCCCTCTGCCTGCTCCCCTCCATGTATACCCTCGAGCATGTATACATACATGTAGGGGAGCAGGCCTTACTAGATATTGAGGCTTTGTACAGTAATATACCGCATGAGGATGGTATCAGAGGAGTAAGACGTTTCTTGAAATCAAGATCAATAGAGTGTAGCAGACCTAATGTCTTCATGGAGGATCTTCTAAAATTCACTCTTAGGCTGCGTGCACACGATGCGTTTTTCATGCGTTTATGCTGCGGAATTTCCGCAGCGGAAACGCATCAAAAAAGCATGGTAATCCGCACCCCATAGTCCCCAGTGGCATTCCACAATGTCAATGCACATGCTGCTGATTTTTCCGCAGCGTTTCTGCAGCGCAAATAAATCCGCAGCATGTTCATTAATTTTGCGGAAGCGCCGCCATTGACTTGCGTTGAGACGCATAGAATCCGTGTCTGTACATTTCTACAAGCGAATTCTATGCGTCTCTATGTGCGGATGGTACCCAGGTCTGGAGGAGAGAAGACTCTCATCCAGACCTGGGTACCATTGTACCTGTAAAAAAAGAATAAAATAAAAAATAAAGTTTATATTCACGTGTCCGGCGGCTTCTCTCTGCTTGCCGGCAGCGCTTCTCCTTCCAGGACCTGAGATGACGTCACGGTCATGTGACCGCAGGCTGTCTCGCGATGTGCCGGCAACCTGGAAGAAGCCAGGACGAGCGCGACAGCACACGCCGGGGCATCGGGGGTGAGTATAGCTTTATTTGTTTTATTTTTACAGTCACACTGTATAAATCCATGCCTTTTGCATGGATCTATATAGTGTGACCTAGTTGTCAAGCACTTTCCCAGTGATGCTATCGCCTGGAAAGTGCTTGTCAGTCCGCATGCGGAAACACATGCGTTAACGCATGTGAATCCGCATGTATTCTGCAGGAAAAACGCATGCACAATCTGCATGCGTTTTTTCTGCCAGGGAGATGCAGAAATGCTGCAGAAATTTTCTGCTTCATTTCTGCATCGTGGGCACATAGCCTTACTCATAACTTCTTTCTTTTTGACAGGAAATACTTCCACCAGCTCAGGGGTAGTGCGATGTGGAGCCCCTGTGTCCCCTCGTATGATAACCTCTTCCTGGGCTGGTGGGAGGAAACCACAATATTCAGGGATGATCATAAGTGGTGGCATCCATATATTTGGGTACAGTATAGATATATTGACCACATTTTTATCATCTGGTCGGGGACGAGTGAACAATTTTTTTTAAATTTGTCAGGGAACTCAATATCAATAGCGATGGCCTTAGATTTACATCTGAGTTTAATTATTACCAGTTGCCTTTCTTGGATGTACTAATCTAGAAATAACGGGATGGGACCCTAGGGACACTTAACTACCATAAACCTACTAACACTAATAAACTATTGAAATGGGATAGCCACCACCCCATCCCACTGAAAAAGGCAATACCCAATGGCCAATTTTTACAGTTGAGAAGGAACTGTTCTAATGTCACAGATTTTAATATACAGACAATAGACATGAACACCAGATTCATGGAAAAAGGTACCCACAGTACATTTTGGATTCCGCACGATCGTTTACAGAAAAACAGGAGAGACAAACATTCCTCCATACCTAACCAAGAGACCAAGAAAAAGATGGGATAACACTGGTAATAGGAACTGAGTAACCGTATCTTTAATATCCTCAGAAAACACTAGGATGTACTTGTGGCCGACCCGGACCTGAGGGTGCTGTGGGATCTACTCCCACAATAACTTTCAGAATTGGTCAGTCAATTAGGGACCATTTAGTGCACAGTGTATAAAAAACCAAGGGGACATGGCTAGATAGAAGAATCTTTGGTTTCTTCAGATGTGGAGAATGTTTTTTCTGTAATTGGATGAGACATATAAATCTTGTTCCTCCACTGGTAAAACCATTGTTCAGAGGGATTATTCCAACTGTAAAACCTCGGGACTTGTATATATGGCCACATGCACCTGCCCCTAGATTATGTAGGCAAGGTCAAGAGGGAATCTAGGAGTAAGGTGGGGTAGCATCTGGGCGATATATGCCATGGTCGGGACACCCCATTAGCGAGGCACATGAACAGTGTACATCGAGGTGAAGCCGGAGACATCTCCTTTTGTATTATTGAGGTGGTTAAACCCAATGTGAGAGGAGGTGATCACAATAGATGTATCCTCAAAAAGGAAAGTGAGTGGATTTCCAGATTGGATTCACTAGACCCTAAGGGACTGAATGAGCAAATTTCCTATGCCTGTTTTGTGTGAATACAACCCCATTTTGGGTTACATTTTTGGATTTTATACTCTATTCATTGCTACTCTCATTGTTCATTCATTGTTCCCTGTAAATAGGGTTCACATATTGTTTTACTTCATGAAGAGATCTGAGCTTCTATATCAGAATTATTTCTTATCAGTTATATCACATATATACTATTTACACTGTGTGCAGAATTATTAGGCAAATGAGTATTTTGATCACATGATACTTTTTATACATGTTGTCCTACTCCAAGCTGCATAGGCTTGAGAGACAACTACCAATTAAGTAAATCTGGTGATGTGCATCTCTGTAATGAGGAGGGGTGTTGACTAATGACATCAACACCCTATATAAGGTGTGCTTAATTATTAGGCAACTTCCTTTCTTTTGGCAAAATGGGTCAGAAGAGAGATTTGACAGGCTCTGAAAAGTCCAAAATTGTGAGATGTCTTGCAGAGGGATGCAGCAGTCTTGAAATTTCCAAACTTTTGAAGCGTGATCAACGAACAATCAAGCGTTTCATGGCAAATAGCCAACAGGGTCCCAAGAAGCGTGTTGGCCAAGAAAGGCGCAAAATAACTGCCCATGAATTGAGGAAAATCAAGCGTGAAGCTGCCAAGATGCCATTCGCCACCAGTTTTGCCATATTTCAGAGCTGCAACGTTACTGGAGTATCGAAAAGCTCAAGGTATTCGATACTAAGGGACATGGCCAAGGTAAGGAAGGCTGAAAAACGACCACCTTTGAACAAGAAACATAAGATAAAACGTCAAGAATGGGCCAAGAAATAACTTAAGACTGATTTTTCAAAGGTTTTATGAACTGATGAAATGAGAGTGACTCTTGATGGGCCAAATGGATGGGCCAGAGGCTGGACCAGTAAAGGGCAGAGAGCTCCACTCCGACTCAGACCCCAGCAAGGTGTAGGTGGGGTAATGGTATGGGCTGGTATCATCAAAGATGAACTTGTGGGACCTTTTCAGGTTGAGGATGGAGTGAAGCTCAACTCCCAGACCTACTGCCAGTTTCTGGAAGACAACTTCTTCAAGCAGTGGTACAGGAAGAAGTCGGTATCGTTCAAGAAAAACATGATTTTCATGCAGGACAATGCTCCATCACATGCATCCAACTACTCCACAGCGTGGCTGGCCAGTAAAGGTCTAAAAGAAGAAAAAATAATGACATGGCCCCCTTGTTCACCTGATCTGAACCCCATAGAGAACCTGTGGTCCATCATAAAATGTGAGATCTACAGGGAGGGAAAACAGTACACCTCTCGGAACAGTGTCTGGGAGGCTGTGGTGGCTGCTGCACGCAATGTTGATTGAAAACAGATCAAGCAACTGACAGAATCTATGGATGGAAGGCTGTTGAGTGTCATCATAAAGAAAGGTGGCTATATTGATCACTAATTTTTGGGGGTTTTGTTTTTGCATGTCAGAAATGTTTATTTCTAAATTTTGTGCACTGATATTGGTTTCCCTGGTGAAAATAAACAAGTGAGATGGGATTATATTTGGTTTTTATGAAGTTGCCTAATAATTCTGCACAGTAATAGTTAACTGCACAAACAAATATCCTCCTAAGATAGCCAAATCTAAAAAAAACCCACTCCAACTTCCAAAAATATTAAGCTTGGATATTTATAAGTCTTTTGGGTTGATTGAGAACATAGTTGTTGATCAATAATAAAAATAATCCTCGAAAATACAACTTGCCTAATAATTCTGCATGCAGTGTAGTAACTAACAAGTGTGGTGATCCTTGTTTATCTCTAATTATGCAATAGGGGTCAAATTTGACCATTTAGGAATATACTGTGGGCCATCATCCCATATTTTTTGTAGTGACAAAGTAGATCTACATGACTATTGCATGATGGGAGGATGTGCAATACTTGTGTATAATCTCCCATGAAGCTAATCTCAGAGACAGGACTTTTCTATATTGGAATGCAATCCAAATTCATTATGTGCTTCAGCGTGCAACTCATACTTATGGACATTTGCAGTCTCAGAATGATCCTAGATGTGCTCCGGCGTGTAACACAACTACGGGCATACGCAGTCCCGGGTACTACTGGCACGGTGGGAATCAGTTTATCTGGCTTTTCAGTGTAAAGCGCGTCACTTCCGGACATGCACACTAGGGGATGGACATTATCGGACCTCTAGCTCATGAGAAGTAGCGCAAGCGCAGTACATTATTGTAGACAGACTCCATTCTATATACAGTGAGTACGGAAAGTATTCAGACCCCTTTAAATTTTTCTCACCCTTTGTTTCATTGCAACCATTTAATAAATTCTAAAAAGTTAATTTTTTTTTTCTCATTAAAGTACACTCTGCACCCCATCTTGACTGAAAAAAAACAGAAATGTAGAACGCTTTGCAAATTTATTAAAGAAAAACTGAAATATCACATGGTCATAAGTATTCAGACCCTTTGCTCAGTATTGAGTAGAAGCACCCTTTTGAGCTAGTACAGCCATGAGTCTTCTTGGGATTGATGCAACAAGTTTTTGACACCTGGATTTGGGGATCCTCTGCAATTCTTCCTTGCAGATCCTCTCCAGTTCCGTCAGGTTGGATGGTGAACATGGGTGGACAGCCATTTTCAGGTCTCTCCAGAGATGCTCAATTGGGTTTAGGTCAGGGCTCTGGCTGGGCCAGTCAAGAATGGTCATAGAGTTGTTCTGAAGCCACTCCTTTGTTATTTTAGCTGTGTGCTTAGGGTCATTGTCTTGTTGGAAGGTGAACCTTCGGCCAAGTCTGAGGTGCAGAGCACTCTGGAAGAGGTTTTCATCCAGGATATCTCTGTACTTGGCCGCATTCATGTTTCTTTCAATTGCAACCAGTCGTCCTGTCCCTGCAGCTGATAAACACCCCCATAGCATGATGCTGCCACCACCATGTTTCACTGTTGGGATTGTATTGGGCAGGTGATAAGCAGTGCCTAGTTTTCTCCACACATACCGCTTAGAATTATCACCAGAAAGTTCTATCTTCATCTCATCAGACCAGAGTATCTTATTTCTCATAGTCTGGGAGAATTTCATGTGTTTTAGAGCAAACTCAATGTGGGCTTTCATATGTCTTGCACTGAGGAGAGGCTTCCGTTGGGCCACTCTGCCATAAAGGCCCGACTGGTGGAGAGCTGCAGTGATAGTTGACTTTGTGGAAATTTCTCCCATCTCCCTACTGCATCTCTGGAGCTCAGCCACAGTGATTTTGGGGTTATTCTTTACCTCTCTCACCAAGGCTCTTCTCCAGCGATTGCTCAGTTTGGCTGAACGGCCAGGTCTAGGAAGACTTCTGATGGTCCCAAACTTCTTCCATTTAATGATTATGGAGGCCACTGTAAACCTTGAGTAATGCAGAAATTCTTTTGTAACCTTGGCCGGATCTGTGCCTTGCCACAATTCTGTCTCTGAGCTCCTTGGACAGTTCCTTTGAGCTCATGATTCTCATTTGGTCTGACATGCACTGTGATCTGTGAGGTCTTATATAGACAGGTGTGTGCCTTTCCAAATCAAGTCCTATCAGTTCAATTAAACACAGTTGGACTCCAATGAAGGAGTAGAACCATCTCAAGGAGGATCACAAGGAAATGGACAGCATGTGACTTAAATATGATTGTCTGTGCAAAGGGTCTGAATACTTATGACCATGTGATATTTCAGTTTTTCTTTGTTAATAAATTTAAAAAAAAATCTACATTTGTTTTTTTCAGTCAAGAAGGGGTGCAAAGTGTACATTAATGAGAAAAAAATGAACTTTTTAGAATTTACCAAATGGCTGCAATGAAACAAAGAGTGAAAAATTTAAAGGGGTCTGAATACTTTCCATGCCCACTGTAAAGCGGTGCTGCACGTAGTGGCTTAGAGGAATGCGGTGTCCACCGCTAGTTCCTGGTGGTGCTGTGTGCGTTGTTAGGGGCAGGATGGTATCTAAAGGCGGGGGGCGGGAATAGTGAGGGCGGCTGACCAATCGCCGCCAATCCCACAGGGCTGTGTAGTGTGAACTCCGGAAGTGCACGTGTGACGTCACCGGAAGTGACTCGCTGCTCCCAGGAAGCTGTGCGTTCAACAGGCCAGTGTAAATGCGTTTCAGTGAGCCGGAAGTTTGAGGGAGAGAGAACGTGCGTTCCACCAGTATAGAGCATAAGACCCCATGGGCATGAGCCAGAGCCTTTGATGGAGTGGTGAAGGATCCAGGAGAGGGGACAAGAATGTGCCAGAGAGGAATAATCTTCAATAAAGGAGACAATATATGAGTAGGATATGGAGATCAAAACATGTATATTATTGACCTATTCAAATTGAAGACCACATTTCCAAGCATAAAATACATTTCAACATAGTGTCACATAAGATCCCTGGGTGACAAGTTTCTTTATGTAGCATCGGCGTCTCTGCCCCGTTCTAGGCAGAGACGCCGCCCCTCTCACCTCCCCGCTCCTGGTGCGGCGTCCTCCAGCGCTGCTCTCCCCGCTGCTTCCGGCGTGCACTCCTTCCCCGGCAGTGTTCTTAGGGCGCGCGCGCGCTTCCCCTCTCTTAAAGGGACCGCGCGCGCCGTCCTAAGGAGTCCCCGGCCAATTGCCGGAGGACCTCCCATATAAAAGGCACCTCCTCCAAAATGGAGGTGCCCGAGCAATATTGTAGCACTGTTCACTGCTCTGCTTCAGCCCTCAGGTCCCGTTGCCAGTTACCTGCCAGATTCCTGCCAGCTTGCTGTCTTATTCCTGCCTGCTAGCCTGAGGTCCGACGGTCTGCCCTACAACTCCAGTCAGTCTGTCTATGGACCAGCTTGCCCACTCACCTGGGAGCGCACACCTGTTACCTGCCTGCTAGCCTACCTGGAGGCTCCGCCGTCACGTGCTGTGACCACCTGCCATTCCAGAGACTCTCGCTTGCTCACCTGGGAGCATACATCAACCATCTGCCTGCTAGCCTACCTGGAGGCTCTGCCATCACAGGTCGTACCTACCCTTTACCCAGAGACTGCCCCGGTCACTTGCCGTGACCTCCAGCCCGTTCACCCAGAGACTGCCCCGGTCACTTGCCGTGACCTCCAGCCCGTTCACCCAGAGACTGCCCCGGTCACTTGCCGTGACCTCCTGCCCGTTCATCCAGAGACTGCCCCGGTCACTTGCCGTGACCTCCAGCCCGTTCACTCAGAGACTGTCCCGGTCACCTGCTGTGACTGCCTGCCTGTCTTCCCTGGTCGCCACCCGCTTCCTTACAAGGACCGCCCCCTTGTATAGTAGCTCAGAGGTTCCGCCTCCCAGACCCGTTACAGTTTGCTCGGGCCATGGAACCCGGTGGCACCCAAGCTCCCTCGCTCTCGGACCTGTGTCATGAACTGTCCCATCAGAGGTCCCAACAGGAGTCCATCCTGGGTCACCTGCGGAATGTCAATTCTCGCCTGGACACTCTGACTGCTCTGCCTGCAACCTCCGCCAGTGCCATGACTCGCAGTCCGGCAGCTCCACTGCCCACTAATAACGTGGTATCCTACCCCGGACCCCGGCTTTCTGCACCTCCTTGTTTCGGAGGCGACTCCGCCCAGGCTCGGGGCTTCATAAATCAGTGCACCCTGCACTTTGAACTCCTGTCTCACCAGTTTAACTCCGACCGGGCCAAAATTGCCTTCATCATGTCCCATCTCACCGGAGAGGCCCTGGCCTGGCTAAATCCTCTATGGGAGAGAGGAGACCCCCTGGTGTCCGACTTGCCTGCCTTTCTCACGGCTTTCCGGAAAGTCTTCGACGAACCCGGACGGAAGACCTCATCCGCATCGTCTCTGCTACGCCTTCGTCAGGGAAGTCTCACCGTGGGCCAGTATGCCATACGGTTCCGTACCCTTGCCTCGGAGCTGGCCTGGGATAATGACGCTCTGGTTTCCGTCTTCTGGGAGGGTCTGTCCGGCCGTATTAAAGATGAACTTGCCGGTCGGGACATTCCTACCACTCTCGATGACCTTATAACTCTTGCCACCCGGATTGATCTGCGGTTCCAGGAGCGTGCCAAAGAGGTCACCCGTGAGAGGAGGTTTCCACGTCTAGCTCCTACTTTTCAGAAACCCGTCACTCCCTCCGTCTCTCCTGAGCCTATGCAGGTCGACCAGACCAAGATGGTCGGTTCTCGCCAAGAATCTCGCCGAGCCGAGGGAAGCTGTTTCTATTGTGGCAGTAAGAAGCACTTCATCCGTTCCTGCCCGGAAAAACCGGGAAACGCCAGTGTCTAGGACCACTCGGAGAGGTCGTCCTAGACAAAAGTAAGCCCTCTCCGCCTCTGACCTTACCGGTCTCTATTGCTTGGGGAGAAAACCGTCTCTTTGAACTCGCCCATCTGGATTCTGGAGCTGCTGGAAACCTCATCTCCCAGTCTCTGGTAGAGAGATACCATATTCCCACCAAGTCCCTGGCTGAACCATTGTCAGTCGCCTCCGTGGATGGAAGACTTCTCTCGGAGACCATCCTGCTCGTCACCGAACCCATAACCCTGCAGGTGGGAATGCTGCACTCTGAGGAGATCTCATTCCATGTGCTGTCCGGACTTTCTCACTCCCTGTTGCTAGGTCTACCTTGGCTCCAGACACATGAACCCGTATTGAACTGGCGGTCCGGTGAAGTACTCCGATGGGGGCCCGACTGCCATAGGACCTGCCTGGTCCCGGTCCGTCCACTTCGCCCTCAGCCTACTCCAGCTAACTTACCTGGTCTCCCGGCTCCCTACTGGCCCTATGCGGACGTCTTCGGTAAGAAGGAAGCTGAGACATTGCCACCCCATAGGCCATACGATTGCCCGATCGACCTGGTACCTGGCACCACTCCTCCCCGTGGGCGTATCTACCCGTTGTCTGCAGCCGAGACCCGAGCCATGTCTGAGTACATTGAGGAGAATCTGGCCAGGGGATTTATCCGAAAATCTACTTCCCCGGCTGGAGCTGGATTCTTCTTTGTCAAAAAGAAAGACGGCTCGCTACGTCCCTGTATTGACTACAGAGGACTCAATCTCATCACGGTAAAAAACAAATATCCCCTGCCACTCATCTCCGAATTGTTTGACCGTCTCAAGGGCGCCAGGATCTTCTCCAAGCTGGATCTACGAGGAGCGTATAATCTGGTCCGTATCCGTCAAGGAGACGAGTGGAAGACGGCATTCAATACCCGGGACGGTCACTACGAGTACCTTGTGATGCCCTTCGGTCTCTGTAATGCTCCCGCGGTCTTTCAGGAACTAGTCAACGACATCTTCCGTGACCTCCTGTACTCCTGCGTAGTGGTATACCTGGACGATATCTTGGTCTTCTCTCCGGATCTCCCCACACACCGGAGGGATGTTCGTCAGGTCCTGCTTAGGCTCCGGCAGAACCACCTTTACGCCAAATACGAGAAGTGCCTCTTCGATCAGACCTCCCTTCCGTTCTTGGACTATGTCATCTCCCAAACAGGTCTGCAAATGGATCCCGAGAAGCTCTCTTCCGTTCTAAAATGGCCTCGTCCTGAAGGTTTGAAGGTGATACAGCGATTCCTGGGCTTCGCAAATTATTATCGTCTTTTCATCCCACACTTCTCGTCTCGGACCGCTCCCATATCTGCACTTACCCGTAAGGGGGCTAACCCCAGGACATGGTCGCCTGAAGCCGAGGAGGCCTTCCTTTCCCTAAAGAAAGCCTTCGCTTCTGCTCCCGTCTTGCACCGTCCGGACTGTAATAAACAATTCTACCTGGAGGTTGATGCCTCCTCCTCCGGAGCCGGAGCGGTGCTCACCCAGAAGTCTTCTACCGGGAGAATGGTAACATGCGGCTTCTTCTCCAAAATCTTCTCCTCGTCAGAGCGCAACTATTCCATTGGAGACCGGGAATTGCTAGCCATCAAATTGGCACTGGGAGAGTGGCGCTATCTGCTTGAAGGGGCTCTCTACCCTGTAATTATCTACACGGATCACAAAAACCTGGCATATCTCCAAAATGCCCAGAGACTCAATCCTGTGGTCGTTGTTTTTTGCCCGCTTCGACTTCATTCTTCATTTCCGTCCGGCGGACAAGAACGTCAAAGCTGATGCATTGTCCCGGTCCTTCCTGTCCTCCGATCAAGAGGAGGAACCTACGCACATCATCGACTCCTCCAAGGTGATGAATGTGGCCCCCTTGGATCTGACTCGTCTTCCACCCGGTAAGACGTTCGTAGCTGTGCCAGATCGGGAGAGGGTTCTTCGCTGGGGACATTCTTCTAAACTAGCTGGCCATGCTGGCCAGAAGAAGACCTTCCAACTTATTACCCGGCATTACTGGTGGCCTACCCTGCGTAAGGACGTGGTAGACTTCGTCGCGGCCTGTTCATCCTGTGCCCGTAACAAAGTTCCCCGACATCTACCTGCCGGCCATCTCCTGCCCCTTCCCGTACCTGCTGCTCCTTGGCAACACATCGCTATGGACTTTATCACCGACCTTCCAGTTTCTGCCGGTTGTACTGTCATTTGGGTTGTCGCGGACCGTTTTTCTAAGATGGCCCACTTCATTCCCCTGCCTGGTCTTCCGTCTGCACCCGAGCTGGCTAAGGACTTTATCCGCCACATCTTCCGTCTCCATGGTCTGCCCCTCCACATCGTGTCGGATCGTGGGGTTCAGTTCACCTCTCGCTGCTGGAGAGCCACATGTAAGCTGCTGGACATTACCCTGGATTTCTCCTCCGCTTACCACCCTCAGTCCAATGGTCAAGTGGAGCGGATCAATCAGATCTTGTCCAACTACCTCCGGCACTTCGTTGATGCTCACCACTCGGACTGGGTGGATCTCCTACCATGGGCCGAGTTCTCTTATAACAACCATGAGAGCGAGTCCTCTTCCAAATCCCCGTTCTTTATAGTCGGTGGCCAACATCCCCGGATTCCACTTCCTGTCTCCGTTTCTGTGGACAACCCTGCTGCGGAGTCTCTTGTCAGCGAATTTTCTACTATTTGGGAGAGCACCAGGTCCGCTCTTCTTCTCTCCTCTGAGCGGATGAAGAGATATGCTGATAAGAGACGTCTGGATCCGCCCCAATTCCGTCCGGGAGACAAGGTTTGGCTCTCATCCAAACATGTGCGGCTCAAAGTACCCTCCTACAAGTTGGGTCCTCGATTCATCGGCCCCTTCGAAGTCCTCAGGCAAATTAACCCTGTGGCCTACAAATTAAAACTCCCGGCCACCCTACGGATCCCCAACTCCTTCCACGTATCTCTCCTCAAACCCGTTGTCTTTAACTTTTTTTCCAAAAATCCAGGTGCCCCTCCTGCTCCGGTTTCCGCTGATGACATCTTTGAGGTAGAGAGTATTCTGGCCTCCAAGAGGGTAAGAGGAAAAACCTTTTTTCTGGTAGATTGGAGGGGGTTTGGTCCTGAGGAGAGAACTTGGGAACCCAGGGAGAACATCAACGCCCCGCTTCTCCTTGAGAAATTTCTTTCTGGCCAAAAAAAGAGGGGGCCTAAAGGGGGGGGGTACTGTAGCATCGGCGTCTCTGCCCGGTTCTAGGCAGAGACGCCGCCCCTCTCACCTCCCCGCTCCTGGCGCGGCGTCCTCCAGCGCTGCTCTCCCCGCTGCTTCCGGCGCGCGCTCCTTCCCCGGCAGTCTGCTTAGGGCGCGCGCGCGCTTCCCCTCTCTTAAAGGGACCGCGCGCGCCGTCCTAAGGAGTCCCCGGCCAATTGCCGGAGGACCTCCCATATAAAAGGCACCTCCTCCAAAATGGAGGTGCCCGAGCAATGTTGTAGCACTGTTCACTGCTCTGCTTCAGCCCTCAGGTCCCGTTGCCAGTTACCTGCCAGATACCTGCCAGATTCCTGCCAGCTTGCTGTCTTATTCCTGCCTGCTAGCCTGAGGTCCGACGGTCTGCCCTACAACTCCAGTCAGTCTGTCTATGGACCAGCTTGCCCGCTCACCTGGGAGCGCACACCTGTTACCTGCCTGCTAGCCTACCTGGAGGCTCCGCCGTCATGTGCTGTGACCACCTGCCATTCCAGAGACTCCTGCCCGCTCACCTGGGAGCGCACACCTGTTACCTGCCTGCTAGCCTACCTGGAGGCTCCGCCGTCACGTGCTGTGACCACCTGCCATTCCAGAGACTCTCGCTTGCTCACCTGGGAGCATACATCAACCATCTGCCTGCTAGCCTACCTGGAAGCTCTGCCATCACAGGTCGTATCTACCCTTTACCCAGAGACTGCCCCGGTCACTTGCCGTGACCTCCTGCCCGTTCACCCAGAGACTGCCCCGGTCACTTGCCGTGACCTCCAGCCCGTTCACCCAGAGACTGCCCCGGTCACTTGCCGTGACCTCCAGCCCGTTCACCCAGAGACTGCCCCGGTCACTTGCCGTGACCTCCAGCCCGTTCACCCAGAGACTGCCCCGGTCACTTGCCGTGACCTCCTGCCCGTTCATCCAGAGACTGCCCCGGTCACTTGCCGTGACCTCCAGCCCGTTCACTCAGAGACTGTCCCGGTCACCTGCTGTGACTGCCTGCCCGTCTTCCCTGGTCGCCACCCGCTTCCTTACAAGGACCGCCCCCTTGTATAGTAGCTCAGAGGTTCCGCCTCCCAGACCCGTTACACTTTATACCAATTGTCCAATGAGAACCAAACTCCAAATATAAAAAAACCTTATAGAAAGGGCAGTAGGTCATAGTCCCTATTAAGGCTTTTCGGTGAAAAGCACCGTGATGGGTACCAATGTGGCCCCCCCATATGCAAATTGCTTCATGTCATCTTTCGAGAATCAGGTGGTCTACTCTAATCCACTTTTTCAAGAACATTCCATTCTCTGGGAACGTTTCATAGATGACATCTTTTGCATATGAGAGGGTCCCTTAGAATCCTTAGAGGTTTTTCTCCACACTTAACTCCGCATAGCCAGATTTGAGCTTCACCATGACATATGATTCAAGCAGTGTTAGTTTCCAAGGATCAAGGATACACAGGGCCACCTAACAACTGACCTCTATTCCAAGCCCACCGATCGCAATGGCCTATTACACTTTTCTAACAATCATCCAAGGTCGTTGAAGAAATCTATACTTACATCACAATTTCAGAGGGTCAAACAGATAGTGTCCAGTGACACTATCCGCAATCAGAGGTTACAAGAAATGATGACCAAATTCATTGAACGAGGCTATCCACCTAGCTTCTTGCATCCCCAGGCGTCGAATTCCAGAACTGATCGTCCAAACACTAAGGACAGAATCCCCTTCGTTCACACGTTCCACCCCTTCGCCTACATCTTACATAAAACCATTAGGAAACACTGGAACATCTTACAAACCAGCTATCCCACGATCCCTGCGTTCCAACAACCCCCTTCCTACCGTGTTTTAAGAGAGCAACCAATATTAGAGACTCTCTGGTATGTGCCGATTTGGGCACAGCGCACCAATGTCCTAAACGACGGTTCTTCCAGAATCCCAAAATGGATTCAAAGCACAAGTCCACAATTCTGTGCAAAAACCTAATGTTACCCATTCCCCAACACTTTATCACGGCAGGACATAGTATTTCTCAATTCAAATACCAGGTATTGGAACAAGTTTTGACACCACGTCGGAGGGGGCGACCAAGTGAGCCTTCTCAAACGTAGAGAAGCCTTCTGGATTCATGAATTACAGTCCTTAGAGCCGAAAGACCTTAATAGGGACTGTGACCTACTGGCTTTTTATATAAGGTTTTTTTATGTTTGGAGTTTGGTTCTCAATGAACAATTGGTATAGAGAAACTTGTCACCCAGGGATCTTATGTGACCCCATGTTGAAATGTATTTTACGTTTTTAAATGTGGTCTTCAATTTGAATAGGTCAATAATATACATGTTTTGATCTCCATATCCTACTCATATATTGTCTGGCTCATGCCCATTGGGGGCTCTATATTGGTGTAACGCACGTTCTCTCTCCCTGGCACTCAAACTTCCAGCTCACTGGAACGCATTTACACCGGCCTGTGGAACGCACAGCTTCCTGGGAGCAGCGTGTCACTTCCGGTGACGTCACATGTGCACTTCCGGAGTTCACACTACACAGCACTGCGGGATTGGCCGCGATTGGTCAGCCGCCCTCACTATTCCCGCCCCCCACCTTTAGAAACCATCCTACCCCTGAAAACGCGCACAGTACCAGGAACTAGCGGTGGACACCGCGTTCCTCTAAGCCACTACGTGCAGTACCACCTTATAACCAGGAACTAGGGGTCACAGGTATGCTACATCCAGCTCTATTCTGTCTATCTCTGCCTCCACAGTCCCTCTCAGCTGATAACTCTGAGTCTGCCACTCTCTGCTCTTTTCTGCAGACCCAAGCATCCAGTGTCACCATATCTCCACACTTTTGAATTCCTACCTTTGAATACCATCCAGCAGTCTAGTAGGTGTCAGCTCGCTTCAATTTTTATATATACTTGCTCTATACTATGATGTTGTATCCGTATTAATGGGGTTTGATGAAATATTATGCACTGTTTGACAGCATGTTTATTGTTCAGGTTAAACAAGAGATATTATCATGTTATTGCGCAATGATCCATTTGTATATGCTTTTTTAATTTTATTATTTATTATTATTCTTCTATTTATTGTTTTGTTCTTTGTGCTATTTCCAACAGTTACTGATGAAGGTCAGATCGACCTAAACGCTAACTTTTGTTTTTGGACTGCATTAAAAAAATTGAACCATTGAATGCCGAGGTTATTCTCCATTCCAGTGTCAGAAAATGCGACGAGAATTAGCTTTATGGAAGATGAGTCTATGAGAAACGTATTCGGCTGCGTGCCCACGTTGCGTATTACAGGCGTATATGCTGCGGAATTTCCGCAGCGTAACCGCTTGTAAAACGCATGTATATCCGCACCCCATGGTCCCCAATGGCATTCCGCAATGTCAATGCCCATGCTGCGGATTTTTCCGCAGCGTATATGCTGCGGTCAAAAATCCGCAGCATGTTCGTTAATTTTGCGGAAGCGCAGCGGAATCAATGTGCGGATGGTACCCAAGTCTGGATGAGAGGAGACTCTCATCCAGACCTGGGTACCAAAGAACCTGTAAAAAAAAGAAAAAATAAAGTTTATACTTATCTTCTGATGTTTTCCCGCCGTCGCGCTGTTGTGTGAAGGACCTGCCACGTCATTGAGTCATGTGACCCATCACATGACTCAATGACGTCACCGCAGGTCCTGCACACAACAGCATGAGCCGCTCAAGACTCCGGACGGGGCAGAGAATGCATCGGAAAGTGAGTATAAACTTTATTTTTTTTTATTTTTTACCATTCTGATTCTTTTTTTTTTAACTATTACTTGGTCACACTATATAAATCCATGCCGGTTGCATGGATTTATATAGTGTGAACAAGTTGTCAAGCACTTTTCCAAGTGATGCTTAAATCACTTGGAGAAGTGCTTGATAACCCGCATGCGGAAATGCATGCAAAGACACTGCAAAGACGCCTCACAAACGCTTCTACCTGGCGGGAAAACCGCATGTAAAATCCGCATGCGATTTTCCCGCCAGGGAGAAGCGTAAAACATATGCTTCAGTTCCGCAACGTGGGCACTTAGCCTTCAGCTGCCGACTCCGAGGAAGAAACTGCTTGTTGTCTGTGGCCTAAAATATAAAGGTTTTATTACTAGATGTAAAGTAAAAAACTAAATGATGTGAAATAATAAATCTCCTTATATGTTTCCTCTCATTATCTCCAATAGATGTATTATTACACAGGATTTTTATGATGTTCCATCAACTTATCTTCTTCTCATTCAGGTCTCTACAATATCGGATCCTCTCAGTGAAGATCTTCTATATATGAACATTTTCCTGATTTACTCATCAAAGATGGATATGGATAGAGACAAGATGGCGGAGAGGATATTACACCTCACCCTAGAGATCCTCTTCCGACTTACTGGAGAGGTGAGAGATTCTGATGACGTCACATTACATCATTCTTATCTATGGGAATAACAGATGGACAGAACTGGAGAGGTGAGGACTCTGGAAATGTCTGTAGTGAGATTTATTAATGTGTCTCTCCATAACCAGAGATTAATCACGGGGCCTCCACCTCACCCCCTGATACATGAGGACATCAATGACCAGAAGATCCTAGAACTCGCCTACAAGATGATTGAGCTGCTGACTGAACAGGTGACACTGCTGGGAATGCTGGGATATTATACAGTAACGCTATGAAGGGATCGAGGGGATGATGGTATCATTGTATATGTCAGGTTCCTATAAGGTGTCAGGATGTCGCCGTCTATTTTTCCATGGAGGAGTGGGAGTATTTAGAAGGACACAAAGATCTGTACAGGGACTTCATGATGGAGGTTCCCCAGCCCCTCACATCACCAGGTAATAGACAGGACTAAATACACATGGCCTATAATTGTCTATATGTAAAGAATGAATTCAGACCCTGTATGTGTTTCCTCCAGATCTATCCAGTAAGAAGACAACACCAGAGAGATGTCTCCGTCCTCTTCTTCCACAGGACTGTAAACAAGAAGATCCCAATGTTCCTCAGGATCATCAGGTAGATGAAGAGAAGGTGTCATGAGATCTCCCCTATGATGTGTAGACGGCTGTGAAGGTCTTGTGCTCAGTCTTGTTTTATCCACCAGTATTATATGTTTTATACTTGTGTAATGAGAACGGTGGAGATGGCAGGATTAGAGCTGATCATAGATGTGACTTCTCCATCTGTCTTTGACTTTTACAATATTTGTTTCAGGGTGAAGATCTGACCCATAGTAATATTACAGAGACATATGTGAGGGGTGATGAGCGGTGTAAAGAGGAGATTCCTACATATGACTACCCAGGTGAGTAGTAACCACTAAATGCACAGAAGTCACAGATTCTTCTCAGTCACCGGCTGTGGCTGCTTTATCAGTGGTGTAGTCCGGCTGTATCACAATTTTGTGAGCACCATTTTGCCTCTAGACCACAACATTCTCCTCCGTCTGAAAATGTTCAGATTACTTTGGGAAATTATGAAAGCCCTTTTCTATAGAATTTACAACCTGGAGGATCCACCTACCCCCTGGGATTAGGAGACGCTGACCGTTACCTGCCCAGATCTGTAAACTACAAAGCTAAATGACAGCTTAAGTAGAATGTGCTGACAAGTTAGAAAATCACTTGAAGAAAAATATTATGATGGTCCTGTAAGAGAAAGCGGAGGGTAATGATGCTGTTGGCTTCCTAGAACCCTGATATCTTAATGGATGAATCTACCTTCTCTCCCTTCTGTGCTGCTGAATGTGCCCATATGGTCCCTACAAGACCAGGTCCAGTCTTTCTGGCCAAACTTCACTTTTATGATCGACATTAAATTTGCAGTGAGGCCAAGTGTGAATTTCTGTACAATAACAACAGAGTTTCCCTTTATCCTGACTGTTCAATTTATTTTAAAACCGACTAACTTCAATCAGGATTGTGATAAACTATACAGAAAACATTACACCTGTGCCATGATATATCTCTAAGCTGTGCGTGGCTGATGGCTGTAATATACATTTATTCCCGCCTGCAGGAGATGTGTTGGCTCGAGCCCTGGTTTCATGGATTCACTCCACGTCATTATTTCCATTATGTTTTCAGTCCTAAGGAATTCAGATTACTGCACAATCTCTCCTGAAATGGGGGCGATAATACTTTCTCTACTCTTCTGGTCAGGATTCATAGTAGCTCCAATGGTCCACCATAAATAAGTGCCACTCCAGTTTAGTGTTGGATTTCTCCCTTCATACATACGTTGTTGTTGGGGATGTTACATGTTTTTATATTCTTTCTTTTTTTTTACAGGTTCATTCTGTATGATAGTTTCATTGTAGTGGGATCGGCTTTCCTCATTTATGTGACTCTGTAACTCCCTGGTAGTCTTTCAAAAAGATCTCCATTACCTCTTCCAAATGCCCGAGATCTAAATTTAAGACACCTCATCTCTGCAGTATTGTAAAAAGTTCTCTTTGAACATCTAATATTTCTTCTTGAATCTCATCTGACTGAAAATATTGTCCCTTACTATAGTTTAGATTGCCAAGAGCCCCCGAGCCCCATACTTTAATTACTCCCATTACCAGCGCTGCCTGCAGGATGAATAAGGCGGCTCCTGGTGACAGAAGCAGATTCACAGGATCAGATCCCAGAGGAGATGGGAGACACCATTTGCAGAAGCCGTAATATGACAAAATGTCAGAAAACCAGGGCAGTAGAATTCCCCATAAAGTGACTTCATTTTGGAAATTACAACTCTCAGTGAATTAATCTATAGGAGTAGTGACTATTTTGACTACACAGGCACTTTCCGAAAATTAGTCCTGGATGTTGGAGAGTAAAAATTGCAGATTGGCCATTTTATTATCCAACACATATTGCTCAGATTGTGCTCCAGGAGACTCAAACACCTTAAATTAAGTGGGTTCTTCTCACTATAGTAATGCCAAATGCATAGATGCTAAATGTGGTTTGGGCGCACTGCAAGGCTCAGATGTGAGGGGGAGATCTGACTTCGGAAAAGCAGATATTGCTGGATTGGTTTATGGAAGCCATGCTGATTATCAAGAGCCTTTGAGCCACTAATAATGTGGAAACCTCTGTTTTTCCACTGACAGATGATGGACCTGAGTGGGGACTTGTTTTTTGTGGGATGAGTAGAAGTTTTTATTGGTATCATTTTTCCCTACATAACATTGTTTGATGGCTTCTTATTCCATATTTTGGAGGCAGAATGAACAGTTGGACACCACGCTCTACTGGTTCATCCTATCAGGTTTTCTATTAGACTGTGAACTGTCATTCGGTCAATAACTTCCCATTTCTACGGACATTTTAAGTACAATTAACACAAGAATCCCACTGAAAAATAAATAAAGATTTCATACCACTTCTTAATCAATCTAAACAAACACATCCCTGGCTACATGCTAATCCAGGGAAATGAAGAGATATATGCTCAAGTTTAAAAATCTATTTTATTAGACACAAATCTAAAAAATAGAGGAATATTTAAAATATTTTTAATCCTCTATTTTTTAGATTTGTGTCTAATAAAATAGATTTTTAAATTTAAGCATATATCTCTTCATTTCCCTGGATTAGCATGTAGCCCAGGGATGTGTCTGTTTAGACATTTTAAGTAGAAATGTTCAAAAATATAAATTTCAAGGATATTTTATTCAAAATTAATAATTGTTTTTTTTCTTGGCAGATGACTGTACCAGGAGATCGGAGGGACAGGAGATTTTTAAATCTGATGATCTTGAGATCCCACAGGATACAATTGAAGTGAATGCCATTACTCCAGATATACCATCATCCCTTCACAGCAAACATCAATCATCTGATCCTATGAAACAGGTCCTATCTTCTGATTCATTACCAACTACTAAGGAAAATCAAAATAAAATAAGCATTAAAAAACGAACTGCTCCTAAAGCAAAGAAATCATTTTCAAGTTCAGAATATGGAAATAGTTTTACCCTCGAAAAGTCTATTCTTCAACATCAAAAAATACACACAGCGGACAATAGATTTTTTTGTTCCAAATGTGGAAAATGTTTTAACCAGAAATCAGTTTTTGTTGATCACCAGAAAACCCACACAGGGGAGAAGCCTTTTTCATGTTCAGAATGTGGGAAATGTTTTAAACGGAAAGACCATCTTGATAACCACCAGAGAACCCACACAGGGGAGAAGCCCTTTTCCTGTTCAGAATGTGGGAAATGTTTTAATCGTAAAATGAATCTTGATACACACAAGAGCACCCACACAGGGGAGAAGCCTTTTTCCTGTTCAGAATGTGGGAAATGTTTTAACCAGAAATCCGTTTTGATTAAGCACCAGAGAACTCACACAGGGGAGAAGCCTTTTTCCTGTTCAAAATGTGGAAAATGTTTTAACCAGAAATCCAATTTGATTAGGCACCAGAGAACCCACATAGGGGAGAAGCCTTTTTTCTAATCTTTTTTTTTAATCCAATACATTTTTATTGAGATTTTTTCATTAGTTTTTTTTTTTTTACAAAACTGGAAACCAGCACATACAATAATAAAATAACATATCATAGGGATGACATACATGCATCTCTCCTATATATCCTTTCAGCTTGCCCATTACCGTCTGATAACTTGCAATTACTATATCTTACAATTAACATTCCACATTCTTGAAATCTCTTATATAACCATAATATTGTAATAAACATTATAATCCTATACACATATAGGTGTGCTATATTACCCATACCACATGTTAAGGAATTCCAATACACATTACAATGAAACATTAGACCGGCTGTATCACAATTTTGTGAGCACCATTTTGCCTCTAGACCACAACATTCTCCTCCGTCTGAAAATGTTCAGATTACTTTGGGAAATTATGAAAGCCCTTTTCTATAGAATTTACAACCTGGAGGATCCACCTGCCCCCTGGGATTAGATGATGCTGACCGTTACCTGCCCAGATCTGTAAACTACAAAGCTAAATGACAGCTTAAGTAGAATGTGCTGACAAGTTAGAAAATCACTTGAAGAAAAATATTATGATGGTCCTGTAAGAGAAAGCGGAGGGTAATGATGCTGTTGGCTTCCTAGAACCCTGATATCTTAATGGATGAATCTACCTTCTCTCCCTTCTGTGCTGCTGAATGTGCCCATATGGTCCCTACAAGACCAGGTCCAGTCTTTCTGGCCAAACTTCACTTTTATGATCGACATTAAATTTGCAGTGAGGCCAAGTGTGAATTTCTATACAATAACAACAGAGTTTCCCTTTATCCTGACTGTTCAATTTATTTTAAAACCGACTAACTTCAATCAGGATTGTGATAAACTATACAGAAAACATTACACCTGTGCCATGATACATCTCTAAGCTGTGCGTGGCTGATGGCTGTAATATACATTTATTCCCGCCTGCAGGAGATGTGTTGGCTCGAGCCCTGGTTTCATGGATTCACTCCACGTCATTATTTCCATTATGTTTTCAGTCCTAAGGAATTCAGATTACTGCACAATCTCTCCTGAAATGGGGGCGATAATACTTTCTCTACTCTTCTGGTCAGGATTCATAGTAGCTCCAATGGTCCACCATAAATAAGTGCCACTCCAGTTTAGTGTTGGATTTCTCCCCTCATACATACGTTGTTGTTGGGGATGTTACATGTTTTTATATTCTTTCTTTTTTTTTACAGGTTCATTCTGTATGATAGTTTCATTGTAGTGGGATCGGCTTTCCTCATTTATGTGACTCTGTAACTCCCTGATAGTCTTTCAAAAAGATCTCCATTACCTCTTCCAAATGCCCGAGATCTAAATTTAAGACGCCTCATCTCTGCAGTATTGTAAAAAGTTCTCTTTGAACATCTAATATTTCTTCTTGAATCTCATCTGACTGAAAATATTGTCCCTTACTATAGTTTAGATTGCCAAGAGCCCCCGAGCCCCATACTTTAATTACTCCCATTACCAGCGCTGCCTGCAGGATGAATAAGGCGGCTCCTGGTGACAGAAGCAGATTCACAGGATCAGATCCCAGAGGAGATGGGAGACACCATTTGCAGAAGCCGTAATATGACAAAATGTCAGAAAACCAGGGCAGTAGAATTCCCCATAAAGTGACTTCATTTTGGAAATTACAACTCTCAGTGAATTAATCTATAGGAGTAGTGACTATTTTGACTACACAGGCACTTTCCGAAAATTAGTCCTGGATGTTGGAGAGTAAAAATTGCAGATTGGCCATTTTATTATCCAACACATATTGCTCAGATTGTGCTCCAGGAGACTCAAACACCTTAAATTAAGTGGGTTCTTCTCACTATAGTAATGCCAAATGCATAGATGCTAAATGTGGTTTGGGCGCACTGCAAGGCTCAGATGTGAGGGGGAGATCTGACTTCGGAAAAGCAGATATTGCTGGATTGGTTTATGGAAGCCATGCTGATTATCAAGAGCCTTTGAGCCACTAATAATGTGGAAACCTCTGTTTTTCCACTGACAGATGATGGACCTGAGTGGGGACTTGTTTTTTGTGGGATGAGTAGAAGTTTTTATTGGTATCATTTTTCCCTACATAACATTGTTTGATGGCTTCTTATTCCATATTTTGGAGGCAGAATGAACAGTTGGACACCACGCTCTACTGGTTCATCCTATCAGGTTTTCTATTAGACTGTGAACTGTCATTCGGTCAATAACTTCCCATTTCTACGGACATTTTAAGTACAATTAACACAAGAATCCCACTGAAAAATAAATAAAGATTTCATACCACTTCTTAATCAATCTAAACAAACACATCCCTGGCTACATGCTAATCCAGGGAAATGAAGAGATATATGCTCAAGTTTAAAAATCTATTTTATTAGACACAAATCTAAAAAATAGAGGAATATTTAAAATATTTTTAATCCTCTATTTTTTAGATTTGTGTCTAATAAAATAGATTTTTAAATTTAAGCATATATCTCTTCATTTCCCTGGATTAGCATGTAGCCCAGGGATGTGTCTGTTTAGACATTTTAAGTAGAAATGTTCAAAAATATAAATTTCAAGGATATTTTATTCAAAATTAATAATTGTTTTTTTTCTTGGCAGATGACTGTACCAGGAGATCAGAGGGACAGGAGATTTTTAAATCTGATGATCTTGAGATCCCACAGGATACAATTGAAGTGAATGCCATTACTCCAGATATACCATCATCCCTTCACAGCAAACATCAATCATCTGATCCTATGAAACAGGTCCTATCTTCTGATTCATTACCAACTACTAAGGAAAATCAAAATAAAATAAGCATTAAAAAACGAACTGCTCCTAAAGCAAAGAAATCATTTTCAAGTTCAGAATATGGAAATAGTTTTACCCTCGAAAAGTCTATTCTTCAACATCAAAAAATACACACAGCGGACAATAGATTTTTTTGTTCCAAATGTGGAAAATGTTTTAACCAGAAATCAGTTTTTGTTGATCACCAGAAAACCCACACAGGGGAGAAGCCTTTTTCATGTTCAGAATGTGGGAAATGTTTTAAACGGAAAGACCATCTTGATAACCACCAGAGAACCCACACAGGGGAGAAGCCCTTTTCCTGTTCAGAATGTGGGAAATGTTTTAATCGTAAAATGAATCTTGATACACACAAGAGCACCCACACAGGGGAGAAGCCTTTTTCCTGTTCAGAATGTGGGAAATGTTTTAACCAGAAATCCGTTTTGATTAAGCACCAGAGAACTCACACAGGGGAGAAGCCTTTTTCCTGTTCAAAATGTGGAAAATGTTTTAACCAGAAATCCAATTTGATTAGGCACCAGAGAACCCACATAGGGGAGAAGCCTTTTTTCTAATCTTTTTTTTTAATCCAATACATTTTTATTGAGATTTTTTCATTAGTTTTTTTTTTTTACAAAACTGGAAACCAGCACATACAATAATAAAATAACATATCATAGGGATGACATACATGCATCTCTCCTATATATCCTTTCAGCTTGCCCATTACCGTCTGATAACTTGCAATTACTATATCTTACAATTAACATTCCACATTCTTGAAATCTCTTATATAACCATAATATTGTAATAAACATTATAATCCTATACACATATAGGTGTGCTATATTACCCATACCACATGTTAAGGAATTCCAATACACATTACAATGAAACATTAGACCTCGCCAATTTTCTGAAAATGGGAATTATGGATCCAAATAGGGGCATTATGCAGAATGTATAAGAGTTGGGGCATCAATATCATTTTTAATAAGTTCCCTCTTCCTACAGCCGATAATGGTAATCTCCACCACGCATCGATTATCTTTTTATACTTTTCCAGAAGAAGATATAGAATCAGTACAATGTAATCCGGAGATCTTATCGTTATACTTATACTCGGTATTATAATTTCTCAGCCGTTTGTATTCGTGTATGTTCTAATATGCTGGAATCAGGGATATCATCAAATGGTAGAATAACCGACTTATCCCGATTAATGGACAGTCCTGACCATTCACCAAACTCTCCAATAATGTTCAGAATAGGATCAATAGACGTCTGGATATCACCTACAGTAGAAACCAGAAGTTTCCATACACTATATAAAAAGACACATATGATGTTTTTCTCAATATCTGACATGAAATCAGAATAAACCTTTCCCTTTTTAGGTCAATTAGGATTATACCATCATTTATAATATTTGCCAAACGCCAGAATAATGAGAGAGAGAGAGAATGCTTTATGGCATTACACATCTCTATAGGCTTTTCCCCTCCAGTATTCCTATGTCGGGGGTGATGTGCAGACGTGGGGCTCTGTCACCGCTGTAGATGTGGAGGGCAGTGATTGTGCTGCTTTCCTCAGATGACCGGACATTGCTCTGTTATTCCCAATGCTGAGATGAATGACAGAGGTCAGTGCTGGGGCAGATACTGACAGCCAATGAGTGTGCAGAGGGCAGTGCTGGGGCAGATACTGACAGCCAATGAGTGTGCAGAGGGCGGTGCTGGGGCAGCAGATACTGACAGCCAATGAGTGTGCAGAGGTCAGTGCTGGGGCAGCAGATACTGACAGCCAATGAGTGTGCAGAGGTCAGTGCTGGGGCAGATACTGACAGCCAATGAGTGTGCAGAGGGCGGTGCAGGGGCAGATACTGACAGCCAATGAGTGTGCAGAGGGCGGTGCAGGGGCAGATACTGACAGCCAATGAGTGTGCAGAGGGCAGTGCTGGGGCAGATACTGACAGCCAATGAGTGTGCAGAGGGCGGTGCTGGGGCAGATACTGACAGCCAATGAGTGTGCAGAGGGCAGTGCTGGGGCAGATACTGACAGCCAATGAGTGTGCAGAGGGCAGTGCTGGGGCAGATACTGACAGCCAATGAGTGTGCAGAGGTCAGTGCTGGGGCAGATACTGACAGCCAATGAGTGTGCAGAGGGCGGTGCTGGGGCAGATACTGACAGCCAATGAGTGTGCAGAGGGCGGTGCTGGGGCAGATACTGACAGTCAATGAGTGTGCAGAGGGCAGTGCTGGGGCAGATACTGACAGCCAATGAGTGTGCAGAGGGCGGTGCTGGGGCAGATACTGACAGCCAATGAGTGTGCAGAGGGCGGTGCTGGGGTAGATACTGACAGCCAATGAGTGTGCAGAGGGCGGTGCTGGGGCAGATACTGACAGCCACTGAGTGTGCAGAGGGCAGTGCAGGGGCAGAGACTGACAGCCAATGAGTGTGCAGAGGGCGGTGCTGGGGCAGATACTGACAGTCAATGAGTGTGCAGAGGGCAGTGCTGGGGCAGATACTGACAGCCAATGAGTGTGCAGAGGGCGGTGCTGGGGCAGATACTGACAGCCAATGAGTGTGCAGAGGGCGGTGCTGGGGCAGATACTGACAGCCAATGACTGTGCAGAGGGCGGTGCTGGGGCAGATACTGACAGCCAATGAGTGTGCAGAGGGCGGTGCTGGGGCAGATACTGACAGCCAATGAGTGTGCAGAGGGCGGTGCTGGGGCAGATACTGACAGCCAATGAGTGTGCAGAGGGCAGTGCTGGGGCAGATACTGACAGCCAATGAGTGTGCAGAGGGCGGTGCTGGGGCAGATACTGACAGCCAATGAGTGTGCAGAGGGCGGTGCTGGTACAGATACTGACAGCCAATGAGTGTGCAGAGGGCGGTGCTGGGGCAGATACTGACAGCCAATGAGTGTGCAGAGGGCGGTGCTGGGGCAGATACTGACAGCCAATGAGTGTGCAGAGGGCGGTGCTGGGGCAGATACTGACAGCCAATGAGTGTGCAGAGGGCGGTGCTGGGGCAGATACTGACAGCCAATGAGTGTGCAGAGGGCGGTGCTGGGGCAGATACTGACAGCCAATGAGTGTGCAGAGGGCGGTGCTGGGGCAGATACTGACAGCCAATGAGTGTGCAGAGGGCAGTGCTGGGGCAGATACTGACAGCCAATGAGTGTGCAGAGGGCAGTGCTGGGGCAGATACTGACAGCCAATGAGTGTGCAGAGGGCGGTGCTGGGGCAGATACTGACAGCCAATGAGTGTGCAGAGGGCGGTGCTGGGGCAGATACTGACAGCCAATGAGTGTGCAGAGGGCGGTGCTGGGGCAGATACTGACAGCCAATGAGTGTGCAGAGGGTGGTGCTGGGGCAGATACTGACAGCCAATGAGTGTGCAGAGGGTGGTGCTGGGGCAGATACTGACAGCCAATGAGTGTGCAGAGGTCAGTGCAGGGGCAAATACTGACAGCCAATGAGTGTGCAGAGGGCGGTGCTGGGGCAGATACTGACAGCCAATGAGTGTGCAGAGGGCGGTGCTGGGGCAGATACTGACAGCCAATGAGTGTGCAGAGGGCGGTGCAGGGGCAGATACTGACAGCCAATGAGTGTGCAGAGGGCGGTGCTGGGGCAGATACTGACAGCCAATGAGTGTGCAGAGGGCGGTGCTGGGGCAGATACTGACAGCCAATGAGTGTGCAGAGGGCGGTGCTGGGGCAGATACTGACAGCCAATGAGTGTGCAGAGGGTGGTGCTGGGGCAGATACTGACAGCCAATGAGTGTGCAGAGGGTGGTGCTGGGGCAGATACTGACAGCCAATGAGTGTGCAGAGGGCGGTGCTGGGGCAGATACTGACAGCCAATGAGTGTGCAGAGGGCGGTGCTGGGGCAGATACTGACAGCCAATGAGTGTGCAGAGGGTGGTGCTGGGGCAGATACTGACAGCCAATGAGTGTGCAGAGGGTGGTGCTGGGGCAGATACTGACAGCCAATGAGTGTGCAGAGGTCAGTGCAGGGGCAAATACTGACAGCCAATGAGTGTGCAGAGGGCAGTGCTGGGGCAGATACTGACAGCCAATGAGTGTGCAGAGGGCGGTGCTGGGGCAGATACTGACAGCCAATGAGTGTGCAGAGGGCGGTGCAGGGGCAGATACTGACAGCCAATGAGTGTGCAGAGGGCGGTGCTGGGGCAGATACTGACAGCCAATGAGTGTGCAGAGGGCGGTGCTGGGGCAGATACTGACAGCCAATGAGTGTGCAGAGGGCGGTGCTGGGGCAGATACTGACAGCCAATGAGTGTGCAGAGGGCGGTGCAGGGGCAGATACTGACAGCCAATGAGTGTGCAGAGGGCGGTGCTGGGGCAGATACGGACAGCCAATGAGTGTGCAGAGGGCGGTGCTGGGGCAGATACTGACAGCCAATGAGTGTGCAGAGGGCGGTGCTGGGGCAGATACTGACAGCCAATGAGTGTGCAGAGGGCGGTGCTGGGGCAGATACTGACAGCCAATGAGTGTGCAGAGGTCAGTGCTGGGGCAGATACTGACAGCCAATGAGTGTGCAGAGGGCGGTGCTGGGGCAGATACTGACAGCCAATGAGTGTGCAGAGGGCGGTGCTGGGGCAGATACTGACAGTCAATGAGTGTGCAGAGGGCGGTGCTGGGGCAGATACTGACAGCCAATGAGTGTGCAGAGGGCGGTGCTGGGGCAGATACTGACAGCCAATGAGTGTGCAGAGGGCGGTGCTGGGGCAGATACTGACAGCCAATGAGTGTGCAGAGGGCGGTGCTGGGGCAGATACTGACAGCCAATGAGTGTGCAGAGGGCGGTGCTGGGGCAGATACTGACAGCCAATGAGTGTGCAGAGGGCGGTGCTGGGGCAGATACTGACAGTCAATGAGTGTGCAGAGGGCGGTGCTGGGGCAGATACTGACAGCCAATGAGTGTGCAGAGGGCGGTGCTGGGGCAGATACTGACAGCCAATGAGTGTGCAGAGGGCGGTGCTGGGGCAGATACTGACAGCCAATGAGTGTGCAGAGGGCGGTGCTGGGGCAGATACTGACAGCCAATGAGTGTGCAGAGGGCGGTGCTGGGGCAGATACTGACAGCCAATGAGTGTGCAGAGGGCGGTGCTGGGGCAGATACTGACAGCCAATGAGTGTGCAGAGGGCGGTGCTGGGGCAGATACTGACAGCCAATGAGAGTGCAGAGGGCGGTGCTGGGGCAGATACTGACAGCCAATGAGAGTGCAGAGGGCGGTGCTGGGGCAGATACTGACAGCCAATGAGTGTGCAGAGGGCGGTGCTGGGGCAGATACTGACAGCCAATGAGTGTGCAGAGGGCGGTGCTGGGGCAGATACTGACAGCCAATGAGTGTGCAGAGGGCGGTGCTGGTACAGATACTGACAGCCAATGAGTGTGCAGAGGGCGGTGCTGGGGCAGATACTGACAGCCAATGAGTGTGCAGAGGGCGGTGCTGGGGCAGATACTGACAGCCAATGAGTGTGCAGAGGGCGGTGCTGGGGCAGATACTGACAGCCAATGAGAGTGCAGAGGGCGGTGCTGGGGCAGATACTGACAGCCAATGAGTGTGCAGAGGGCGGTGCTGGGGCAGATACTGACAGCCAATGAGTGTGCAGAGGGCGGTGCTGGTACAGATACTGACAGCCAATGAGTGTGCAGAGGGCGGTGCTGGGGCAGATACTGACAGCCAATGAGTGTGCAGAGGGCGGTGCTGGGGCAGATACTGACAGCCAATGAGTGTGCAGAGGGCGGTGCTGGGGCAGATACTGACAGCCAATGAGTGTGCAGAGGGCGGTGCTGGGGCAGATACTGACAGCCAATGAGTGTGCAGAGGGCGGTGCTGGGGCAGATACTGACAGCCAATGAGTGTGCAGAGGGCGGTGCTGGGGCAGATACTGACAGCCAATGAGAGTGCAGAGGGCGGTGCTGGGGCAGATACTGACAGCCAATGAGTGTGCAGAGGGCGGTGCTGGGGCAGATACTGACAGCCAATGAGTGTGCAGAGGGCGGTGCTGGTACAGATACTGACAGCCAATGAGTGTGCAGAGGTCAGAGCTGGGGCAGATACTGACAGCCAATGAGTGTGCAGAGGGTGGTGCTGGGGCAGATACTGACAGCCAATGAGTGTGCAGAGGGTGGTGCTGGGGCAGATACTGACAGCCAATGAGTGTGCAGAGGTCAGTGCAGGGGCAAATACTGACAGCCAATGAGTGTGCAGAGGGCGGTGCTGGGGCAGATACTGACAGCCAATGAGTGTGCAGAGGGCGGTGCTGGGGCAGATACTGACAGCCAATGAGTGTGCAGAGGGCGGTGCAGGGGCAGATACTGACAGCCAATGAGTGTGCAGAGGGCGGTGCTGGGGCAGATACTGACAGCCAATGAGTGTGCAGAGGGCGGTGCTGGGGCAGATACTGACAGCCAATGAGTGTGCAGATGGCGGTGCTGGGGCAGATACTGACAGCCAATGAGTGTGCAGAGGGCGGTGCAGGGGCAGATACTGACAGCCAAAGAGTGTGCAGAGGGCGGTGCTGGGGCAGATACGGACAGCCAATGAGTGTGCAGAGGGCAGTGCTGGGGCAGATACGGACAGCCAATGAGTGTGCAGAGGGCAGTGCTGGGGCAGATACGGACAGCCAATGAGTGTGCAGAGGGCAGTGCTGGGGCAGATACGGACAGCCAATGAGTGTGCAGAGGGCAGTGCTGGGGCAGATACGGACAGCCAATGAGTGTGCAGAGGGCGGTGCTGGGGCAGATACTGACAGCCAATGAGTGGGCAGAGGGCGGTGCTGGGGCAGATACTGACAGCCAATGAGTGTGCAGAGGGCAGTGCTGGGGCAGATACTGACAGCCAATGAGTGTGCAGAGGTCAGTGCTGGGGCAGATACTGACAGCCAATGAGTGTGCAGAGGTCAGTGCTGGGGCCAGATATTGACAGACAATGAGTGTGCAGAGGGCGGTGCTGAGGCAGATACTGACAGCCAATGAGTGTGCAGAGGGCGGTGCTGAGGCAGATACTGACAGCCAATGAGTGTGCAGAGGGCGGTGCTGGGGCAGATACTGACAGCCAATGAGTGTGCAGAGGGCGGTGCTGGGGCAGATACTGACAGCCAATGAGTGTGCAGAGGGCGGTGCTGGGGCAGATACTGACAGCCAATGAGTGTGCAGAGGGCGGTGCTGGGGCAGATACTGACAGCCAATGAGTGTGCAGAGGGCGGTGCTGGGGCAGATACTGACAGCCAATGAGAGTGCAGAGGGCAGTGCTGGGGCAGATACTGACAGCCAATGAGTGTGCAGAGGGCGGTGCTGGGGCAGATACTGACAGCCAATGACTGTGCAGAGGGCGGTGCTGGGGCAGATACTGACAGCCAATGACTGTGCAGAGGGCGGTGCTGGGGCAGATACTGACAGCCAATGACTGTGCAGAGGGCGGTGCTGGGGCAGATACTGACAGCCAAGGAGTGTGCAGAGGGCAGTGCTGGGGCAGATACTGACAGCCAATGAGTGTGCAGAGGTCGGTGCTGGGGCAGAAACTGACAGCCAATGAGTGTGCAGAGGTCAGTGCTGGGGCAGATACTGACAGCCAATGAGTGTGCAGAGGTCAGTGCTGGGGCAGATACTGACAGCCAATGAGTGTGCAGAGGGCGGTGCTGGGGCAGATACTGACAGCCAATGAGTGTGCAGAGGTCAGTGCTGGGGCAGATACTGGCAGCCAATGAGTGTGCAGAGGGCGGTGCTGGGGCAGATACTGACAGCCAATGAGTGTGCAGAGGGCGGTGCTGGGGCAGATACTGACAGCCAATGAGTGTGCAGAGGGCGGTGCTGGGACATATATTGACAGCCAATGAGTGTGCAGAGGGCGGTGCTGGGGCAGATACTGACAGCCAATGAATGTGCAGAGGTCAGCGCTGGGGCAGATACTGACAGCCAATGAGTGTGCAGAGGGCGGTGCTGGGGCAGATACTGACAGCCAATGAGTGTGCAGAGGGCGGTGCTGGGACATATACTGACAGCCAATGAGTGTGCAGAGGGCGGTGCTGGGGTAGATACTGACAGCCAATGAGTGTGCAGAGGGCAGTGCTGGGGCAGATACTGACAGCCAATGAGTGTGCAGAGGTCAGTGCTGGGGCAGATACTGACAGCCAATGAGTGTGCAGAGGGCGGTGCTGGGGCAGATACTGACAGCCAATGAGTGTGCAGAGGGTGGTGCTGGGGCAGATACTGACAGCCAATGAGTGTGCAGAGGGCGGTCCTGGGACAGATACTGACAGCCAATGAGTGTGCAGAGGGCAGTGCTGGGGCAGATACTGACAGCCAATGAGTGTGCAGAGGGCGGTGCTGGGGCACATACTGACAGCCAATGAGTGTGCAGAGGGCGGTGCTGGGACATATACTGACAGCCAATGAGTGTGCAGAGGGCGGTGCTGGGGCAGATACTGACAGCCAATGAATGTGCAGAGGTCAGCGCTGGGGCAGATACTGACAGCCAATGAGTGTGCAGAGGAAGGTGCTGGGGCAGATACTGACAGCCAATGAGTGTGCAGAGGGCGGTGCTGGGGCAGATACTGACAGCCAATGAGTGTGCAGAGGGCGGTGCTGGGGCAGATACTGACAGCCAATGAGTGTGCAGAGGGCGGTGCTGGGGCAGATACTGACAGCCAATGAGTGTGCAGAGGGCGGTGCTGGGACATATACTGACAGCCAATGAGTGTGCAGAGGGCGGTGCTGGGGCAGATACTGACAGCCAATGAGTGTGCAGAGGGCAGTGCTGGGGCAGATACTGACAGCCAATGAGTGTACAGAGGTCAGTGCTGGGGCAGATACTGACAGCCAATGAGTGTGCAGAGGGTGGTGCTGGGGCAGATACTGACAGCCAATGAGTGTGCAGAGGGTGGTGCTGGGGCAGATACTGACAGCCAATGACTGTGCAGAGGGCGGTGCTGGGGCAGATACTGACAGCCAATGAATTTGCAGAGGGCAGTGCTGGGGCAGATACTGACAGCCAATGAGTGTGCAGAGGTCAGTGCTGGGGCAGATACTGACAGCCAATGAGTGTGCAGAGGGCGGTGCTGGGGCAGATACTGACAGCCAAAGAGTGTGCAGAGGGCGGTGCTGGGGCAGATACTGACAGCCAATGAGTGTGCAGAGGGCGGTGCTGGGACATATACTGACAGCCAATGAGTGTGCAGAGGGCGGTGCTGGGGCAGATACTGACAGCCAATGAATGTGCAGAGGTCAGCGCTGGGGCAGATACTGACAGCCAATGAGTGTGCAGAGGGCGGTGCTGGGGCAGATACTGACAGCCAATGAGTGTGCAGAGGGCGGTGCTGGGACATATACTGACAGCCAATGAGTGTGCAGTGGGCGGAGCTGGGGCAGATACTGACAGCCAATGAGTGTGTAGAGGGCGGTGCTGGGGCAGATACTGACAGCCAATGAGTGTGCAGAGGGCGGTGCTGGGGCAGATACTGACAGCCAATGAGTGTGCAGAGGGCGGTGCTGGGGCAGATACTGACAGCCAATGAGTGTGCAGAGGGCGGTGCTGGGGCAGATACTGACAGCCAATGAGTGTGCAGAGGTCAGTGCTGGGGCAGATACTGACAGCCAATGAGTGTGCAGAGGGCGGTGCTGGGGCAGATACTGACAGCCAATGAGTGTGCAGAGGGCAGTGCTGGGGCAGATACTGACAGCCAATGACTGTGCAGAGGTCAGTGCTGGGGCAGATACTGACAGCCAATGAGTGTGCAGAGGGCGGTGCTGGGGCAGATACTGACAGCCAATGAGTGTGCAGAGGTCAGTGCTGGGGCAGATACTGACAGCCAATGAGTGTGCAGAGGGTGGTGCTGGGGCAGATACTGACAGCCAATGAGTGTGCAGAGGTCAGTGCTGGGGCAGATACTGACAGCCAATGAGTGTGCAGAGGGCGGTGCTGGGGCAGATACTGACAGCCAATGAGTGTGCAGAGGGCGGTGCTGGGGCAGATACTGACAGCCAATGAGTGTGCAGAGGGCGGTGCTGGGGCAGATACTGACAGCCAATGAGTGTGCAGAGGGCGGTGCTGGGGCAGATACAGACAGCCAATGAGTGTGCAGAGGGCGGTGCTGGGGCAGATACTGACAGCCAATGAGTGTGCAGAGGTCAGTGCTGGGGCAGATACTGACAGCCAATGAGTGTGCAGAGGGCGGTGCTGGGGCAGATACTGACAGCCAATGAGTGTGCAGAGGGCGGTGCTGGGGCAGATACTGACAGCCAATGAGTGTGCAGAGGGCAGTGCTGGGGCAGATACTGACAGCCAATGAGTGTGCAGAGGGCGGTGCTGGGGCAGATACTGACAGCCAATGAGTGTGCAGAGGGCGGTGCTGGGGCAGATACTGACAGCCAATGAGTGTGCAGAGGGCGGTGCTGGGGCAGATACTGACAGCCAATGAGTGTGCAGAGGGCGGTGCTGGGGCAGATACTGACAGCCAATGAGTGTGCAGAGGGCGGTGCTGGGGCAGATACTGACAGCCAATGAGTGTGCAGAGGGCGGTGCTGGGGCAGATACTGACAGCCAATGAGTGTGCAGAGGGCGGTGCTGGGGCAGGTACTGACAGCCAATGAGTGTGCAGAGGGCGGTGTTGGGACATATACTGACAGCCAATGAGTGTGCAGAGGTTGGTACTGGGGCAGATACTGACAGCCAATGAATGTGCAGAGGTCAGCGCTGGGGCAGATACTGACAGCCAATGAGTGTGCAGAGGGTGGTGCATGGGCAGATACTGACAGCCAATGAGTGTGCAGAGGGCGGAGCTGGGGCAGATACTGACAGCCAATGAGTGTGCAGAGGGCGGTGCTGGGGCAGATACTGACAGCCAATGAGTGTGCAGAGGGCGGTGCTGGGGCAGATACTGACAGCCAATGAGTGTGCAGAGGGCAGTGCTGGGGCAGATACTGACAGCCAATGAGTGTGCAGAGGTCAGTGCTGGGGCAGATACTGACAGCCAATGAGTGTGCAGAGGGCGGTGCTGGGACAGATACTGACAGCCAATGAGTGTGCAGAGGGCAGTGCTGGGGCAGATACTGACAGCCAATGAGTGTGCAGAGGTCAGTGCTGGGGCAGATACTGACAGCCAATGAGTGTGCAGAGGGCGGTGCTGGGGCAGATACTGACAGCTAATGAGTGTGCAGAGGGTGGTGCTGGGGCAGATACTAACAGCCAATGAGTGTGCAGAGGGCGGTGCTGGGGCAGATACTGACAGCCAATGAGTGTGCAGAGGGCGGTGCTGAGGCAGATACTGACAGCCAATGAGTGTGCAGAGGGCAGTGCTGGGGCACATACTGACAGCCAATGAGTGTGCAGAGGTCAGTGCTGGGGCAGATACTGACAGCCAATGAGTGTGCAGAGGGCGGTGCTGGGGCAGATACTGACAGCCAATGAGTGTGCAGAGGGCGGTGCTGGTACAGATACTGACAGCCAATGAGTGCAGAGGGCGGTGCTGGGGCAGATACTGACAGCCAATGAGTGTGCAGAGGTCAGTGCTGGGGCAGATACTGACAGCCAATGAGTGTGCAGAGGGTGGTGCTGGGGCAGATACTGACAGCCAATAAGTGTGCAGAGATCAGTGCTGGGGCAGATACTGACAGCCAATGAGTGTGCAGAGGTCAGTGCTGGGGCAGATACTGAAAGCCAATGAGTGTGCAGAGGGCGGTGCTGGGGCAGATACTGACAGCCAATGAATGTGCAGAGGTCAGCACTGGGGCAGATACTGACAGCCAATGAGTGTGCAGAGGGTGGTGCTGGGGCAGATACTGACAGCCAATGAGTGTGCAGAGGGCGGTGCTGGGACATATACTGACAGCCAATGAGTGTGCAGAGGGCAGTGCTGGGGCAGATACTGACAGCCAATGAGTGTGCAGAGGTCAGTGCTGGGGCAGATACTGACAGCCAATGAGTGTGCAGAGGGCGGTGCTGGGACAGATACTGACAGCCAATGAGTGTGCAGAGGGCAGTGCTGGGGCAGATACTGACAGCCAATGAGTGTGCAGAGGTCAGTGCTGGGGCAGATACTGACAGCCAATGAGTGTGCAGAGGGCGGCGCTGGGGCAGATACTGACAGCCAATGAGTGTGCAGAGGGCGGTGCTGGGGCACATACTGACAGCCAATGAGTGTGCAGAGGGCGGTGCTGGGACATATACTGACAGCCAATGAGTGTGCAGAGGGCGGTGCTGGGGCAGATACTGACAGCCAATGAATGTGCAGAGGTCAGCGCTGGGGCAGATACTGACAGCCAATGAGTGTGCAGAGGGCGGTGCTGGGGCAGATACTGACAGCCAATGAGTGTGCAGAGGGCGGTGCTGGGGCAGATACTGACAGCCAATGAGTGTGCAGAGGGCGGTGCTGGGGCAGATACTGACAGCCAATGAGTGTGCAGAGGGCGGTGCTGGGGCAGGTACTGACAGCCAATGAGTGTGCAGAGGGCGGTGTTGGGACATATACTGACAGCCAATGAGTGTGCAGAGGGCGGTGCTGGGGCAGATACTGACAGCCAATGAGTGTGCAGAGGGCAGTGCTGGGGCAGATACTGACAGCCAATGAGTGTACAGAGGTCAGTGCTGGGGCAGATACTGACAGCCAATGAGTGTGCAGAGGGCGGTGCTGGGGCAGATACTGACAGCCAATGAGTGTGCAGAGGTCAGTGCTGGGGCAGATACTGACAGCCAATGAGTGTGCAGAGGGCGGTGCTGGGGCAGATACTGACAGCCAATGAGTGTGCAGAGGGCAGTGCTGGGGCAGATACTGACAGCCAATGAGTGTGCAGAGGGCGGTGCTGGGGCAGATACTGACAGCCAATGAGTGTGCAGAGGGCGGTGCTGGGACATATACTGACAGCCAATGAGTGTGCAGAGGTCAGTGCTGGGGCAGATACTGACAGCCAATGAGTGTGCAGAGGTCGGTACTGGGGCAGATACTGACAGCCAATGAATGTGCAGAGGTCAGCGCTGGGGCAGATACTGACAGCCAATGAGTGTGCAGAGGGTGGTGCTGGGGCAGATACTGACAGCCAATGAGTGTGCAGAGGGCGGTGCTGGGACATATACTGACAGCCAATGAGTGTGCAGAGGGCGGAGCTGGGGCAGATACTGACAGCCAATGAGTGTGCAGAGGGCGGTGCTGGGGCAGATACTGACAGCCAATGAGTGTGCAGAGGGCGGTGCTGGGGCAGATACTGACAGCCAATGAGTGTGCAGAGGGCAGTGCTGGGGCAGATACTGACAGCCAATGAGTGTGCAGAGGGCGGTGCTGGGACAGATACTGACAGCCAATGAGTGTGCAGAGGGCAGTGCTGGGGCAGATACTGACAGCCAATGAGTGTGCAGAGGGCAGTGCTGGGGCAGATACTGACAGCCAATGAGTGTGCAGAGGGCAGTGCTGGGGCACATACTGACAGCCAATGAGTGTGCAGAGGGCGGTGCTGGGACATATACTGACAGCCAATGAGTGTGCAGAGGGCGGTGCTGGGGCAGATACTGACAGCCAATGAATGTGCAGAGGTCAGCTCTGGGGCAGATACTGACAGCCAATGAGTGTGCAGAGGGCGGTGCTGGGGCAGATACTGACAGCCAATGAGTGTGCAGAGGGCGGTGCTGGGGCAGATACTGACAGCCAATGAGTGTGCAGAGGGCGGTGCTGGGGCAGATACTGACAGCCAATGAGTGTGCAGAGGGCGGTGCTGGGGCAGATACTGACAGCCAATGAGTGTGCAGAGGGCGGTGTTGGGACATATACTGACAGCCAATGAGTGTGCAGAGGGCGGTGCTGGGGCAGATACTGACAGCCAATGAGTGTGCAGAGGGCAGTGCTGGGGCAGATACTGACAGCCAATGAGTGTACAGAGGTCAGTGCTGGGGCAGATACTGACAGCCAATGAGTGTGCAGAGGGCGGTGCTGGGGCAGATACTGACAGCCAATGAGTGTGCAGAGGGTGGTGCTGGGGCAGATACTGACAGCCAATGACTGTGCAGAGGGCGGTGCTGGGGCAGATACTGACAGCCAATGAATGTGCAGAGGGCGGTGCTGGGGCAGATACTGACAGCCAATGAGTGTGCAGAGGTCAGTGCTGGGGCAGATACTGACAGCCAATGAGTGTGCAGAGGGCAGTGCTGGGGCAGATACTGACAGCCAAAGAGTGTGCAGAGGGCGGTGCTGGAGCACATACTGACAGCCAATGAGTGTGCAGAGGGCGGTGCTGGGGCAGATACTGACAGCCAAAGAGTGTGCAGAGGGCGGTGCTGGGGCAGATACTGACAGCCAATGAGTGTGCAGAGGGCCGTGCTGGGACATATACTGACAGCCAATGAGTGTGCAGAGGGCGGTGCTGGGGCAGATACTGACAGCCAATGAATGTGCAGAGGTCAGCGCTGGGGCAGATACTGACAGCCAATGAGTGTGCAGAGGGCGGTGCTGGGGCAGATACTGACAGCCAATGAGTGTGCAGAGGGCGGTGCTGGGACATATACTGACAGCCAATGAGTGTGCAGAGGGCGGAGCTGGGGCAGATACTGACAGCCAATGAGTGTGCAGAGGGCAGTGCTGGGGCAGATACTGACAGCCAATGAGTGTGCAGAGGGCGGTGCAGGGGCAGATACTGACAGCCAATGAGTGTGCAGAGGGCGGTGCAGGGGCAGATACTGACAGCCAATGAGTGTGCAGAGGGCGGTGCTGGGGCAGATACTGACCGCCAATGAGTGTGCAGAGGGCGGTGCAGGGGCAGATACTGACAGCCAATGAGTGTGCAGAGGGCGGTGCAGGGGCAGATACTGACAGCCAATGAGTGTGCAGAGGGCAGTGCTGGGGCAGATACTGACAGCCAATGAGTGTGCAGAGGGCGGTGCTGGGGCAGATACTGACAGCCAATGAGTGTGCAGAGGGCGGTGCTGGGGCAGATACTGACAGCCAATGAGTGTGCAGAGGGCAGTGCTGGGGCAGATACTGACAGCCAATGAGTGTGCAGAGGGCAGTGCTGGGGCAGATACTGACAGCCAATGAGTGTGCAGAGGGCAGTGCTGGGGCAGATACTGACAGCCAATGAGTGTGCAGAGGGCGGTGCTGGGGCAGATACTGACAGCCAATGAGTGTGCAGAGGTCAGTGCTGGGGCAGATACTGACAGCCAATGGGTGTGCAGAGGGCGGTGCTGGGGCAGATACTGACAGCCAATGAGTGTGCAGAGGGCGGTGCTGGGGCAGATACTGACAGCCAATGAGTGTGCAGAGGGCAGTGCTGGGGCAGATACTGACAGCCAATGAGTGTGCAGAGGGCGGTGCTGGGGCAGATACTGACAGCCAATGAGTGTGCAGAGGGCGGTGCTGGGGCAGATACTGACAGCCAATGAGTGTGCAGAGGGCAGTGCTGGGGCAGATACTGACAGCCAATGAGTGTGCAGAGGGCAGTGCTGGGGCAGATACTGACAGCCAATGAGAGTGCAGAGGGCGGTGCTGGGGCAGATACTGACAGCCAATGAGTGTGCAGAGGGCGGTGCTGGGGCAGATACTGACAGCCAATGAGTGTGCAGAGGGTGGTGCTGGGGCAGATACTGACAGCCAATGAGTGTGCAGAGGGTGGTGCTGGGGCAGATACTGACAGCCAATGAGTGTGCAGAGGTCAGTGCAGGGGCAAATACTGACAGCCAATGAGTGTGCAGAGGGCGGTGCTGGGGCAGATACTGACAGCCAATGAGTGTGCAGAGGGCGGTGCAGGGGCAGATACTGACAGCCAATGAGTGTGCAGAGGGCGGTGCTGGGGCAGATACTGACAGCCAATGAGTGTGCAGAGGGCGGTGCTGGGGCAGATACTGACAGCCAATGAGTGTGCAGAGGGCGGTGCTGGGGCAGATACTGACAGCCAATGAGTGTGCAGAGGGCGGTGCAGGGGCAGATACTGACAGCCAATGAGTGTGCAGAGGGCAGTGCTGGGGCAGATACGGACAGCCAATGAGTGTGCAGAGGGCAGTGCTGGGGCAGATACTGACAGCCAATGAGTGTGCAGAGGGCAGTGCTGGGGCAGATACTGACAGCCAATGAGTGTGCAGAGGGCGGTGCTGGGGCAGATACTGACAGCCAATGAGTGTGCAGAGGGCAGTGCTGGGGCAGATACTGACAGCCAATGAGTGTGCAGAGGTCAGTGCTGGGGCAGATACTGACAGCCAATGAGTGTGCAGAGGGCGGTGCTGGGGCAGATACTGACAGCCAATGAGTGTGCAGAGGGCGGTGCTGGGGCAGATACTGACAGTCAATGAGTGTGCAGAGGGCAGTGCTGGGGCAGATACTGACAGCCAATGAGTGTGCAGAGGGCGGTGCTGGGGCAGATACTGACAGCCAATGAGTGTGCAGAGGGCGGTGCTGGGGCAGATACTGACAGCCAATGAGTGTGCAGAGGGCAGTGCTGGGGCAGATACTGACAGCCAATGAGTGTGCAGAGGGCGGTGCTGGGGCAGATACTGACAGCCAATGAGTGTGCAGAGGGCGGTGCTGGGGCAGATACTGACAGTCAATGAGTGTGCAGAGGGCAGTGCTGGGGCAGATACTGACAGCCAATGAGTGTGCAGAGGGCGGTGCTGGGGCAGATACTGACAGCCAATGAGTGTGCAGAGGGCGGTGCTGCGGCAGATACTGACAGCCAATGACTGTGCAGAGGGCAGTGCTGGGGCAGATACTGACAGCCAATGAGTGTGCAGAGGGCGGTGCTGGGGCAGATACTGACAGCCAATGAGTGTGCAAAGGGCGGTGCTGGGGCAGATACTGACAGCCAATGAGTGTGCAGAGGGCGGTGCTGGGGCAGATACTGACAGCCAATGAGAGTGCAGAGGGCAGTGCTGGGGCAGATACTGACAGCCAATGAGAGTGCAGAGGGCGGTGCTGGGGCAGATACTGACAGCCAATGAGTGTGCAGAGGGCGGTGCTGGGGCAGATACTGACAGCCAATGAGTGTGCAGAGGGCGGTGCTGGTACAGATACTGACAGCCAATGAGTGTGCAGAGGGCGGTGCTGGGGCAGATACTGACAGCCAATGAGTGTGCAGAGGGCGGTGCTGGGGCAGATACTGACAGCCAATGAGTGTGCAGAGGGCGGTGCTGGGGCAGATACTGACAGCCAATGAGTGTGCAGAGGGCGGTGCTGGGGCAGATACTGACAGCCAATGAGTGTGCAGAGGGCGGTGCTGGGGCAGATACTAACAGCCAATGAGTGTGCAGAGGGCAGTGCTGGGGCAGATACTGACAGCCAATGAGAGTGCAGAGGGCGGTGCTGGGGCAGATACTGACAGCCAATGAGTGTGCAGAGGGCAGTGCTGGGGCAGATACTGACAGCCAATGAGTGTGCAGAGGGCGGTGCTGGTACAGATACTGACAGCCAATGAGTGTGCAGAGGTCAGTGCTGGGGCAGATACTGACAGCCAATGAGTGTGCAGAGGGTGGTGCTGGGGCAGATACTGACAGCCAATGAGTGTGCAGAGGGTGGTGCTGAGGCAGATACTGACAGCCAATGAGTGTGCAGAGGGCGGTGCTGAGGCAGATACTAACAGCCAATGAGTGTGCAGAGGGCGGTGCTGGGGCAGATACTGACAGCCAATGAGTGTGCAGAGGGCGGTGCTGAGGCAGATACTGACAGCCAATGAGTGTGCAGAGGGCGGTGCTGGGGCAGATACTGACAGCCAATGAGTGTGCAGAGGGCGGTGCTGGGGCAGATACTGACAGCCAATGAGTGTGCAGAGGGCGGTGCTGGGGCAGATACTGACAGCCAATGAGTGTGCAGAGGGCGGTGCTGGGGCAGATACTGACAGCCAATGAGAGTGCAGAGGGCAGTGCTGGGGCAGATACTGACAGCCAATGAGTGTGCAGAGGGCGGTGCTGGGGCAGATACTGACAGCCAATGACTGTGCAGAGGGCGGTGCTGGGGCAGATACTGACAGCCAAGGAGTGTGCAGAGGGCAGTGCTGGGGCAGATACTGACAGCCAATGAGTGTGCAGAGGTCAGTGCTGGGGCAGAAACTGACAGCCAATGAGTGTGCAGAGGGCGGTGCTGGGGCAGATACTGACAGCCAATGAGTGTGGAGAGGGCGGTGCTGGGGCAGATACTGACAGCCAATGAGTGTGCAGAGGTCAGTGCTGGGGCAGATACTGACAGCCAATGAGTGTGCAGAGGTCAGTGCTGGGGCAGATACTGACAGCCAATGAGTGTGCAGAGGGCGGTGCTGGGGCAGATACTGACAGCCAATGAGTGTGCAGAGGGCGGTGCTGGGGCAGATACTGACAGCCAATGAGTGTGCAGAGGGCGGTGCTGGGACATATACTGACAGCCAATGAGTGTGCAGAGGGCGGTGCTGGGGCAGATACTGACAGCCAATGAATGTGCAGAGGTCAGCGCTGGGGCAGATACTGACAGCCAATGAGTGTGCAGAGGGCGGTGCTGGGGCAGATACTGACAGCCAATGAGTGTGCAGAGGGCGGTGCTGGGACATATACTGACAGCCAATGAGTGTGCAGAGGGCGGTGCTGGGGTAGATACTGACAGCCAATGAGTGTGCAGAGGGCAGTGCTGGGGCAGATACTGACAGCCAATGAGTGTGCAGAGGTCAGTGCTGGGGCAGATACTGACAGCCAATGAGTGTGCAGAGGGCGGTGCTGGGGCAGATACTGACAGCCAATGAGTGTGCAGAGGGTGGTGCTGGGGCAGATACTGACAGCCAATGAGTGTGCAGAGGGCGGTGCTGGGGCAGATACTGACAGCCAATGAGTGTGTAGAGGGCAGTGCTGGGGCAGATACTGACAGCCAATGAGTGTGCAGAGGTCAGTGCTGGGGCAGATACTGACAGCCAATGAGTGTGCAGAGGGCGGTGCTGGGGCAGATACTGACAGCCAATGAGTGTGCAGAGGGCAGTGCTGGGGCAGATACTGACAGCCAATGAGTGTGCAGAGGGCAGTGCTGGGGCAGATACTGACAGTCAATGAGTGTGCAGAGGGCGGTGCTGGGGCAGATACTGACAGCCAATGAGTGTGCAGAGGGCGGTGCTGGGGCAGATACTGACAGCCAATGAGTGTGCAGAGGGTGGTGCTGGGACATATACTGACAGCCAATGAGTGTGCAGAGGTCAGTGCTGGGGCAGATACTGACAGCCAATGAGTGTGCAGAGGTCGGTACTGGGGCAGATACTGACAGCCAATGAATGTGCAGAGGTCAGCGCTGGGGCAGATACTGACAGCCAATGAATGTGCAGAGATCAGCGCTGGGGCAGATACTGACAGCCAATGAGTGTGCAGAGGGTGGTGCTGGGGCAGATACTGACAGCCAATGAGTGTGCAGAGGGCGGTGCTGGGACATATACTGACAGCCAATGAGTGTGCAGAGGGCGGAGCTGGGGCAAATACTGACAGCCAATGAGTGTGCAGAGGGCGGTGCTGGGGCAGATACTGACAGCCAATGAGTGTGCAGAGGGCGGTGCTGGGGCAGATACTGACAGCCAATGAGTGTGCAGAGGGCAGTGCTGGGGCAGATACTGACAGCCAATGAGTGTGCAGAGGTCAGTGCTGGGGCAGATACTGACAGCCAATGAGTGTGCAGAGGGCGGTGCTGGGACAGATACTGACAGCCAATGAGTGTGCAGAGGGCAGTGCTGGGGCAGATACTGACAGCCAATGAGTGTGCAGAGGTCAGTGCTGGGGCAGATACTGACAGCCAATGAGTGTGCAGAGGGCGGCGCTGGGGCAGATACTGACAGCCAATGAGTGTGCAGAGGGCGGTGCTGGGGCACATACTGACAGCCAATGAGTGTGCAGAGGGCGGTGCTGGGACATATACTGACAGCCAATGAGTGTGCAGAGGGCGGTGCTGGGGCAGATACTGACAGCCAATGAATGTGCAGAGGTCAGCGCTGGGGCAGATACTGACAGCCAATGAGTGTGCAGAGGAAGGTGCTGGGGCAGATACTGACAGCCAATGAGTGTGCAGAGGGCGGTGCTGGGGCAGATACTGACAGCCAATGAGTGTGCAGAGGGCGGTGCTGGGGCAGATACTGACAGCCAATGAGTGTGCAGAGGGCGGTGCTGGGGCAGATACTGACAGCCAATGAGTGTGCAGAGGGCGGTGCTGGGACATATACTGACAGCCAATGAGTGTGCAGAGGGCGGTGCTGGGGCAGATACTGACAGCCAATGAGTGTGCAGAGGGCAGTGCTGGGGCAGATACTGACAGCCAATGAGTGTACAGAGGTCAGTGCTGGGGCAGATACTGACAGCCAATGAGTGTGCAGAGGGCGGTGCTGGGGCAGATACTGACAGCCAATGAGTGTGCAGAGGGTGGTGCTGGGGCAGATACTGACAGCCAATGACTGTGCAGAGGGCGGTGCTGGGGCAGATACTGACAGCCAATGAATTTGCAGAGGGCAGTGCTGGGGCAGATACTGACAGCCAATGAGTGTGCAGAGGTCAGTGCTGGGGCAGATACTGACAGCCAATGAGTGTGCAGAGGGCGGTGCTGGGGCAGATACTGACAGCCAAAGAGTGTGCAGAGGGCGGTGCTGGGGCAGATACTGACAGCCAATGAGTGTGCAGAGGGCGGTGCTGGGACATATACTGACAGCCAATGAGTGTGCAGAGGGCGGTGCTGGGGCAGATACTGACAGCCAATGAATGTGCAGAGGTCAGCGCTGGGGCAGATACTGACAGCCAATGAGTGTGCAGAGGGCGGTGCTGGGGCAGATACTGACAGCCAATGAGTGTGCAGAGGGCGGTGCTGGGACATATACTGACAGCCAATGAGTGTGCAGAGGGCGGAGCTGGGGCAGATACTGACAGCCAATGAGTGTGCAGAGGGCGGTGCTGGGGCAGATACTGACAGCCAATGAGTGTGCAGAGGGCGGTGCTGGGGCAGATACTGACAGCCAATGAGTGTGCAGAGGGCGGTGCTGGGGCAGATACTGACAGCCAATGAGTGTGCAGAGGGCGGTGCTGGGGCAGATACTGACAGCCAATGAGTGTGCAGAGGTCAGTGCTGGGGCAGATACTGACAGCCAATGAGTGTGCAGAGGGCGGTGCTGGGGCAGATACTGACAGCCAATGAGTGTGCAGAGGGCAGTGCTGGGGCAGATACTGACAGCCAATGAGTGTGCAGAGGGCAGTGCTGGGGCAGATACTGACAGCCAATGACTGTGGAGAGGTCAGTGCTGGGGCAGATACTGACAGCCAATGAGTGTGCAGAGGGCGGTGCTGGGGCAGATACTGACAGCCAATGAGTGTGCAGAGGTCAGTGCTGGGGCAGATACTGACAGCCAATGAGTGTGCAGAGGGTGGTGCTGGGGCAGATACTGACAGCCAATGAGTGTGCAGAGGTCAGTGCTGGGGCAGATACTGACAGCCAATGAGTGTGCAGAGGGCGGTGCTGGGGCAGATACTGACAGCCAATGAGTGTGCAAAGGGCGGTGCTGGGGCAGATACTGACAGCCAATGAGTGTGCAGAGGGCGGTGCTGGGGCAGATACTGACAGCCAATGAGTGTGCAGAGGGCGGTGCTGGGGCAGATACTGACAGCCAATGAGTGTGCAGAGGGCGGTGCTGGGGCAGATACTGACAGCCAATGAGTGTGCAGAGGTCAGTGCTGGGGCAGATACTGACAGCCAATGAGTGTGCAGAGGGCGGTGCTGGGGCAGATACTGACAGCCAATGAGTGTGCAGAGGGCGGTGCTGGGGCAGATACTGACAGCCAATGAGTGTGCAGAGGGCGGTGCTGGGGCAGATACTGACAGCCAATGAGTGTGCAGAGGGCGGTGCTGGGGCAGATACTGACAGTCAATGAGTGTGCAGAGGGCGATGCAGGGGCAGATACTGACAGCCAATGAGTGTGCAGAGGGCGGTGCTGGGGCAGATACTGACAGCCAATGAGTGTGCAGAGGGCGGTGCTGGGGCAGATACTGACAGCCAATGAGTGTGCAGAGGGCGGTGCTGGTACAGATACTGACAGCCAATGAATGTGCAGAGGGCGGTGCTGGGGCAGATACTGACAGCCAATGAGTGTGCAGAGGGCGGTGCTGGGGCAGATACTGACAGCCAATGAGTGTGCAGAGGGCGGTGCTGGGGCAGAAACTGACAGCCAATGAGTGTGCAGAGGTCGGTGCTGGGGCAGATACTGACAGCCAATGAGTGTGCAGAGGGCGGTGCTGGGGCAGATACTGACAGCCAATGAGTGTGAAGAGGGCGGTGCAGGGGCAGATACTGACAGCCAATGAGCGTGCAGAGGGCAGTGCTGGAGCACATACTGACAGTCAATGAGCGTGCAGAGGGCGGTGCAGGGGCAGATACTGACAGCCAATGAGTGTGCAGAGGGCGGTGCTGGGGCAGATACTGACAGCCAATGAGTGTGCAGAGGGCGGTGCTGGGGCAGATACTGACAGCCAATGAGTGTGCAGAGGGGGGTGCAGGGGCAGATACTGACAGCCAATGAGCGTGCAGAGGGCGGTGCTGGGGCAGATACTGACAGCCAATGAGTGTGCAGAGGGCGGTGCTGGGGCAAATACTGACAGCCAATGAGTGTGCAGAGGGCGGTGCTGGTACAGATACTGACAGCCAATGAGTGTGCAGAGGGCGGTGCTGGGGCAGATACTGACAGCTAATGAGTGTGCAGAGGGTGGTGCTGGGGCAGATACTAACAGCCAATGAGTGTTCAGAGGGCGGTGCTGGGGCAGATACTGACAGCCAATGAGTGTGCAGAGGGCGGTGCTGGGGCAGATACTGACAGCCAATGAGTGTGCAGAGGGCAGTGCTGGGGCACATACTGACAGCCAATGAGTGTGCAGAGGTCAGTGCTGGGGCAGATACTGACAGCCAATGAGTGTGCAGAGGGCGGTGCTGGGGCAGATACTGACAGCCAATGAGTGTGCAGAGGGCGGTGCTGGTACAGATACTGACAGCCAATGAGTGCAGAGGGCGGTGCTGGAGCAGATACTGACAGCCAATGAGTGTGCAGAGGTCAGTGCTGGGGCAGATACTGACAGCCAATGAGTGTGCAGAGGGTGGTGCTGGGGCAGATACTGACAGCCAATAAGTGTGCAGAGATCAGTGCTGGGGCAGATACTGACAGCCAATGAGTGTGCAGAGGTCAGTGCTGGGGCAGATACTGAAAGCCAATGAGTGTGCAGAGGGCGGTGCTGGGGCAGATACTGACAGCCAATGAATGTGCAGAGGTCAGCACTGGGGCAGATACTGACAGCCAACGAGTGTGCAGAGGGTGGTGCTGGGGCAGATACTGACAGCCAATGAGTGTGCAGAGGGCGGTGCTGGGACATATACTGACAGCCAATGAGTGTGCAGAGGGCGGAGCTGGGGCAGATACTGACAGCCAATGAGTGTGCAGAGGGCGGTGCTGGGACAGATACTGACAGCCAATGAGTGTGCAGAGGGCAGTGCTGGGGCAGATACTGACAGCCAATGAGTGTGCAGAGGGCGGTGCTGGGGCAGATACTGACAGCCAATGAGTGTGCAGAGGGCGGTGCTGGGACATATACTGACAGCCAATGAGTGTGCAGAGGTCAGTGCTGGGGCAGATACTGACAGCCAATGAGTGTGCAGAGGTCGGTACTGGGGCAGATACTGACAGCCAATGAATGTGCAGAGGTCAGCGCTGGGGCAGATACTGACAGCCAATGAGTGTGCAGAGGGTGGTGCTGGGGCAGATACTGACAGCCAATGAGTGTGCAGAGGGCGGTGCTGGGACATATACTGACAGCCAATGAGTGTGCAGAGGGCGGAGCTGGGGCAGATACTGACAGCCAATGAGTGTGCAGAGGGCGGTGCTGGGGCAGATACTGACAGCCAATGAGTGTGCAGAGGGCGTTGCTGGGGCAGATACTGACAGCCAATGAGTGTGCAGAGGGCAGTGCTGGGGCAGATACTGACAGCCAATGAGTGTGCAGAGGTCAGTGCTGGGGCAGATACTGACAGCCAATGAGTGTGCAGAGGGCGGTGCTGGGACAGATACTGACAGCCAATGAGTGTGCAGAGGGCAGTGCTGGGGCAGATACTGACAGCCAATGAGTGTGCAGAGGTCAGTGCTGGGGCAGATACTGACAGCCAATGAGTGTGCAGAGGGCGGCGCTGGGGCAGATACTGACAGCCAATGAGTGTGCAGAGGGCGGTGCTGGGGCACATACTGACAGCCAATGAGTGTGCAGAGGGCGGTGCTGGGACATATACTGACAGCCAATGAGTGTGCAGAGGGCGGTGCTGGGGCAGATACTGACAGCCAATGAGTGTGCAGAGGGCAGTGCTGGGGCAGAAACTGACAGCCAATGAGTGTGCAGAGGTCGGTGCTGGGGCAGATACTGACAGCCAATGAGTGTGCAGAGGGCGGTGCTGGGGCAGATACTGACAGCCAATGAGTGTGAAGAGGGCGGTGCAGGGGCAGATACTGACAGCCAATGAGCGTGCAGAGGGCAGTGCTGGAGCACATACTGACAGTCAATGAGCATGCAGAGGGCGGTGCAGGGGCAGATACTGACAGCCAATGAGTGTGCAGAGGGCAGTGCTGGGGCAGATACTGACAGCCAATGAGTGTGCAGAGGTCAGTGCTGGGGCAGATACTGACAGCCAATGAGTGTGCAGAGGGCGGCGCTGGGGCAGATACTGACAGCCAATGAGTGTGCAGAGGGCGGTGCTGGGGCACATACTGACAGCCAATGAGTGTGCAGAGGGCGGTGCTGGGACATATACTGACAGCCAATGAGTGTGCAGAGGGCGGTGCTGGGGCAGATACTGACAGCCAAAGAGTGTGCAGAGGGCAGTGCTGGGGCAGAAACTGACAGCCAATGAGTGTGCAGAGGTCGGTGCTGGGGCAGATACTGACAGCCAATGAGTGTGCAGAGGGCGGTGCTGGGGCAGATACTGACAGCCAATGAGTGTGAAGAGGGCGGTGCAGGGGCAGATACTGACAGCCAATGAGCGTGCAGAGGGCAGTGCTGGAGCACATACTGACAGTCAATGAGCGTGCAGAGGGCGGTGCAGGGGCAGATACTGACAGCCAATGAGTGTGCAGAGGGCGGTGCTGGGGCAGATACTGACAGCCAATGAGTGTGCAGAGGGCGGTGCTGGGGCAGATACTGACAGCCAATGAGTGTGCAGAGGGGGGTGCAGGGGCAGATACTAACAGCCAATGAGCGTGCAGAGGGCGGTGCTGGGGCAGATACTGACAGCCAATGAGTGTGCAGAGGGCGGTGCTGGGGCAGATACTGACAGCCAATGAGTGTGCAGAGGGCGGTGCTGGTACAGATACTGACAGCCAATGAGTGTGCAGAGGCCGGTGCTGGGGCAGATACTGACAGCTAATGAGTGTGCAGAGGGTGGTGCTGGGGCAGATACTAACAGCCAATGAGTGTGCAGAGGGCGGTGCTGGGGCAGATACTGACAGCCAATGAGTGTGCAGAGGGCGGTGCTGGGGCAGATACTGACAGCCAATGAGTGTGCAGAGGGCAGTGCTGGGGCAGATACTGACAGCCAATGAGTGTGCAGAGGTCAGTGCTGGGGCAGATACTGACAGCCAATGAGTGTGCAGAGGGCGGTGCTGGGGCAGATACTGACAGCCAATGAGTGTGCAGAGGGCGGTGCTGGTACAGATACTGACAGCCAATGAGTGCAGAGGGCGGTGCTGGGGCAGATACTGACAGCCAATGAGTGTGCAGAGGTCAGTGCTGGGGCAGATACTGACAGCCAATGAGTGTGCAGAGGGTGGTGCTGGGGCAGATACTGACAGCCAATAAGTGTGCAGAGATCAGTGCTGGGGCAGATACTGAAAGCCAATGAGTGTGCAGAGGGCGGTGCTGGGGCAGATACTGACAGCCAATGAATGTGCAGAGGTCAGCACTGGGGCAGATACTGACAGCCAATGAGTGTGCAGAGGGTGGTGCTGGGGCAGATACTGACAGCCAATGAGTGTGCAGAGGGCGGTGCTGGGACATATACTGACAGCCAATGAGTGTGCAGAGGGCGGAGCTGGGGCAGATACTGACAGCCAATGAGTGTGCAGAGGGCGGTGCTGGGACAGATACTGACAGCCAATGAGTGTGCAGAGGGCAGTGCTGGGGCAGATACTGACAGCCAATGAGTGTGCAGAGGGCGGTGCTGGGGCAGATACTGACAGCCAATGAGTGTGCAGAGGGCGGTGCTGGGACATATACTGACAGCCAATGAGTGTGCAGAGGTCAGTGCTGGGGCAGATACTGACAGCCAATGAGTGTGCAGAGGTCGGTACTGGGGCAGATACTGACAGCCAATGAATGTGCAGAGGTCAGCGCTGGGGCAGATACTGACAGCCAATGAGTGTGCAGAGAGTGGTGCTGGGGCAGATACTGACAGCCAATGAGTGTGCAGAGGGCGGTGCTGGGACATATACTGACAGCCAATGAGTGTGCAGAGGGCGGAGCTGGGGCAGATACTGACAGCCAATGAGTGTGCAGAGGGCGGTGCTGGGGCAGATACTGACAGCCAATGAGTGTGCAGAGGGCGGTGCTGGGGCAGATACTGACAGCCAATGAGTGTGCAGAGGGCAGTGCTGGGGCAGATACTGACAGCCAATGAGTGTGCAGAGGTCAGTGCTGGGGCAGATACTGACAGCCAATGAGTGTGCAGAGGGCGGTGCTGGGACAGATACTGACAGCCAATGAGTGTGCAGAGGGCAGTGCTGGGGCAGATACTGACAGCCAATGAGTGTGCAGAGGTCAGTGCTGGGGCAGATACTGACAGCCAATGAGTGTGCAGAGGGCGGCGCTGGGGCAGATACTGACAGCCAATGAGTGTGCAGAGGGCGGTGCTGGGGCAGATACTGACAGCCAATGAGTGTGCAGAGGGCGGTGCAGGGGCAGATACTGACAGCCAATGAGTGTGCAGAGGGCGGTGCTGGGGCAGATACTGACAGCCAATGAGTGTGCAGAGGGCGGCGCTGGGGCAGATACTGACAGCCAATGAGTGTGCAGAGGGCAGTGCTGGGACAGATACTGACAGCCAATGAGTGTGCAGAGGGCGGTGCTGGGACATATACTGACAGCCAATGAGTGTGCAGAGGGCGGTGCTGGGGCAGATACTGACAGCCAATGAATGTGCAGAGGTCAGCGCTGGGGCAGATACTGACAGCCAATGAGTGTGCAGAGGGCGGTGCTGGGGCAGATACTGACAGCCAATGAGTGTGCAGAGGGCGGTGCTGGGGCAGATACTGACAGCCAATGAGTGTGCAGAGGGCGGTGCTGGGGCAGATACTGACAGCCAATGAGTGTGCAGAGGGCGGTGCTGGGGCAGATACTGACAGCCAATGAGTGTGCAGAGGGCGGTGTTGGGACATATACTGACAGCCAATGAGTGTGCAGAGGGCGGTGCTGGGGCAGATACTGACAGCCAATGAGTGTGCAGAGGGCAGTGCTGGGGCAGATACTGACAGCCAATGAGTGTACAGAGGTCAGTGCTGGGGCAGATACTGACAGCCAATGAGTGTGCAGAGGGCGGTGCTGGGGCAGATACTGACAGCCAATGAGTGTGCAGAGGTCAGTGCTGGGGCAGATACTGACAGCCAATGAGTGTGCAGAGGGCGGTGCTGGGGCAGATACTGACAGCCAATGAGTGTGCAGAGGGCAGTGCTGGGGCAGATACTGACAGCCAATGAGTGTGCAGAGGGCGGTGCTGGGGCAGATACTGACAGCCAATGAGTGTGCAGAGGGCGGTGCTGGGACATATACTGACAGCCAATGAGTGTGCAGAGGTCAGTGCTGGGGCAGATACTGACAGCCAATGAGTGTGCAGAGGTCGGTACTGGGGCAGATACTGACAGCCAATGAATGTGCAGAGGTCAGCGCTGGGGCAGATACTGACAGCCAATGAGTGTGCAGAGGGTGGTGCTGGGGCAGATACTGACAGCCAATGAGTGTGCAGAGGGCGGTGCTGGGACATATACTGACAGCCAATGAGTGTGCAGAGGGCGGAGCTGGGGCAGATACTGACAGCCAATGAGTGTGCAGAGGGCAGTGCTGGGGCAGATACTGACAGCCAATGAGTGTACAGAGGTCAGTGCTGGGGCAGATACTGACAGCCAATGAGTGTGCAGAGGGCGGTGCTGGGGCAGATACTGACAGCCAATGAGTGTGCAGAGGTCAGTGCTGGGGCAGATACTGACAGCCAATGAGTGTGCAGAGGGCGGTGCTGGGGCAGATACTGACAGCCAATGAGTGTGCAGAGGGCAGTGCTGGGGCAGATACTGACAGCCAATGAGTGTGCAGAGGGCGGTGCTGGGGCAGATACTGACAGCCAATGAGTGTGCAGAGGGCGGTGCTGGGACATATACTGACAGCCAATGAGTGTGCAGAGGTCAGTGCTGGGGCAGATACTGACAGCCAATGAGTGTGCAGAGGTCGGTACTGGGGCAGATACTGACAGCCAATGAATGTGCAGAGGTCAGCGCTGGGGCAGATACTGACAGCCAATGAGTGTGCAGAGGGTGGTGCTGGGGCAGATACTGACAGCCAATGAGTGTGCAGAGGGCGGTGCTGGGACATATACTGACAGCCAATGAGTGTGCAGAGGGCGGAGCTGGGGCAGATACTGACAGCCAATGAGTGTGCAGAGGGCGGTGCTGGGGCAGATACTGACAGCCAATGAGTGTGCAGAGGGCGGTGCTGGGGCAGATACTGACAGCCAATGAGTGTGCAGAGGGCGGTGCTGGGGCAGATACTGACAGCCAATGAGTGTGCAGAGGTCAGTGCTGGGGCAGATACTGACAGCCAATGAGTGTGCAGAGGGCGGTGCTGGGACAGATACTGACAGCCAATGAGTGTGCAGAGGGCAGTGCTGGGGCAGATACTGACAGCCAATGAGTGTGCAGAGGTCAGTGCTGGGGCAGATACTGACAGCCAATGAGTGTGCAGAGGGCGGCGCTGGGGCAGATACTGACAGCCAATGAGTGTGCAGAGGGCGGTGCTGGGACATATACTGACAGCCAATGAGTGTGCAGAGGGCGGAGCTGGGGCAGATACTGACAGCCAATGAGTGTGCAGAGGGCGGTGCTGGGACAGATACTGACAGCCAATGAGTGTGCAGAGGTCAGTGCTGGGGCAGATACTGACAGCCAATGAGTGTGCAGAGGGCGGTGCTGGGGCAGATACTGACAGCCAATGAGTGTGCAGAGGGCGGTGCTGGGACATATACTGACAGCCAATGAGTGTGCAGAGGTCAGTGCTGGGGCAGATACTGACAGCCAATGAGTGTGCAGAGGTCGGTACTGGGGCAGATACTGACAGCCAATGAATGTGCAGAGGTCAGCGCTGGGGCAGATACTGACAGCCAATGAGTGTGCAGAGGGTGGTGCTGGGGCAGATACTGACAGCCAATGAGTGTGCAGAGGGCGGTGCTGGGACATATACTGACAGCCAATGAGTGTGCAGAGGGCGGTGCTGGGGCACATACTGACAGCCAATGAGTGTGCAGAGGGCGGTGCTGGGACATATACTGACAGCCAATGAGTGTGCAGAGGGCGGTGCTGGGGCAGATACTGACAGCCAATGAGTGTGCAGAGGGCAGTGCTGGGGCAGAAACTGACAGCCAATGAGTGTGCAGAGGTCGGTGCTGGGGCAGATACTGACAGCCAATGAGTGTGAAGAGGGCGGTGCAGGGGCAGATACTGACAGCCAATGAATGTGCAGAGGTCAGCACTGGGGCAGATACTGACAGCCAATGAGTGTGCAGAGGGTGGTGCTGGGGCAGATACTGACAGCCAATGAGTGTGCAGAGGGCGGTGCTGGGACATATACTGACAGCCAATGAGTGTGCAGAGGGCGGAGCTGGGGCAGATACTGACAGCCAATGAGTGTGCAGAGGGCGGTGCTGGGACAGATACTGACAGCCAATGAGTGTGCAGAGGGCAGTGCTGGGGCAGATACTGACAGCCAATGAGTGTGCAGAGGGCGGTGCTGGGGCAGATACTGACAGCCAATGAGTGTGCAGAGGGCGGTGCTGGGACATATACTGACAGCCAATGAGTGTGCAGAGGTCAGTGCTGGGGCAGATACTGACAGCCAATGAGTGTGCAGAGGTCGGTACTGGGGCAGATACTGACAGCCAATGAATGTGCAGAGGTCAGCGCTGGGGCAGATACTGACAGCCAATGAGTGTGCAGAGAGTGGTGCTGGGGCAGATACTGACAGCCAATGAGTGTGCAGAGGGCGGTGCTGGGACATATACTGACAGCCAATGAGTGTGCAGAGGGCGGAGCTGGGGCAGATACTGACAGCCAATGAGTGTGCAGAGGGCGGTGCTGGGGCAGATACTGACAGCCAATGAGTGTGCAGAGGGCGGTGCTGGGGCAGATACTGACAGCCAATGAGTGTGCAGAGGGCAGTGCTGGGGCAGATACTGACAGCCAATGAGTGTGCAGAGGTCAGTGCTGGGGCAGATACTGACAGCCAATGAGTGTGCAGAGGGCGGTGCTGGGACAGATACTGACAGCCAATGAGTGTGCAGAGGGCAGTGCTGGGGCAGATACTGACAGCCAATGAGTGTGCAGAGGGCGGTGCTGGGGCAGATACTGACAGCCAATGAGTGTGCAGAGGGCGGTGCTGGGACATATACTGACAGCCAATGAGTGTGCAGAGGTCAGTGCTGGGGCAGATACTGACAGCCAATGAGTGTGCAGAGGTCGGTACTGGGGCAGATACTGACAGCCAATGAATGTGCAGAGGTCAGCGCTGGGGCAGATACTGACAGCCAATGAGTGTGCAGAGAGTGGTGCTGGGGCAGATACTGACAGCCAATGAGTGTGCAGAGGGCGGTGCTGGGACATATACTGACAGCCAATGAGTGTGCAGAGGGCGGAGCTGGGGCAGATACTGACAGCCAATGAGTGTGCAGAGGGCGGTGCTGGGGCAGATACTGACAGCCAATGAGTGTGCAGAGGGCGGTGCTGGGGCAGATACTGACAGCCAATGAGTGTGCAGAGGGCAGTGCTGGGGCAGATACTGACAGCCAATGAGTGTGCAGAGGTCAGTGCTGGGGCAGATACTGACAGCCAATGAGTGTGCAGAGGGCGGTGCTGGGACAGATACTGACAGCCAATGAGTGTGCAGAGGGCAGTGCTGGGGCAGATACTGACAGCCAATGAGTGTGCAGAGGTCAGTGCTGGGGCAGATACTGACAGCCAATGAGTGTGCAGAGGGCGGCGCTGGGGCAGATACTGACAGCCAATGAGTGTGCAGAGGGCGGTGCTGGGGCAGATACTGACAGCCAATGAGTGTGCAGAGGGCGGTGCAGGGGCAGATACTGACAGCCAATGAGTGTGCAGAGGGCGGTGCTGGGGCAGATACTGACAGCCAATGAGTGTGCAGAGGGCGGCGCTGGGGCAGATACTGACAGCCAATGAGTGTGCAGAGGGCAGTGCTGGGACAGATACTGACAGCCAATGAGTGTGCAGAGGGCGGTGCTGGGACATATACTGACAGCCAATGAGTGTGCAGAGGGCGGTGCTGGGGCAGATACTGACAGCCAATGAATGTGCAGAGGTCAGCGCTGGGGCAGATACTGACAGCCAATGAGTGTGCAGAGGGCGGTGCTGGGGCAGATACTGACAGCCAATGAGTGTGCAGAGGGCGGTGCTGGGGCAGATACTGACAGCCAATGAGTGTGCAGAGGGCGGTGCTGGGGCAGATACTGACAGCCAATGAGTGTGCAGAGGGCGGTGCTGGGGCAGATACTGACAGCCAATGAGTGTGCAGAGGGCGGTGTTGGGACATATACTGACAGCCAATGAGTGTGCAGAGGGCGGTGCTGGGGCAGATACTGACAGCCAATGAGTGTGCAGAGGGCAGTGCTGGGGCAGATACTGACAGCCAATGAGTGTACAGAGGTCAGTGCTGGGGCAGATACTGACAGCCAATGAGTGTGCAGAGGGCGGTGCTGGGGCAGATACTGACAGCCAATGAGTGTGCAGAGGTCAGTGCTGGGGCAGATACTGACAGCCAATGAGTGTGCAGAGGGCGGTGCTGGGGCAGATACTGACAGCCAATGAGTGTGCAGAGGGCAGTGCTGGGGCAGATACTGACAGCCAATGAGTGTGCAGAGGGCGGTGCTGGGGCAGATACTGACAGCCAATGAGTGTGCAGAGGGCGGTGCTGGGACATATACTGACAGCCAATGAGTGTGCAGAGGTCAGTGCTGGGGCAGATACTGACAGCCAATGAGTGTGCAGAGGTCGGTACTGGGGCAGATACTGACAGCCAATGAATGTGCAGAGGTCAGCGCTGGGGCAGATACTGACAGCCAATGAGTGTGCAGAGGGTGGTGCTGGGGCAGATACTGACAGCCAATGAGTGTGCAGAGGGCGGTGCTGGGACATATACTGACAGCCAATGAGTGTGCAGAGGGCGGAGCTGGGGCAGATACTGACAGCCAATGAGTGTGCAGAGGGCAGTGCTGGGGCAGATACTGACAGCCAATGAGTGTACAGAGGTCAGTGCTGGGGCAGATACTGACAGCCAATGAGTGTGCAGAGGGCGGTGCTGGGGCAGATACTGACAGCCAATGAGTGTGCAGAGGTCAGTGCTGGGGCAGATACTGACAGCCAATGAGTGTGCAGAGGGCGGTGCTGGGGCAGATACTGACAGCCAATGAGTGTGCAGAGGGCAGTGCTGGGGCAGATACTGACAGCCAATGAGTGTGCAGAGGGCGGTGCTGGGGCAGATACTGACAGCCAATGAGTGTGCAGAGGGCGGTGCTGGGACATATACTGACAGCCAATGAGTGTGCAGAGGTCAGTGCTGGGGCAGATACTGACAGCCAATGAGTGTGCAGAGGTCGGTACTGGGGCAGATACTGACAGCCAATGAATGTGCAGAGGTCAGCGCTGGGGCAGATACTGACAGCCAATGAGTGTGCAGAGGGTGGTGCTGGGGCAGATACTGACAGCCAATGAGTGTGCAGAGGGCGGTGCTGGGACATATACTGACAGCCAATGAGTGTGCAGAGGGCGGAGCTGGGGCAGATACTGACAGCCAATGAGTGTGCAGAGGGCGGTGCTGGGGCAGATACTGACAGCCAATGAGTGTGCAGAGGGCGGTGCTGGGGCAGATACTGACAGCCAATGAGTGTGCAGAGGGCGGTGCTGGGGCAGATACTGACAGCCAATGAGTGTGCAGAGGTCAGTGCTGGGGCAGATACTGACAGCCAATGAGTGTGCAGAGGGCGGTGCTGGGACAGATACTGACAGCCAATGAGTGTGCAGAGGGCAGTGCTGGGGCAGATACTGACAGCCAATGAGTGTGCAGAGGTCAGTGCTGGGGCAGATACTGACAGCCAATGAGTGTGCAGAGGGCGGCGCTGGGGCAGATACTGACAGCCAATGAGTGTGCAGAGGGCGGTGCTGGGACATATACTGACAGCCAATGAGTGTGCAGAGGGCGGAGCTGGGGCAGATACTGACAGCCAATGAGTGTGCAGAGGGCGGTGCTGGGACAGATACTGACAGCCAATGAGTGTGCAGAGGTCAGTGCTGGGGCAGATACTGACAGCCAATGAGTGTGCAGAGGGCGGTGCTGGGGCAGATACTGACAGCCAATGAGTGTGCAGAGGGCGGTGCTGGGACATATACTGACAGCCAATGAGTGTGCAGAGGTCAGTGCTGGGGCAGATACTGACAGCCAATGAGTGTGCAGAGGTCGGTACTGGGGCAGATACTGACAGCCAATGAATGTGCAGAGGTCAGCGCTGGGGCAGATACTGACAGCCAATGAGTGTGCAGAGGGTGGTGCTGGGGCAGATACTGACAGCCAATGAGTGTGCAGAGGGCGGTGCTGGGACATATACTGACAGCCAATGAGTGTGCAGAGGGCGGTGCTGGGGCACATACTGACAGCCAATGAGTGTGCAGAGGGCGGTGCTGGGACATATACTGACAGCCAATGAGTGTGCAGAGGGCGGTGCTGGGGCAGATACTGACAGCCAATGAGTGTGCAGAGGGCAGTGCTGGGGCAGAAACTGACAGCCAATGAGTGTGCAGAGGTCGGTGCTGGGGCAGATACTGACAGCCAATGAGTGTGAAGAGGGCGGTGCAGGGGCAGATACTGACAGCCAATGAGCGTGCAGAGGGCAGTGCTGGAGCACATACTGACAGTCAATGAGCGTGCAGAGGGCGGTGCAGGGGCAGATACTGACAGCCAATGAGTGTGCAGAGGGCAGTGCTGGGGCAGATACTGACAGCCAATGAGTGTGCAGAGGTCAGTGCTGGGGCAGATACTGACAGCCAATGAGTGTGCAGAGGGCGGCGCTGGGGCAGATACTGACAGCCAATGAGTGTGCAGAGGGCGGTGCTGGGGCACATACTGACAGCCAATGAGTGTGCAGAGGGCGGTGCTGGGACATATACTGACAGCCAATGAGTGTGCAGAGGGCGGTGCTGGGGCAGATACTGACAGCCAAAGAGTGTGCAGAGGGCAGTGCTGGGGCAGAAACTGACAGCCAATGAGTGTGCAGAGGTCGGTGCTGGGGCAGATACTGACAGCCAATGAGTGTGCAGAGGGCGGTGCTGGGGCAGATACTGACAGCCAATGAGTGTGAAGAGGGCGGTGCAGGGGCAGATACTGACAGCCAATGAGCGTGCAGAGGGCAGTGCTGGAGCACATACTGACAGTCAATGAGCGTGCAGAGGGCGGTGCAGGGGCAGATACTGACAGCCAATGAGTGTGCAGAGGGCGGTGCTGGGGCAGATACTGACAGCCAATGAGTGTGCAGAGGGGGGTGCAGGGGCAGATACTGACAGCCAATGAGCGTGCAGAGGGCGGTGCTGGGGCAGATACTGACAGCCAATGAGTGTGCAGAGGGCGGTGCTGGGGCAGATACTGACAGCCAATGAGTGTGCAGAGGGCGGTGCTGGTACAGATACTGACAGCCAATGAGTGTGCAGAGGGCGGTGCTGGGGCAGATACTGACAGCTAATGAGTGTGCAGAGGGTGGTGCTGGGGCAGATACTAACAGCCAATGAGTGTGCAGAGGGCGGTGCTGGGGCAGATACTGACAGCCAATGAGTGTGCAGAGGGCGGTGCTGGGGCAGATACTGACAGCCAATGAGTGTGCAGAGGGCAGTGCTGGGGCAGATACTGACAGCCAATGAGTGTGCAGAGGTCAGTGCTGGGGCAGATACTGACAGCCAATGAGTGTGCAGAGGGCGGTGCTGGGGCAGATACTGACAGCCAATGAGTGTGCAGAGGGCGGTGCTGGTACAGATACTGACAGCCAATGAGTGCAGAGGGCGGTGCTGGGGCAGATACTGACAGCCAATGAGTGTGCAGAGGTCAGTGCTGGGGCAGATACTGACAGCCAATGAGTGTGCAGAGGGTGGTGCTGGGGCAGATACTGACAGCCAATAAGTGTGCAGAGATCAGTGCTGGGGCAGATACTGACAGCCAATGAGTGTGCAGAGGTCAGTGCTGGGGCAGATACTGAAAGCCAATGAGTGTGCAGAGGGCGGTGCTGGGGCAGATACTGACAGCCAATGAATGTGCAGAGGTCAGCACTGGGGCAGATACTGACAGCCAATGAGTGTGCAGAGGGCGGTGCTGGGGCAGATACTGACAGCCAATGAGTGTGCAGAGGGCGGTGCTGGGACATATACTGACAGCCAATGAGTGTGCAGAGGGCGGAGCTGGGGCAGATACTGACAGCCAATGAGTGTGCAGAGGGCGGTGCTGGGACAGATACTGACAGCCAATGAGTGTGCAGAGGGCAGTGCTGGGGCAGATACTGACAGCCAATGAGTGTGCAGAGGTCAGTGCTGGGGCAGATACTGACAGCCAATGAGTGTGCAGAGGGCGGTGCTGGGACAGATACTGACAGCCAATGAGTGTGCAGAGGGCAGTGCTGGGGCAGATACTGACAGCCAATGAGTGTGCAGAGGTCAGTGCTGGGGCAGATACTGACAGCCAATGAGTGTGCAGAGGGCGGTGCTGGGGCAGATACTGACAGCCAATGAGTGTGCAGAGGGCGGTGCTGGGGCAGATACTGACAGCCAATGAGTGTGCAGAGGGCGGTGCAGGGGCAGATACTGACAGCCAATGAGTGTGCAGAGGGCGGTGCTGGGGCAGATACTGACAGCCAATGAGTGTGCAGAGGGCGGCGCTGGGGCAGATACTGACAGCCAATGAGTGTGCAGAGGGCAGTGCTGGGACAGATACTGACAGCCAATGAGTGTGCAGAGGGCGGTGCTGGGACATATACTGACAGCCAATGAGTGTGCAGAGGGCGGTGCTGGGGCAGATACTGACAGCCAATGAATGTGCAGAGGTCAGCGCTGGGGCAGATACTGACAGCCAATGAGTGTGCAGAGGGCGGTGCTGGGGCAGATACTGACAGCCAATGAGTGTGCAGAGGGCGGTGCTGGGGCAGATACTGACAGCCAATGAGTGTGCAGAGGGCGGTGCTGGGGCAGATACTGACAGCCAATGAGTGTGCAGAGGGCGGTGCTGGGGCAGATACTGACAGCCAATGAGTGTGCAGAGGGCGGTGTTGGGACATATACTGACAGCCAATGAGTGTGCAGAGGGCGGTGCTGGGGCAGATACTGACAGCCAATGAGTGTGCAGAGGGCAGTGCTGGGGCAGATACTGACAGCCAATGAGTGTACAGAGGTCAGTGCTGGGGCAGATACTGACAGCCAATGAGTGTGCAGAGGGCGGTGCTGGGGCAGATACTGACAGCCAATGAGTGTGCAGAGGTCAGTGCTGGGGCAGATACTGACAGCCAATGAGTGTGCAGAGGGCGGTGCTGGGGCAGATACTGACAGCCAATGACTGTGCAGAGGTCAGTGCTGGGGCAGATACTGACAGCCAATGAGTGTGCAGAGGGCGGTGCTGGGGCAGATACTGACAGCCAATGAGTGTGCAGAGGGCAGTGCTGGGGCAGATACTGACAGCCAATGAGTGTGCAGAGGGCGGTGCTGGGGTAGATACTGACAGCCAATGAGTGTGCAGAGGTCAGTGCTGGGGCAGATACTGACAGCCAATGAGTGTGCAGAGGGCGGTGCTGGGGCAGATACTGACAGCCAATGAGTGTGCAGAGGGCAGTGCTGGGGCAGATACTGACAGCCAATGAGTGTGCAGAGGGCGGTGCTGGGGCAGATACTGACAGCCAATGAGTGTGCAGAGGGCGGTGCTGGGGCAGATACTGACAGCCAATGAGTGTGCAGAGGTCAGTGCTGGGGCAGATACTGACAGCCAATGAGTGTGCAGAGGGCGGTGCTGGGGCAGATACTGACAGCCAATGAGTGTGCAGAGGTCGGTACTGGGGCAGATACTGACAGCCAATGAATGTGCAGAGGTCAGCGCTGGGGCAGATACTGACAGCCAATGAGTGTGCAGAGGGTGGTGCTGGGGCAGATACTGACAGCCAATGAGTGTGCAGAGGGCGGTGCTGGGACATATACTGACAGCCAATGAGTGTGCAGAGGGCGGAGCTGGGGCAGATACTGACAGCCAATGAGTGTGCAGAGGGCGGTGCTGGGGCAGATACTGACAGCCAATGAGTGTGCAGAGGGCGGTGCTGGGGCAGATACTGACAGCCAATGAGTGTGCAGAGGGCAGTGCTGGGGCAGATACTGACAGCCAATGAGTGTGCAGAGGTCAGTGCTGGGGCAGATACTGACAGCCAATGAGTGTGCAGAGGTCAGTGCTGGGGCAGATACTGACAGCCAATGAGTGTGCAGAGGGCGGTGCTGGGACAGATACTGACAGCCAATGAGTGTGCAGAGGGCAGTGCTGGGGCAGATACTGACAGCCAATGAGTGTGCAGAGGTCAGTGCTGGGGCAGATACTGACAGCCAATGAGTGTGCAGAGGGCAGCGCTGGGGCAGATACTGACAGCCAATGAGTGTGCAGAGGGCGGTGCTGGGGCACATACTGACAGCCAATGAGTGTGCAGAGGGCGGTGCTGGGACATATACTGACAGCCAATGAGTGTGCAGAGGGCGGTGCTGGGGCAGATACTGACAGCCAATGAATGTGCAGAGGTCAGCGCTGGGGCAGATACTGACAGCCAATGAGTGTGCAGAGGGCGGTGCTGGGGCAGATACTGACAGCCAATGAGTGTGCAGAGGGCGGTGCTGGGGCAGATACTGACAGCCAATGAGTGTGCAGAGGGCGGTGCTGGGGCAGATACTGACAGCCAATGAGTGTGCAGAGGGCGGTGCTGGGGCAGATACTGACAGCCAATGAGTGTGCAGAGGGCGGTGTTGGGACATATACTGACAGCCAATGAGTGTGCAGAGGGCGGTGCTGGGGCAGATACTGACAGCCAATGAGTGTGCAGAGGGCAGTGCTGGGGCAGATACTGACAGCCAATGAGTGTACAGAGGTCAGTGCTGGGGCAGATACTGACAGCCAATGAGTGTGCAGAGGGCGGTGCTGGGGCAGATACTGACAGCCAATGAGTGTGCAGAGGGTGGTGCTGGGGCAGATACTGACAGCCAATGACTGTGCAGAGGGCGGTGCTGGGGCAGATACTGACAGCCAATGAATGTGCAGAGGGCGGTGCTGGGGCAGATACTGACAGCCAATGAGTGTGCAGAGGTCAGTGCTGGGGCAGATACTGACAGCCAATGAGTGTGCAGAGGGCAGTGCTGGGGCAGATACTGACAGCCAAAGAGTGTGCAGAGGGCGGTGCTGGAGCACATACTGACAGCCAATGAGTGTGCAGAGGGCGGTGCTGGGGCAGATACTGACAGCCAAAGAGTGTGCAGAGGGCGGTGCTGGGGCAGATACTGACAGCCAATGAGTGTGCAGAGGGCCGTGCTGGGACATATACTGACAGCCAATGAGTGTGCAGAGGGCGGTGCTGGGGCAGATACTGACAGCCAATGAATGTGCAGAGGTCAGCGCTGGGGCAGATACTGACAGCCAATGAGTGTGCAGAGGGCGGTGCTGGGGCAGATACTGACAGCCAATGAGTGTGCAGAGGGCGGTGCTGGGACATATACTGACAGCCAATAAGTGTGCAGAGGGCGGAGCTGGGGCAGATACTGACAGCCAATGAGTGTGCAGAGGGCGGTGCTGGGGCAGATACTGACAGCCAATGAGTGTGCAGAGGGCGGTGCTGGGGCAGATACTGACAGCCAATGAGTGTGCAGAGGGCGGTGCTGGGGCAGATACTGACAGCCAATGAGTGTGCAGAGGGCGGTGCTGGGGCAGATACTGACAGCCAATGAGTGTGCAGAGGTCAGTGCTGGGGCAGATACTGACAGCCAATGAGTGTGCAGAGGGCGGTGCTGGGGCAGATACTGACAGCCAATGAGTGTGCAGAGGGCAGTGCTGGGGCAGATACTGACAGCCAATGAGTGTGCAGAGGGCAGTGCTGGGGCAGATACTGACAGCCAATGACTGTGCAGAGGTCAGTGCTGGGGCAGATACTGACAGCCAATGAGTGTGCAGAGGGCAGTGCTGGGGCAGATACTGACAGCCAATGAGTGTGCAGAGGTCAGTGCTGGGGCAGATACTGACAGCCAATGAGTGTGCAGAGGGCGGTGCTGGGGCAGATACTGACAGCCAATGAGTGTGCAGAGGTCAGTGCTGGGGCAGATACTGACAGCCAATGAGTGTGCAGAGGGCGGTGCTGGGGCAGATACTGACAGCCAATGAGTGTGCAGAGGGCGGTGCTGGGGCAGATACTGACAGCCAATGAGTGTGCAGAGGGCGGTGCTGGGGCAGATACTGACAGCCAATGAGTGTGCAGAGGGCGGTGCTGGGGCAGATACTGACAGCCAATGAGTGTGCAGAGGGCGGTGCTGGGGCAGATACTGACAGCCAATGAGTGTGCAGAGGTCAGTGCTGGGGCAGATACTGACAGCCAATGAGTGTGCAGAGGGCGGTGCTGGGGCAGATACTGACAGCCAATGAGTGTGCAGAGGGCGGTGCTGGGGCAGATACTGACAGCCAATGAGTGTGCAGAGGGCGGTGCTGGGGCAGATACTGACAGCCAATGAGTGTGCAGAGGGCGGTGCTGGGGCAGATACTGACAGTCAATGAGTGTGCAGAGGGCGATGCAGGGGCAGATACTGACAGCCAATGAGTGTGCAGAGGGCGGTGCTGGGGCAGATACTGACAGCCAATGAGTGTGCAGAGGGCGGTGCTGGGGCAGATACTGACAGCCAATGAGTGTGCAGAGGGCAGTGCTGGTACAGATACTGACAGCCAATGAATGTGCAGAGGGCGGTGCTGGGGCAGATACTGACAGCCAATGAGTGTGCAGAGGGCGGTGCTGGGGCAGATACTGACAGCCAATGAGTGTGCAGAGGTCAGTGCTGGGGCAGATACTGACAGCCAATGAGTGTGCAGAGGGCGGTGCTGGGGCAGATACTGACAGCCAATGAGTGTGCAGAGGTCAGTGCTGGGGCAGATACTGACAGCCAATGAGTGTGCAGAGGGCGGTGCTGGGGCAGATACTGACAGCCAATGAGTGTGCAGAGGGCGGTGCTGGTACAGATACTGACAGCCAATGAGTGCAGAGGGCGGTGCTGGGGCAGATACTGACAGCCAATGAGTGTGCAGAGGTCAGTGCTGGGGCAGATACTGACAGCCAATGAGTGTGCAGAGGGCAGTGCTGGGGCAGATACTGACAGCCAATGAGTGTGCAGAGGGCGGTGCTGAGGCAGATACTGACAGCCAATGAGTGTGCAGAGGGCGGTGCTGGGGCAGATACTGACAGACAATGAGTGTGCAGAGGTCAGTGCTGGGGCAGATACTGACAGCCAATGAGTGTGCAGAGGTCAGTGCTGGGGCAGATACTGACAGCCAATGAGTGTGCAGAGGTCAGTGCTGGGGCAGATACTGACAGCCAATGAGTGTGCAGAGGTCAGTGCTGGGGCAGATACTGACAGTCAATGAGTGTGGAGAGGGCGGTGCTGGGGCAGATACTGACAGCCAATGAGTGTGCAGAGGGCGGTGCTGGTACAGATACTGACAGCCAATGAGTGCAGAGGGCGGTGCTGGGGCAGATACTGACAGCCAATGAGTGTGCAGAGGGCGGTGCTGGGGCAGATACTGACAGTCAATGAGTGTGCAGAGGGCGGTGCAGGGGCAGATACTGACAGCCAATGAGTGTGCAGAGGGTGGTGCAGGGGCAGATACTGACAGCCAATGAGTGTGCAGAGGTCAGTGCTGGGGCAGATACTGACAGCCAATGAGTGTGCAGAGGGTGGTGCTGGAGCAGATACTGACAGCCAATGAGTGTGCAGAGGGCGGTGCTGGGGCAGATACTGACAGCCAATGAGTGTGCAGAGGTCAGTGCTGGGGCAGATACTGACAGCCAATGAGTGTGCAGAGGTCAGTGCTGGGGCAGATACTGACAGCCAATGAGTGTGCAGAGGGCGGTGCTGGGGCAGATACTGACAGCCAATGAGTGTGCAGAGGGCGGTGCTGGGGTAGATACTGACAGCCAATGAGTGTGCAGAGGGCGGTGCAGGGGTAGATACTGACAGCCAATGAGTGTGCAGAGGGCGGTGCTGGGGCAGATACTGACAGCCAATGAGTGTGCAGAGGGTGGTGCTGGGGCAGATACTGACAGCCAATAAGTGTGCAGAGATCAGTGCTGGGGCAGATACTGACAGCCAATGAGTGTGCAGAGGGCGGTGCTGGTACAGATACTGACAGCCAATGAGTGTGCAGAGGGCGGTGCTGGGGCAGATACTGACAGCCAATGAGTGTGCAGAGGGCGGTGCTGGGGCAGATACTGACAGCCAATGAGTGTGCAGAGGGCAGTGCTGGGGCAGAAACTGACAGCCAATGAGTGTGCAGAGGTCGGTGCTGGGGCAGATACTGACAGCCAATGAGTGTGCAGAGGGCGGTGCTGGGGCAGATACTGAAAGCCAATGAGTGTGAAGAGGGCGGTGCAGGGGCAGATACTGACAGCCAATGAGCGTGCAGAGGGCAGTGCTGGGGCAGATACTGACAGCCAATGAGCATGCAGAGGGCGGTGCTGGGGCAGATACTGACAGCCAATGAGTGTGCAGAGGGCGGTGCTGGGGCAGATACTGACAGCCAATGAGTGTGCAGAGGGCGGAGCTGGAGCACATACTGACAGTCAATGAGCGTGCAGAGGGCGGTGCAGGGGCAGATACTGACAGCCAATGAGCATGCAGAGGGCGGTGCTGGGGCAGATACTGACAGCCAATGAGTGTGCAGAGGGCGGTGCTGGGGCAGATACTGACAGCCAATGAGTGTGCAGAGGGTGGTGCTGGGGCAGATACTGACAGCCAATGAGTGTGCAGAGGGCAGTGCTGGGGCAGATACCGACAGCCAATGAGTGTGCAGAGGGCGGTGCTGGTACAGATACTGACAGCCAATGAGTGTGCAGAGGGCGGTGCTGGGGCAGATACTGACAGCCAATGAGTGTGCAGAGGGCGGTGCTGGGGCAGATACTGACAGCCAATGAGTGTGCAGAGGGCGGTGCTGGGGCAGATACTGACAGCCAATGAGTGTGCAGAGGGCAGTGCTGGGGCAGATACTGACAGCCAATGAGTGTGCAGAGGTCAGTGCTGGGGCAGATACTGACAGCCAATGAGTGTGCAGAGGGCGGTGCTGGGGCAGATACTGACAGCCAATGAGTGTGCAGAGGGCGGTGCTGGGGCAGATACTGACAGCCAATGAGTGCAGAGGGCGGTGCTGGGGCAGATACTGACAGCCAATGAGTGTGCAGAGGGCGGTGCTGGGGCAGATACTGACAGCCAATGAGTGTGCAGAGGGCGGTGCAGGGGCAGATACTAACAGCCAATGAGTGTGCAGAGGGTGGTGCAGGGGCAGATACTTACAGCCAATGAGTGTGCAGAGGTCAGTGCTGGGGCAGATACTGACAGCCAATGAGTGTGCAGAGGGTGGTGCTGGAGCAGATACTGACAGCCAATGAGTGCAGAGGTCGGTGCTGGGGCAGATACTGACAGTCAATGAGTGTGCAGAGGGCGGTGCTGGAGCAGATACTGACAGCCAATGAGTGTGCAGAGGGCGGTGCAGGGGCAGATACTGACAGCCAATGAGTGTGCAGAGGGCGGTGCAGGGGCAGATACTGACAGCCAATGAGTGTGCAGAGGTCAGTGCTGGGGCAGATACTGACAGCCAATGAGTGTGCAGAGGGCGGTGCTGGGGCAGATACTGACAGCCAATGAGTGTGCAGAGGGCGGTGCAGGGGCAGATACTGACAGCCAATGAGTGTGCAGAGGTCAGTGCTGGGGCAGATACTGACAGCCAATGAGTGTGCAGAGGGTGGTGCTGGGGCAGATACTGACAGCCAATAAGTGTGCAGAGATCAGTGCTGGGGCAGATACTGACAGCCAATGAGTGTGCAGAGGGCGGTGCTGGGGCAGATACTGACAGCCAATGAGTTTGCAGAGGTCGGTGTTGGGGCAGATACTGACAGCCAATGAGTGTGCAGAGGGTGGTGCTGGGGCAGATACTGACAGCCAATGAGTGTGCAGAGGTCGGTGCTGGGGCAGATACTGACAGCCAATGAGTGTGCAGAGGTCAGTGCTGGGGCAGATACTGACAGCCAATGAGTGTGCAGAGGTCAGTGCTGGGGCAGATACTGACAGCCAATGAGTGTGCAGAGGGCAGTGCTGGGGCAGATACTGACAGCCAATGAGTGTGCAGAGGGCGGTGCTGGGACAGATACTGACAGCCAATGAGTGTGCAGAGGGCAGTGCTGGTACAGATGCTGACAGCCAATGAGTGTGCAGAGGGCAGTGCTGGGGCAGATACTGACAGCCAATGAGTGTGCAGAGGGCGGTGCAGGGGCAGATACTGACAGCCAATAAGTGTGCAGAGGGCGGTGCTGGGGCAGATACTGACAGCCAATGAGTGTGGAGAGGGCGGTGCTGGGGCAGATACTGACAGCCAATGAGTGTGCAGAGGGCGGTGCTGGGGCAGATACTGACAGCCAATGAGTGTGCAGAGGGCGGTGCTGGGGCAGATACTGACAGCCAATGAGTGTGCAGAGGGCGGTGCTGGGGCAGATACTGACAGACAATGAGTGTGCAGAGGTCAGTGCTGGGGCAGATACTGACAGCCAATGAGTGTGCAGAGGTCAGTGCTGGGGCAGATACTGACAGCCAATGAGTGTGCAGAGGTCAGTGCTGGGGCAGATACTGACAGCCAATGAGTGTGCAGAGGTCAGTGCTGGGGCAGATACTGACAGTCAATGAGTGTGGAGAGGGCGGTGCTGGGGCAGATACTGACAGCCAATGAGTGTGCAGAGGGCGGTGCTGGTACAGATACTGACAGCCAATGAGTGCAGAGGGCGGTGCTGGGGCAGATACTGACAGCCAATGAGTGTGCAGAGGGCGGTGCTGGGGCAGATACTGACAGTCAATGAGTGTGCAGAGGGCGGTGCAGGGGCAGATACTGACAGCCAATGAGTGTGCAGAGGGTGGTGCAGGGGCAGATACTGACAGCCAATGAGTGTGCAGAGGTCAGTGCTGGGGCAGATACTGACAGCCAATGAGTGTGCAGAGGGTGGTGCTGGAGCAGATACTGACAGCCAATGAGTGTGCAGAGGGCGGTGCTGGGGCAGATACTGACAGCCAATGAGTGTGCAGAGGTCAGTGCTGGGGCAGATACTGACAGCCAATGAGTGTGCAGAGGTCAGTGCTGGGGCAGATACTGACAGCCAATGAGTGTGCAGAGGGCGGTGCTGGGGCAGATACTGACAGCCAATGAGTGTGCAGAGGGCGGTGCTGGGGTAGATACTGACAGCCAATGAGTGTGCAGAGGGCGGTGCAGGGGTAGATACTGACAGCCAATGAGTGTGCAGAGGGCGGTGCTGGGGCAGATACTGACAGCCAATGAGTGTGCAGAGGTCAGTGCTGGGGCAGATACTGACAGCCAATGAGTGTGCAGAGGGTGGTGCTGGGGCAGATACTGACAGCCAATAAGTGTGCAGAGATCAGTGCTGGGGCAGATACTGACAGCCAATGAGTGTGCAGAGGGCGGTGCTGGTACAGATACTGACAGCCAATGAGTGTGCAGAGGGCGGTGCTGGGGCAGATACTGACAGCCAATGAGTGTGCAGAGGGCGGTGCTGGGGCAGATACTGACAGCCAATGAGTGTGCAGAGGGCAGTGCTGGGGCAGAAACTGACAGCCAATGAGTGTGCAGAGGTCGGTGCTGGGGCAGATACTGACAGCCAATGAGTGTGCAGAGGGCGGTGCTGGGGCAGATACTGAAAGCCAATGAGTGTGAAGAGGGCGGTGCAGGGGCAGATACTGACAGCCAATGAGCGTGCAGAGGGCAGTGCTGGGGCAGATACTGACAGCCAATGAGCATGCAGAGGGCGGTGCTGGGGCAGATACTGACAGCCAATGAGTGTGCAGAGGGCGGTGCTGGGGCAGATACTGACAGCCAATGAGTGTGCAGAGGGCGGAGCTGGAGCACATACTGACAGTCAATGAGCGTGCAGAGGGCGGTGCAGGGGCAGATACTGACAGCCAATGAGCATGCAGAGGGCGGTGCTGGGGCAGATACTGACAGCCAATGAGTGTGCAGAGGGCGGTGCTGGGGCAGATACTGACAGCCAATGAGTGTGCAGAGGGTGGTGCTGGGGCAGATACTGACAGCCAATGAGTGTGCAGAGGGCAGTGCTGGGGCAGATACTGACAGCCAATGAGTGTGCAGAGGGCGGTGCTGGTACAGATACTGACAGCCAATGAGTGTGCAGAGGGCGGTGCTGGGGCAGATACTGACAGCCAATGAGTGTGCAGAGGGCGGTGCTGGGGCAGATACTGACAGCCAATGAGTGTGCAGAGGGCGGTGCTGGGGCAGATACTGACAGCCAATGAGTGTGCAGAGGGCAGTGCTGGGGCAGATACTGACAGCCAATGAGTGTGCAGAGGTCAGTGCTGGGGCAGATACTGACAGCCAATGAGTGTGCAGAGGGCGGTGCTGGGGCAGATACTGACAGCCAATGAGTGTGCAGAGGGCGGTGCTGGGGCAGATACTGACAGCCAATGAGTGCAGAGGGCGGTGCTGGGGCAGATACTGACAGCCAATGAGTGTGCAGAGGGCGGTGCTGGGGCAGATACTGACAGCCAATGAGTGTGCAGAGGGCGGTGCAGGGGCAGATACTAACAGCCAATGAGTGTGCAGAGGGTGGTGCAGGGGCAGATACTTACAGCCAATGAGTGTGCAGAGGTCAGTGCTGGGGCAGATACTGACAGCCAATGAGTGTGCAGAGGGTGGTGCTGGAGCAGATACTGACAGCCAATGAGTGCAGAGGTCGGTGCTGGGGCAGATACTGACAGTCAATGAGTGTGCAGAGGGCGGTGCTGGAGCAGATACTGACAGCCAATGAGTGTGCAGAGGGCGGTGCAGGGGCAGATACTGACAGCCAATGAGTGTGCAGAGGGCGGTGCAGGGGCAGATACTGACAGCCAATGAGTGTGCAGAGGTCAGTGCTGGGGCAGATACTGACAGCCAATGAGTGTGCAGAGGGCGGTGCAGGGGCAGATACTGACAGCCAATGAGTGTGCAGAGGGCGGTGCAGGGGCAGATACTGACAGCCAATGAGTGTGCAGAGGTCAGTGCTGGGGCAGATACTGACAGCCAATGAGTGTGCAGAGGGTGGTGCTGGGGCAGATACTGACAGCCAATAAGTGTGCAGAGATCAGTGCTGGGGCAGATACTGACAGCCAATGAGTGTGCAGAGGGCGGTGCTGGGGCAGATACTGACAGCCAATGAGTTTGCAGAGGTCGGTGTTGGGGCAGATACTGACAGCCAATGAGTGTGCAGAGGGTGGTGCTGGGGCAGATACTGACAGCCAATGAGTGTGCAGAGGTCGGTGCTGGGGCAGATACTGACAGCCAATGAGTGTGCAGAGGTCAGTGCTGGGGCAGATACTGACAGCCAATGAGTGTGCAGAGGTCAGTGCTGGGGCAGATACTGACAGCCAATGAGTGTGCAGAGGGCAGTGCTGGGGCAGATACTGACAGCCAATGAGTGTGCAGAGGGCGGTGCTGGGACAGATACTGACAGCCAATGAGTGTGCAGAGGGCAGTGCTGGTACAGATGCTGACAGCCAATGAGTGTGCAGAGGGCAGTGCTGGGGCAGATACTGACAGCCAATGAGTGTGCAGAGGGCGGTGCAGGGGCAGATACTGACAGCCAATAAGTGTGCAGAGGGCGGTGCTGGGGCAGATACTGACAGCCAATGAGTGTGGAGAGGGCGGTGCTGGGGCAGATACTGACAGCCAATGAGTGTGCAGAGGGCGGTGCTGGGGCAGATACTGACAGCCAATGAGTGTGCAGAGGGCGGTGCTGGGGCAGATACTGACAGCCAATGAGTGTGCAGAGGGCGGTGCTGGTACAGATACTGACAGCCAATGAGTGTGCAGAGGGCGGTGCTGGGGCAGATACTGACAGCCAATGAGTGTGCAGAGGGCAGTGCTAGGGCCAGGGGTAGATTAAGAGTAGTAAGGGCCCTGGGCAGTTTAGAAGGCGCGGGCCCCCCCCCACACACACACCTGATTTATCACGTGACATGTCACATGATCCCCTGTGATAGATCATGTGATAAGTAACGGGAAATTAATTTGGCATAATATTAATTGTGCTGCCTCATCTGAGAGCAGCACAATATAGGGGCATATACCCTGATTCCAGCGATGTGTCACTTTTTCAGCTGCTTGTTGTCATTTTGAGAAAATCATGTTTTATCTGCTGCAGATCTAGCAGCTCTCTGAATGCTGCGCTCTGTATAGCCCCGCCCACACCACTGATTGGCAGCTTTCTGCCCATGCTCAGTGTACACAGAAATCTACTGATCAGTGATGGGGGTGGGGTCCTACAGAACTTACTAGTCATCTAGTGATAATTACCTTCTGACAAATCAATGATTTTATCAAAACAACACTAAGCAGCCCAGTAAGTGACACATTACTGGAATCAGTGCCTCTAACCCTACATTATGCTGCTCTCAGATTAGGTGGCAAAAACCTGATGACAAATTCCCTTTAAAGGAGCTGTAAACACAAAAAAGTTTGTATTAAAAAAAATACAAGCCATTTGTGAAATTAACTTTTTTTCATTGTTAATTCACATTAGACTGTATCTTCAACACTTTTGTCAGCAGGTCTTATTACAGACTCTGAATAGGGCAGCTCTCTCCCTCTCCCTCAGCAGAAAGTCACAGCATGGTTAAAAAACGGGATCTTTTATGATTTTCTCATAATAAATAAAAAAGGACATGCAAGTCCTCCAAACTATTTTCCGTTTCTCTATAGGGGAGGTCCTAAATCTTTCTTGTTCTTTAGTTGATCACATGTCAAAAAGGCAAAGCATTTACTATGAACTCGCCTAAAGAAATATACACTTGGAGAGTAATATCATCATCTGCATGTAAATATTCCTTGACTCTAAGGGTTCGCTCACACTGTCGTATAACACGGCCGATTGCTATGTGATGTTTTATCGGATAGGACTCGGCCCTATGTTATACTATGGGACAGTGCGATTATTGGCATGAGAAAATAATCTCATTCGATATTCGGACCATGTGCACCCATACAAGTCTATGGGTGCACGTAAAACATTGGACTGCACTCGGATGTCATCCAAGTGCAGTCCGATGAACACTCACAGAGACTATGGAGAAGATGGAGAAATTAAGTTCTCCATCTTCTCCATATCTGTGCTGCGAGAGAATCGGATCACACTCAGTTGAAGCTCTGACAGAGTTTGAGCCGAGTGTCATTAGCATAATTGGCCCTATTCTCTTGCATGAGAGAATATATGGCTTAGTGAGTGGACCCTAAAACTGAATAGTAGTGATGGACAGGCACCTCACAAGCGGGATTCATGTAGCTCTCAGATGTCATGTAGGTAGGGCTTCATTCCATGGGGTAGGGCTTAATTTCAAGGTATATAAAAAAATGGACTTCAAATAAAAATTAAATGAACACAAAAAGCACTAATTGAATTATTTTTTTCGTATTTATGTTTGCAGCCCCTTTAAAAACCCTTTGAGGACCAAGGCACATATATGTCCCATAGTTTTAAACTGGAAAAAAAATTTGATTGAAATTTAAGGTCCTCGAAGGTTTAAGTAGGTCATAAATTCATATGAATACTTGCTCATACAATTGCACATGCCAAAAGATGAAGAAGAACAGAATCAAAAATATGACATTAAGTGGAGCACTTACAGGTATTCAAGGTGAAAGAGACCAGCAAAGGCATCGTCTCGAATGACAGTAAATGAGTTAGAATTCAGCAAGCTGAAAATGAAGACAGCAGGTTAGAAGCGAACCAGACTTTATGGTGCTCAGAATTAGTCAAGCAGAATTTATTGACTGCTCTTGCAAAGCACTGAGACTCCCGCTGTGTATAGATGGCGCCGTGCGGCCTCCCGCTGTGTATAGATGGCGCCGTGCGGCCTCCCGCTGTGTATAGATGGCACCGTATAGATGGCTATGTGCGGCCTCCTGCTGAGTATACGTGTATAGATGGCTACGTGCGGCCTCCTGCTGAGTATAGATGCAGCACGGCGCTCCCCCCAGAGACAGCAGGAGGCCGCACAGCGCCATCTATACTCAGCGGGAGGCCGCACGGCAACATCTATACTCAGCGGGGGGCCGCACGTAGCCATCTATACACAGCGGGGGGCGCACGTAGCCATTTATACACAGCGGGGGGCCGCACGGCACCGTCTATACACAGCGGGGGGCCGCACGTAGCCATCTATACACAGCGGGGGGCCGCACGTAGCCATCTATACACAGCGGGGGGGCGCACGGCTCCCCCCCCAGAGACATCAGGAGGCCGCACGGCGCCAACTATACACAGCAGGAGGCCGCATGCAGTCATGCACACACACAAACATATACAGACACGCATAAACACATTTGAAACACAAAACTACATACAGACATCACACAATGACATCTGCCCACACACACACACATACAGACATCACACACACACACACATCTGTGTGTGTGTATGTATAGTGTGTGTGTGTATGTATCTGACCCCACGCCTCACTTGTCGTGACATCAGCGTGGGGTCACGTGATGCCTGTGAGCAGCCACCGATAGTGAAGCTCACAGGCATTATCAGCTAAGGAAATCCTGAAAACATGACCTGTTGGTGGGTCCTGAGGACTGGAGTTGGGGAACACTGCTGTAAAGGGACTGTCAGTACAGAAGGACTGTTCAAATCAAGTACAGGCGCTCGGTGCACCGTGGTGGGGCCAAGCAGTTCAGTGCATCTTTCCATCTACTTTTTGGAACCGGATTTTCCAATTTTGACTATGAAGCTACACAGCTACTATGCAAAGAAACACTGAAAGCTATAGAACTTGTGGCTCATTCATATAAGAGAATCAGGCACAGTTTCACCAGTTTGGTCAGTGTCAGTTTTTATCATTAGAGTTTGGCCTGAGCTTCAGTTTCTTCATCTTTTTCCATCAAACAGACCTGGAAAACTGGACAGCGCTCAGATGGCAATTAATTGTTGGCCGATTTTTTTTTTCACTGACCCATGGATGTGCATTGCTAATTTTGACCTGACACTCAGATAACTATCGTACATTTTGCCACGATTTTCCGTCTCTCAAACAATCACAGATATGTGAATGGCCCCATTCACTCTTCTAGGTACAAGTGCTATCTGGAAATAACACAAATAGGACTCGTACACAAAAAATGTACGTCTGAATGAGCCCTTAGTGTTAGTGCAGGTTGCAGTGGTGACGGCTATACTTGCAGCTCTCATAATCTCAATATATCAGTGATGCAATCATCATCTTCCAGAATTCAGGAGAGGACCTACTCCCTCTGGTCTTACCTGTGGAAGCAGCGGTTGGATTACATGAACCCTCTGTACAGAGCAGATCACAGTCAGACCCAAGGAACTCTGAGACCACACACCACTCCATGCCACTTCAGGTAAGAGGTTATTCTGATTCCTCCTCTGCACTGAATAAAGCAGCAGAACTCTAACACACCATATACTTATCATTCATATATAGAAACATCAACCCTAACTTTACAGGTGAAAGAAGCGGGGTGACGTATCATGAGCCCAATGTGTCCTTCAGTGGTGAAATCCAAGGCCCAACACTCTTCCCACTTGTAACCATGGTCTACATTTAGGGGTTGCGTCAGTGCTCACTCGTCAGTTCTATCTTCTGCCTGGCACAAATCAATTCACTTTAGACAGATTTACTGACATCTATGACAGCTTGTGACACGGTGATTCATTTTGCACATATTTAGACTGCGATAAAGTATTGATATTTGGGGTCAGACCGCTGGGACCCCCAACAATCCCCAGGAGGTTCTGTAGAGCAAGCTTTGAACAGAGCATAGGTGGAGCATGTGCATCTCTACTCCATTCATTCTCTGTGGAACTGACCCCTAGCGATCAATTCCTAAATCCTGTTGATAGGGGATTACTTATATACTTGGTACAACCCCTTTAATATGGCATGCGGATGTCCCTGATCGGGAACTTTCTATATAAACGCATAATATAAAGTCGAGTTTGGGTCAGGAGACCTGAAGCCAGTCTTTGCATTGAAGCATACTCAGACCGCAAAACACACGTGTGAATCCAGGCAAAAGCTGTTTTTTTTTGTTTGCCTGTACAAAACAGACCAATTTTGCAAGTGTGTTAGATCCAATTTTCGGGCATATTTAGTCCACATGTCCGTTTTTATCAATGGTTTTGCTATATGCAAAAACAACGTGACAGAGGTTTCCCAAGCTTCTTCAAGTACCCAGTCAGTGAAAATGAAGAATAGCAGTAGGATGCAACTTGGATGTCCGCAAATAAGGTCAATGTAGGGGATGTCTCTGTTTATATACAGACCATCAGTCAGCAAATAACAGAACGGACATGTGAATAGTGTAAGGATAGGATGTGTCAGTGTGCTAGTGTCCGAGTAATGAGGCCCAACTTGCCACCACATATTTTCACTGATCTGAAGTCACCAGCCATAGATCAGCCACTGAGGGACTTATTAGGACTCGCTCACATTGCCACGTAACACGGCCGAGTGCTAGTGCTATGTGATGTTTTATCGGATAGCACTCGGACCAATAATATACTATGTTATCCGAGTGCAGTCTGATGTACGTGCACAGAGACAATGGAGAAGATGGAAAAATTAAGTCCTCCATCTTCTCCACACCTGTGCTGCAATTCTTCCATGCGAGAAAATTGGATCACACTCAGAGTTAAAGCAGAGTGTCATTAGCATAATCGGCCCAATTCTCTGGCATGGGAGAATATACAGCATTGTGAGCTAGCCCTTCATGTGTGTACCATGAGCTAGCACGTCTTAAGAACATATATCATGAGAATTGCTCGATGATAATCTTCTGTACTTGTGCATATACTAACTCTTCAAACTTATTTTTCACCATGGAAGGTTTTGGAGGGGCCTCTATAACCGATTTGAGAAAGGAATGCACCCTCGCCAGTCAGTCACTGATTTTCTACAGGCACTAAAAGAAGAGACGCAGCAGCTGGAGGAGGAAATGGAGTTCATGGAGAAGGTGTGGTAGAAATACTGAAAATCCAGCTTCCTGGCCTATATGTTTTTCATGTTTATACCTCCGCTTAGGTTTCAGTGTAAACCGATTCAGCTTTTAATGGTGACTGAGAAACAATTTTAAATGATTATATATAGAAACCCTGCACAAGATAAAAAAGAGGCAATCATTTTTAGCCAATGCCCTACGTCTTTGGTGTTCTCCAACACAATAACTGGAAGAGAGCACCATTAAAGGGAATCTGTTACCAGGTTTTTGCTACCCATCTGAGTGCAGCGCAATATAGGGGCAGAGGCCCTGATTCCAACAATCTGTCACTTACTGGGCTACCTGCTGTCATTTTGATAAAATTACTGTGTTATCTGCAGCAGACCCCGCCCACATCACCGATTGGCAGTTCTCTGACTGCTGAGCTCTGTATAACCCCGCCCACACCACTGATTGGCCACTTTGTGTATACTACATTTGCAGAAAGCTGCCAATCAGTGATGGGGGCGGGGTTGTACAGAGCTTATGAATATGTAGGACTACCTGGCAGCAGGTTTACTAGTCCCCAATGATAATCTGCTTGCTGATAAAATAGTGATTTTATAAAAACTACAGCAATCAGACCATTAAGTGACACATCACTGTAACCAGGGTCTCTACCTTGTGTCTTTTCAATGTCAGTAATGCCTGAGCACTGTGGCGTTATGGCTTTCTTATGGCACCAGAGAAGTTTGTTCATTGGTATAAAGTTTTCAAGTAAAGGTTCATTTAGGCAGGCCAATAATTGGGTTAGGGAGTGTTCCCTCATTCCCAACTGTTGGCTGCCTAAACAGGCCATCAAACATCCAATGGAGGGGCAAAACATTCATTGGTGTGATAATTTTTGAGCAAGTTTAAAAATTATCATTAGCAGCACATTGTCCTGTGTAAACGAGAAATGTGCTGACGATAACATAAGTGCGGCCGGCCTTACTAAACAGACCATTAAACCACTGCTGATCGACTTGCATGTAGAGGTTACATTAACATGCCCTAACCCAATGTAACTTTTGCTCTTGTCTAACAATTTTTCCTTTAGAGATTAACAAAACTGGAAACTAGAGAGTCAAATGAAACCTACAAGAATCTCAATGACCAGCCAAAAATCCACAACTTCCAGATATGCATCACCAAACACTCTCCGGCTAATACGCCCCAAGATTACAGCACCAACCTGAAGCTGTTTCCCTCTCGTAGTCTATCCCAAGGTGAGGAGGACTCGGCCCTGATCCTAACCCAGGACCATTTGAAGAGCTCGGACCCCGACCTATCGGCTAACAGTGACCAGGAATCTGGGGTGGAGGACTTGAGCTGCCGGTCTCCGAGTGGTGGAGACTCGTTACCCAGCGAGGACAGTGGGAAGGATCCCGATTCAGATGAAGCAGTGTTCCTGACTGCTTAGAGGTCTTATTAACCACTTGCTATTATATTAGTGCTTCTATTTATTTATAGGGAGTGATGTAAGCTGGGAGGGATATACTGGGGGAAAAAAAAACATATCGACTTTGTTCACATGTATCAGTGGTAGTTTGTGCAGCGGAGACCAGATACTAATGTCCTATATAGTCGGTCTGATCCAGGCAATTGAACGACTGACAATTGGAAAAGTGCATACACAGGTTGACGAAACAATGACGGGGACACAATGATCGCTAATAATCTGGTATCATGTTATCAGCAGCACGTCGCCTGTTTACACTGAGTAATGTGCTGCCGTTAAGAATTTTAATGAATGCATAAAATGTATCGCACCCAATGAAACGGTGCTTTCCTAGTTTGTCTGCCGATTGTGGTCCTGGTTAGATGGGCCAATAATCGTATGTTGAAATGATTCCTATGAGCGCTCGTTCATCGTTTATTGGCTCTACGCCTTAAGTGCGTGTCTGCAGCCTCCGGGAATATTCAGAAACAGTTATCTTTTTTTAAGAGCCAACCTTATAATGCGTTTTGTTTCCTTTCATGATTTCAAACCACATGTCCGTGGAGCATGAATCCTGTCCCAATATATTTGTATATTTAAGGTTTGTCATTGACAAAGGTGCCCTGAACTGGAAATATGGACACTTACATGGTTTTCGGGTTTAGGTCCACTGTGTGAAAGATCTGAATGTGCTTTGCTTCTGTGTAAGTTGCTGGTAGACTAATGGTGGTCATCCAGGATCTGACATTGGGTATTAATTCCCTACCTCCTAGTTATGTTAGGCATGACTATCACATGTAAGGTTCTTGCCACCTGGCCGAGAAAAGTTCGAAAAAAAGGACGCAAGCATAAACTGTTTGGCCTGTGACCACAGCAATTTACAGGAAAACAATGTGATTTTCGGCACATGATTAAAACCATGACCCAATGTCTATGGCTGAATAATCCCTTAAAGACTAATGTTTTGTGCTATGGTATACCATCGGTCCGATCTTCTGTAACTTTATACTGTTTCCACATAGACTGCCAATGAAACAAAACTTCAGAATCTCATTTGGAGACTTTAAAGGGGCTGTCCAAGACTTTATTGAAGGCCTATACTTGATCATCAATGTCTGATTGATAGTGCGTGCTGTAGCTGTTCCTGTGTCAACGGTGGCCAGAAATGCTCAGGTGCCGAGCTCTGTTGACGGAGTACTACATATCGGCCACCCATTCAAATCATTAGGGGGCAGATGTGTAGTACGCAGCCGCAGCCACTATTCCCTCCACAGAGCTCTGCAGTGCAGCTCCGCTAATGAGCACCCCAATTGATCAAACATTCATGACTTATCTTAAAGAGGTGGTCACTACATTGTATAATGCCCCCATCAAATTACACCTTTTAAATACCTGCAGCCGGGGTCATGTGATGCAGACTGAGCAGTCAGCAATAGCGCCACCCACAGGTACATATGGAAGCAGGAGGTATTTACAAATACATTTATTTAGTTAACATGTGTAAATCGATGGGGTCATTATACAATGTAGTGGACCACCTCTTTAAAGAAAGGCCATCAATGTTAAAGTCCGGGACAACCCCTTTAATTATTAATCGGTATCGGTACAGATCTATTAGACTTTTCAGACCTTCAGAATAGGTCCATCCTTCAAACAGATGCCAAAAAGTACAGTATGCTGCAAACTTTAATGGAAGCATTCCTGTATGAATACAATATTGGAGGAAATAAAGAAAAAAAAACAAAAAGCTTTGGCACTTTTATGTAGGTCTCCATAATATAGTGGGGAGAGACTTTCTTATTGACTTATATAAGTGAGGTAGAGCAGTAACCCCAAAGAAATTGAAAAATCAGCTGTGGTCCCTATAGGATGGCCCTACACATTGCATTTCCCATCACTTTTTTGAGAATACATTGGGGTGGAAAAATAAGATACCACTATTGAAAAGCGAAAATAAAAGCAGATAATAAGAATTTATAGTCCAGAATTTACTGGTCACTTTTGTATTTCTGTAGGAATTCCAGCTCTGTACGTTGCAGATATCCGGCCCATCAGCGGATTAGCGGGGTCCCGCGTACTTGAATCCTTGCATGTTATCTGGGGGCTAAGAGCCATAGGGGTCTCTCTAAGTGCTTCCGACACTGGTTTTCAGAAAACGTACTGATCCTTTTATATTCGTGCTGCAAGGTAGTTCCATGTGGGGTCTCAGCGTCACATTACTGGGCTAGTACTAATATGGTAAGAGTCAATGTTGTGTAGTATCCCCCCGCCATCCTTTACGTGTCGCCTGCTGCATAGTGAACGGCTGCCATCTTGAATGCTCATTGAAGCTGCTATTAGTTTTTTTTTGTAAATTGCATGGATAATCTTACCAGAATAATCGTTCTCACTTCTTGACTTGTCTGCTCATTGTGACCAATATCATATTGGTTTTCTAGATGAGTTTACAAGCGCTTGTAGTGCTACAATACAAGAACAAAGCTCCTAGATGTAATAGGAAGATCATCATAAAATGACCGTCCCTCCCAACTGCAGATTCCAAAATCTTCTGAAGATGCAGCTTATAAGTGAGGTCCGTGATAGTCAGAAGCAGCGTCTTCTTCCCATGATCGGTGCCTGGGGTGGGAGCCCAGCGATGTAGGGGCTGAGCCGCAGTAACAGACATGGGGCCGTGTCTGCGGGGGAAGGTGGTAGCCCAGCGATGTAGGGGCTGAGCCGCAGTAACAGACATGGGGCCGTGTCTGCGGGGGAAGGTGGTAGCCCAGCGATGTAGGGGCTGAGCCGCAGTAACAGACATGGGGCCGTGTCTGCGGGGGAAGGTGGTAGCCCAGCGATGTAGGGGCTGAGCCGCAGTAACAGACATGGGGCCGTGTCTGCGGGGGAAGGTGGTAGCCCAGCGATGTAGGGGCTGAGCCGCAGTAACAGACATGGGGCCGTGTCTGCGGGGGAAGGTGGTAGCCCAGCGATGTAGGGGCTGAGCCGCAGTAACAGACATGGGGCCGTGTCTGCGGGGGAAGGTGGGGAATAGAGTTTTCATTTTCTAATCCAGGACAACCCTTTTAAAAGTAGAACTCCCAAAAACAATGAAAGGGAAAGCCTCTTAAAGGGGCACTAATCCTCGAAATGAATGAGGGCAAAAAATATAGCAGCTCTTACTTTTGTCCAGTCTCAACATGATCCTAAAAGAGATGGGGCCAGAGTCATCAAGAGCGGCGCTGTTCACATTGGTCTTGATGAGGAGGTGTGCTGGAGTCAGACAGACGCTCACGGTTCATGAAAAGGTGCATGCTTCTTCCTGAATTGAGAACGCACCGTGGGTCAATAAACAAATCTGCAATATGTGAATGAGATTTTGTGGCTATTTATGGTACAAAGATTTAAAAAGAAAAATTCTGCACAAGGGCTGTGTGTGAACAAACCCCAACGGTGGTGCCGCAGGTCTTTTGGGAGTTCTCCTTGATTGCAAAGGGTTTTGTGTGTTTTTTTTTTTATATATATTATTTATGGTTTATTTATTGATGCCATCATTGCTTATTTTTGTGACGAGTATAATAAAATCATGATCTATTTTTTTATTTTGTGTTGCATATTTTGGCTGTAATTTATATGCAGAAATTGATTTTTGTTTTAAGATATTTTAAAATATGTTGTCAAGCAATATTACCCTAATTGTGACTATATCAGTACAAAGTACGTATGTAAAGTAGTTTATTCCGTAATGTGCAATTTGAATATTTTTGTAAACTCCCTTGTGTTGTGTGTGTGCTGGTGTGTATAGATTAGATTGGGCCTCTGTCCTTTACGGACATAGCATTAGAGTCATTTATGCTGCACTTATAGAAGATGCTAAAGAATTACACTACAGGTTTTTTAATACAATTTTCTTTTCTTTTTTAAAGCAATACTTTACTCACCCTCTCTGGGTCTAATGCAGAGTGTCAGCTATTTGTCACATTGACAGCGCTGCAGCCAGTCAGTGAGTTCAGTGACTCTGAGCAAGTAGTGCCGTTAACTCGGGCAAAGCTGCTGATCTCAGTTATTGGTTGCAGCGCTGTCGACGTGAGGCCAAAGGACAGTAACAGACACTGGGAGCAGTGGCAGAGACCCTGTGCTGGACCCAAGGAAGGTGACTAGTGCACAGTTACAAAAAAACAGCTGCACCAACGGGTTAAAGGAAAATCCCTTTAACCCTCAACTGGTGAGGTGGGGGTTGCCACACCCCAGGGAATTTTTGTTCGGCTGCCATTCATTGAAAAATGCTGGTATGAGGATACGTGTCTCACTAGCTTCCATCCATTTGTGGGTGTCAAAAATTTGTTACACTCATATGCAATCAATCGCCAATAAGAAAACGATTAAAACAAACGTGATCTTCGCATTTTCTGTAAAAATAAGAGATTTCTAAACACTGGGGTATAGGAAACCCCACCTCACCAGTTGCGTGACAAAAACCCCACCTCACCAGTTGAGGGTTAATGAAGCAGATAATCTGGCACAGATCAGCAATGGAATGGGGAATTTTACAAGATCAGAAGCAAGAAACTGAGCAGAAAATTAGGAAATTACCCTGATAACATTTTGAATTAGCAGCTTGTTTTTGGGCTCTCTATACCAATCCAAGGGAGGTTTGTATACTTTATGACGGACATGTAATAATTCAGAATATTTGAGGATTTGGAATTTATTAGATCCCCCAGGTGAATTACCCCAATACTATAAAATGGACATAAATGACACATAAATCTGTGCGGTTACAAAGTAACATTGACGCTCCTCCCCAACTCCCCGTACAGAATGACATGCCCTCGGGTCAGGAGTGTCTACAGCTTCATAGAAATATATAAAGCAGTCACGTTAGGGTCGGGAAAGTCCGTGCATGGACTGATTACCACGGACGTCTGAATGAGTCTTTATTGACTAATAAAGTCACTATTGATCACAGGGGTTAAAACGGTCAGGATTGGAGTTCATCTCCAATGTTAGCCTTTGTGTAATATATACAACTCACACCTCCTGCACATGGAACAGGCATAGATTCTGGGTATGAACAATGGGCGCCCTACACTATCCACCCTAAATATGGGGAAGATGGCAGTAAAGAGTAAAAGACGGTTGTCTGGGACTTGACTCTTTTCATAAGATAGGTCATCAGCGTGTGATTAAAACAGAAATGTAGACATTTTTTGAAAATTTATTAAAAAAACAAAAACTGAAATATCACATGGTCATAAGTATTCAGACCCTTTGCTCAGACACTCATATTTAAGTCACATGCTGTCCATTTCCTTGTGATCCTCCTTGAGATGGTTCTACTCCTTCATTGGAGTTCAGCTGTGTTTAATTAAACTGATAGGACTTGATTTGGAAAGGCACACACCTGTCTATATAAGACCCCACAGCTCACAGTGCATGTCAGACCAAATGAGAATCATGAGCTCAAAGGAACTGCCCAAGGAGCTCAGAGACAGAATTGTGGCAAGGCACAGATCTGGCCAAGGTTACAAAAGAGTTTATGCATTACTCAAGGTTACTAAGAGCACAGTGGCCTCCATAATCCTTAAATGGAAGAAGTTTGGGACCACCAGAAATCTTCCTAGACCTGGCTGTCCAGCCAAACTGAGCAATTGTGGGAGAATAGCCTTGGTGAGAGAGGTAAAGAAGACCCCCAAAATCACTGTGGCTGAGCTCCAGAGATGCAGTAGGGAGATAGGAGAAAGTTCCACAAAGTCAACTATCACTGCAGCTCTCCACCAGTGGGGCCTTTATGGCAGAGTGGCCCAATGGAAGTCTCTCCTCAGTGCAAGACATATGAAAGCCCGCATAGAGTTTGCTCAAAAACACATGAAGGACTCCCAGACTATGAGAAATAAGATTCTCTGGTCTGATGAGACGAAGATAGAATTTTTTGATGATAATTCTAAGCGGTATGTGTGGAGAAAACCAGGCACTGCTCATCACCTGCCCAATACAATCCCAACAGTGAAACATGATGGAGGCAGCATCATGCTATGGGGGTGTTTTTCAGCTGCAGGGACAGGACAACTGGTTGCAATTGAAGGAAACATGAATGCAGTCAAGTACAGAGATATCCTGGATGAAAACCTCTTCCAGAGTGCTCTGGACCTCAGGCTTGGCCGAAGGTTCACCGTCCAACAAGACAATGACCCTAAGCACACAGCTAAAATAACAAAGGAGTGGCTTCAGAACAACTCTGTGACCATTCTTGACTGGCCCAGCCAGAGCCCTGACCTAAACC